>NW_027362845.1:4477500-4987500 GCF_046119375.1 Phyllobates terribilis
TACATCCCATTTCCGAGGAGCAGACCAACGGTACTCCCACTTAGAAATGTGCAGGTACGACCGAGTCTGTTCCTGGCTGGAGTGGGAGGGGGGTGGTACATCCCATGTAGTGTAGGGGCAGATAGGGGGTGCAGTCTGGGTAGTGATAGGAGCTCATTGGGTGCTGGTCACCTGAGCTCACACATAGAGGGTGTATATAAGGTGGGTACCAACTAAGATCAGGGTCAGATGCAGAGAACAAGTCAGTTGGAGACAGCAAGACAGCTGCAGAGGAGCAGACAGCAAGCAGAGAGAGGAAGTCAGCCTGCAGCAAGGGAGAAGAGTGACCCTGAGTGAGAGAGGAGCAGAGAAGGAGTACCCAGAGGGGAAAACAGAGAGGACCCAAGAACCCAAATTAAAGCACCGGGTGAGGAGTCGGCACAGGGTACCGGAACCCAAGCTGGTGGGGGTAAAAACATTCCCCAGCCAGAGACCGGAGACCGTGGGCAGCGTCTGCCACGGTCACCCATCACATCCACCCCGAAGGCACACCACATGAAGGGTCAGGGAACCCAGGGCCAAGGGTGTCCCAACAGAAGGCCCGAGGGAGCTGGACCTAGGTGGATTACTGGTGGGGACGGCCAGAGAACGGGACAGAGGGAGAGCTCAGGGCCACGCTCCGGACTTGTTTGGGGGTTGGCTGGATCCAGGACCTGGTGGACGCAGCACGGCTCGGGTGGTCACTAGCAGCTGGAGTGACCAGTACAACATCTGCAGTAAGTCAACACCCTTGACTGCACAACCCGACTCTGTCTTCATTGCCGTCTGCACTGCACCACCACAACCCCCATCCTCTGCACCTGTCCCCCCTGAGGCTATACCCCTCCCGTTGGGGGTTATCCCACCAAGCTGCGCACCCACCATCAGCCTCAGCGGACCCTGCTGCAGCGGCGGCCACAGTGACCGCATCACAACGGGTGGCGTAGTCGACACAAAAGAACTTTAATAACATCTGTAGAACTGCCACATCACACAGAGCTTGACGCCCTGGGCACGGGACCGGGTCACAGCCGCTCGGAGACTACAAACCCCCCCCATCTGATCCGGTGCCGGGTATTCCCCTCGAAAAGGAATATGTCCCAGGGGGCGCGTCAACTTTGGCGTAGTCGGCAGGATTACGTGCCCGCAACACCCGGGTACTGCGTGCCTGAAGAAAAGTGCAAGTTTACCTCAGAAAGAAGTCTCCCGCCGGTTCCGGAGGGTCCACGCCATCGGACTCCATCACCAGTCGTTTCCCGCCGATTGTCCGCCATTTCCAGCTTGTTCCCGCCATCTGCAGAGTTTCCCGCCACTGGGCGAAGCTTCCCGCCAAAACCGCAGATTTCCCGCCTTGGAAGAGCAGCGGACGCCATTATGGGCGTGCCAAAGGAGGGCAAGAGGCCACCTCCCATCGTGGGCCGGGACAGAAAATGGCGCCAAAAGTGGAAACCGCCCCCACCAACAGAGACTGTGATGTTGGAGGTGTCTGTCAGCGTGAAAGAACTACCCCTGGAGCTGACAGTCACCGAGTTGCCCCGGGACCGCCCTCGAGGTGGGAGGAGACGAAAGGAGAGAACAAAGATGGGTGTCGCTCGGAGCAGTCTAGAGCGAGTGCACCCGGAGGCAAGAGGTCTAACGAGGAGTAGCGGAGGAGCTCACCCGGAGATGGAGAGAAAGCAGAACAGCACCGGCCCGCTGGCCAGGAGTCTGCTAGAGACCGAGGAAGGAGGGCAGAGCAGCACCGGCCCGTTGGCCAGGAGCCTGCCGGAAGAAGAGCAGAGCAGCACCGACCCGATGGTCAGGAGCCTGCTAGAGTCCACAACCCCGCTAGGTCTAGCGGAGATCTTAGCGCAGCTCCCCCGAGACCGGGAGTGTGCACAAACTGCCTTGGAGGGCCTCGCAAGGAGGATGGCCCGGGTACAGCGTGAGATACTGGCGGAGTGGAGCCGGGAGATGGCCCAGCAAGCTGGAACCCGTCCACGGAGCATGCTCCCCTGGGAGAGGATACCAACTGCCTCTACGGATGACGCGGGAGGACCCAAGGTCGGAGACGGCGCTGAGAAGGGAGCCGAACGTATGAAGGCAGGTAAAGGGGACGCTAGTACCCCATACCGAGAGACCGCCCACCTGCCCCGGTTCCCCGTCGCAGAGCCCGAAAGTCCCCCGTCCGTGCCCGTAACCGCCATGTCACCGACGCAGACTAGGCCCCAACCGGAAGCCGCCGCCGCGACCCCTGTGACGTCACACGCCTCGACCCCGAGCGTGACCAAGCAGGAAGTACCACCAGCCTGGTCGCAAGGCCTAGTACCCCCGGGCGCCGCAATACCAACAGCGCCCCCTACCTCCGCGGAGCCCCCGGCCTGGTCGCAGGGCCAAGTAGCCCAGGGCGCCGCCGTCCTTACGGTGCCCTTTACCTTCCAGATACCCCAGGCCTGGCCGCAAGGCCCGGGCAACCCGGGCGCCACCACCACCGCGCCCATAAGACCAAGAGTGCCGCATCTGGGAAGAGCCAGAGGACCCGGACGGGTCTGAAGCAACACCATATCACCAAGAAAAAGCAGGAGGGAGCCGTCGTTGAGGACGGGAGTAGAGACTGTATATAGTTGCCCGTCGGGGCACAGTGAACCGTTGCTGCTAAAATAGTCCCCGTTGGGACCAGTGAACTGTTTACCCGTTAACCCCTTCATCCTACAGGCTGAGGACTGTGAGCAGCCATTCCCTTTCCCTCCTTAACTGGCCGAGGACTGAGAGCGGCCATATTCCCTGTATATAGTTGCGCTTCCTAAAGCGCCCCCCTACCGGTTTTATAGAAAACCAGTTTTTCTAAGAGACTGTCGTACTTTTCCCGGACACACGTTGCACAGTGTCCGGAGGAGGAACCTGAAACAAGAGACGACGAGAACGTTATATGAAAAGTTTTATATATATAATGTTTTATATGTTTTATTATGTTTATATGAAAAATTTTGTATGTTTTGGTGTTTTTGTCTTTACAGCCCGAGGACGTGCTGTGATTTACCAGGGGGGAATGTAGCACCCTGAGGATTCGGCTGCTACAGGGGTATTGCACCTCAACCCAGAGGTGTGATATTCCACTCCCGGGTAAGGATGGAGTGTGGAACTGAGCTCGGTAGGCTGCATGCACTACATACATCCCATTTCCGAGGAGCAGACCAACGGTACTCCCACTTAGAAATGTGCAGGTACGACCGAGTCTGTTCCTGGCTGGAGTGGGAGGGGGGTGGTACATCCCATGTAGTGTAGGGGCAGATAGGGGGTGCAGTCTGGGTAGTGATAGGAGCTCATTGGGTGCTGGTCACCTGAGCTCACACATAGAGGGTGTATATAAGGTGGGTACCAACTAAGATCAGGGTCAGATGCAGAGAACAAGTCAGTTGGAGACAGCAAGACAGCTGCAGAGGAGCAGACAGCAAGCAGAGAGAGGAAGTCAGCCTGCAGCAAGGGAGAAGAGTGACCCTGAGTGAGAGAGGAGCAGAGAAGGAGTACCCAGAGGGGAAAACAGAGAGGACCCAAGAACCCAAATTAAAGCACCGGGTGAGGAGTCGGCACAGGGTACCGGAACCCAAGCTGGTGGGGGTAAAAACATTCCCCAGCCAGAGACCGGAGACCGTGGGCAGCGTCTGCCACGGTCACCCATCACATCCACCCCGAAGGCACACCACATGAAGGGTCAGGGAACCCAGGGCCAAGGGTGTCCCAACAGAAGGCCCGAGGGAGCTGGACCTAGGTGGATTACTGGTGGGGACGGCCAGAGAACGGGACAGAGGGAGAGCTCAGGGCCACGCTCCGGACTTGTTTGGGGGTTGGCTGGATCCAGGACCTGGTGGACGCAGCATGGCTCGGGTGGTCACTAGCAGCTGGAGTGACCAGTACAACATCTGCAGTAAGTAAACACCCTTGACTGCACAACCCGACTCTGTCTTCATTGCCGTCTGCACTGCACCACCACAACCCCCATCCTCTGCACCTGTCCCCCCTGAGGCTATACCCCTCCCGTTGGGGGTTATCCCACCAAGCTGCGCACCCACCATCAGCCTCAGCGGACCCTGCTGCAGCGGCGGCCACAGTGACCGCATCACAACGGGTGGCGTAGTCGACACAAAAGAACTTTAGTAACATCTGTAGAACTGCCACATCACACTGAGCTTGACGCCCTGGGCACGGGACCGGGTCACAGCCGCTCGGAGACTACAAACCCCCCCCATCTGATCCGGTGCCGGGTATTCCCCTCGAAAAGGAATATGTCCCAGAGGGCGCGTCAACTTTGGCGTAGTCGGCAGGATTACGTGCCCGCAACACCCGGGTACTGCGTGCCTGAAGAAAAGTGCAAGTTTACCTCAGAAAGAAGTCTCCCGCCGGTTCCGGAGGGTCCACGCCATCGGACTCCATCACCAGTCGTTTCCCGCCGATTGTCCGCCATTTCCAGCTTGTTCCCGCCATCTGCAGAGTTTCCCGCCACTGGGCGAAGCTTCCCGCCAAAACCGCAGATTTCCCGCCTTGGAAGAGCAGCGGACGCCATTATGGGCGTGCCAAAGGAGGGCAAGAGGCCACCTCCCATCGTGGGCCGGGACAGAAAATGGCGCCAAAAGTGGAAACCGCCCCCACCAACAGAGACTGTGATGTTGGAGGTGTCTGTCAGCGTGAAAGAACTACCCCTGGAGCTGACAGTCACCGAGTTGCCCCGGGACCGCCCTCGAGGTGGGAGGAGACGAAAGGAGAGAACAAAGATGGGTGTCGCTTGGAGCAGTCTAGAGCGAGTGCACCCGGAGGCAAGAGGTCTAACGAGGAGTAGCGGAGGAGCTCACCCGGAGATGGAGAGAAAGCAGAACAGCACCGGCCCGCTGGCCAGGAGTCTGCTAGAGACCGAGGAAGGAGGGCAGAGCAGCACCGGCCCGTTGGCCAGGAGCCTGCCGGAAGAAGAGCAGAGCAGCACCGACCCGATGGTCAGGAGCCTGCTAGAGTCCACAACCCCGCTAGGTCTAGCGGAGATCTTAGCGCAGCTCCCCCGAGACCGGGAGTGTGCACAAACTGCCTTGGAGGGCCTCGCAAGGAGGATGGCCCGGGTACAGCGTGAGATACTGGCGGAGTGGAGCCGGGAGATGGCCCAGCAAGCTGGAACCCGTCCACGGAGCATGCTCCCCTGGGAGAGGATACCAACTGCCTCTACGGATGACGCGGGAGGACCCAAGGTCGGAGACGGCGCTGAGAAGGGAGCCGAACGTATGAAGGCAGGTAAAGGGGACGCTAGTACCCCATACCGAGAGACCGCCCACCTGCCCCGGTTCCCCGTCGCAGAGCCCGAAAGTCCCCCATCCGTGCCCGTAACCGCCATGTCACCGACGCAGACTAGGCCCCAACCGGAAGCCGCCGCCGCGACCCCTGTGACGTCACACGCCTCGACCCCGAGCGTGACCAAGCAGGAAGTACCACCAGCCTGGTCGCAAGGCCTAGTACCCCCGGGCGCCGCAATACCAACAGCGCCCCCTACCTCCGCGGAGCCCCCGGCCTGGTCGCAGGGCTAAGTAGCCCAGGGCGCCGCCGTCCTTACGGTGCCCTTTACCTTCCAGATACCCCAGGCCTGGCCGCAAGGCCCGGGCAACCCGGGCGCCACCACCACCGCGCCCATAAGACCAAGAGTGCCGCATCTGGGAAGAGCCAGAGGACCCGGACGGGTCTGAAGCAACACCATATCACCAAGAAAAAGCAGGAGGGAGCCGTCGTTGAGGACGGGAGTAGAGACTGTATATAGTTGCCCGTCGGGGCACAGTGAACCGTTGCTGCTAAAATAGTCCCCGTTGGGACCAGTGAACTGTTTACCCGTTAACCCCTTCATCCTACAGGCTGAGGACTGTGAGCAGCCATTCCCTTTCCCTCCTTAACTGGCCGAGGACTGAGAGCGGCCATATTCCCTGTATATAGTTGCGCTTCCTAAAGCGCCCCCCTACCGGTTTTATAGAAAACCAGTTTTTCTAAGAGACTGTCGTACTTTTCCCGGACACACGTTGCACAGTGTCCGGAGGAGGAACCTGAAACAAGAGACGACGAGAACGTTATATGAAAAGTTTTATATATATAATGTTTTATATGTTTTATTATGTTTATATGAAAAATTTTGTATGTTTTGGTGTTTTTGTCTTTACAGCCCGAGGACGTGCTGTGATTTACCAGGGGGGGAATGTAGCACCCTGAGGATTCGGCTGCTACAGGGGTATTGCACCTCAACCCAGAGGTGTGATATTCCACTCCCGGGTAAGGATGGAGTGTGGAACTGAGCTCGGTAGGCTGCATGCACTACATACATCCCATTTCCGAGGAGCAGACCAACGGTACTCCCACTTAGAAATGTGCAGGTACGACCGAGTCTGTTCCTGGCTGGAGTGGGAGGGGGGTGGTACATCCCATGTAGTGTAGGGGCAGATAGGGGGTGCAGTCTGGGTAGTGATAGGAGCTCATTGGGTGCTGGTCACCTGAGCTCACACATAGAGGGTGTATATAAGGTGGGTACCAACTAAGATCAGGGTCAGATGCAGAGAACAAGTCAGTTGGAGACAGCAAGACAGCTGCAGAGGAGCAGACAGCAAGCAGAGAGAGGAAGTCAGCCTGCAGCAAGGGAGAAGAGTGACCCTGAGTGAGAGAGGAGCAGAGAAGGAGTACCCAGAGGGGAAAACAGAGAGGACCCAAGAACCCAAATTAAAGCACCGGGTGAGGAGTCGGCACAGGGTACCGGAACCCAAGCTGGTGGGGGTAAAAACATTCCCCAGCCAGAGACCGGAGACCGTGGGCAGCGTCTGCCACGGTCACCCATCACATCCACCCCGAAGGCACACCACATGAAGGGTCAGGGAACCCAGGGCCAAGGGTGTCCCAACAGAAGGCCCGAGGGAGCTGGACCTAGGTGGATTACTGGTGGGGACGGCCAGAGAACGGGACAGAGGGAGAGCTCAGGGCCACGCTCCGGACTTGTTTGGGGGTTGGCTGGATCCAGGACCTGGTGGACGCAGCACGGCTCGGGTGGTCACTAGCAGCTGGAGTGACCAGTACAACATCTGCAGTAAGTAAACACCCTTGACTGCACAACCCGACTCTGTCTTCATTGCCGTCTGCACTGCACCACCACAACCCCCATCCTCTGCACCTGTCCCCCCTGAGGCTATACCCCTCCCGTTGGGGGTTATCCCACCAAGCTGCGCACCCACCATCAGCCTCAGCGGACCCTGCTGCAGCGGCGGCCACAATGACCGCATCACAACGGGTGGCGTAGTCGACACAAAAGAACTTTAGTAACATCTGTAGAACTGCCACATCACACTGAGCTTGACGCCCTGGGCACGGGACCGGGTCACAGCCGCTCGGAGACTACAAACCCCCCCCATCTGATCCGGTGCCGGGTATTCCCCTCGAAAAGGAATATGTCCCAGGGGGCGCGTCAAATACATCGCCAGTGCATGTCACTTAGGATAGCCACCCTCTTCACTGTGACTTCGGTCGTGGACAGGACCACCAGCTGTTTAGCTTCTGAGGTCAGGTACACCTTACAGGCTCCCACGGCTTTCTTAAACTCCTCATGCCCGAACTCACGGGTGCATTCTTCCCTCAAGTCCTCGGGTACATCTACGAGGCACTTGTACCGAGACGTTTCGGTCTCACCAGTGGTTTCCAGACGATCAACCAGCTCAGGTTTCAGGGACAACTGACTTCCAGCTTCTTCACCCTGGATGCTTCCCCTGAGCTGACTCACAGCTACCACTTCACAACTTTTCGTCTTGACCACCTCCACTTCACCTTTATCTTCCAACACCATACTCTTAGCTCTCCTCAGGTCTACCTTCTCATGGTCTAAGGGAGTAAGTGCAACTTGTTTGCCTTTTCCCTTCTCCAAGGAGACCTCGTTCACCACGTGACACTTTGCTAGGCGACCTTTGAGCTCCAAAACTTCTCCTTCCAGCTCAATTACTCGCCTCTCAGCGGCCCGTCTCTGAAGCTCTTCCTGCTTCAACTGCTCTTCCAGCAGCAGAGCTCTCTCAGACCTCTCCGTCTCCAATGTGCCCACTCGGCTCTCAATAGCCAGTCTCTCACGCTTCTCTTGCGTCCACTGGGTTTGTAGCAACTCCTTGAGCTCCCTGATCTCGGCTCTTACTTCCACCAAATCATCCAAGCTCGCATCACTCGAGGAGGTATCTGCTTCACACCTCCCCTCACCAGCGGCCAACTCCTGGCCCTGGTCTGTGGCTTCTCCGATGGACTCCTCCATCTTTTTCCGCTCACCTTCCATCTTGCTGACTATTTCTTTAAGGCACGTCTCTGCCCTCTGGAGAGTATCACAGGACATCTGTAGCTCCTTCACCTGAGCTTCCAGATCTAGGGTCTTTCCCCGGAGACCATCATTCTCCTCACGGGTGTCTTGCAGAGTGGTCTCAACCACTTGGCGCACTTGCTCTGCACCGGCCTTATCCTCCTCTAGTTTTTCCTTCACCTTGAGGAGATCCTCATAATCTCTCTTACTCTGTTGCAGTTCCCTACTGCGTTCACCACACTCCTTCTTGGAGTCACACAGCTCCTGGTTGAGCTGTTTGCGCAGTCGTTCTAGGATTTGTTCGCGTCCAGAAACACCATTCTGCCGCGCCTCCTTCTCAAGCTTCAACTGCAAAACCTCTTCCTGGATTTTGCGGCGGTCCTCCTTAATTGCGTAGAACATTTCCTTCCACTGGTTAATTTCCTCGTTGCTTCCCTTTAGATCTCGCTGTAAGTCCTTCACAAGCTGGTGTATTTTCTGCTGTTCAGACTCCAGGGTCAGCTGGTCTGAGGACACGTTCCCCAGGTTTCCACATAATTGCTGCCCATCACTCTGACCCTGCTGGCCGATAGGTTCCAGCTCTTGGTCACGACTGGCCGCCTCCCCTTTCAGGGCTGTCAGATCCTTCTGACTCGGTACCGTACCGGAGGTTGCTACTGGCAACGTCACCTCCTCTTCTACCTCTAATGGAGGATCCACACTTGAAGCAAAGGCACACAGTACTACCCTCTCTTTATTTTTATTTTCAGCTAAGTCTGCAGGAGCAACCTTTTTGTGGCCCTTGCGCCGTCTACGAGATGGGGACTCTCTCACCTCGTCTAGCCCCTCCTGACTGAACTCACTTTTTACTTTCATAGTGTCACAGTCAGCTACCGGGTCTGTGTCACTACCCATGGTGTTGTGGACTAACAGGTCACCTCCCACTTTGACGTCACCCCCTTCTTCTGGAGTTACCCCGTTATCAACGGTCACATTGTCATTTTTAGGAGGTACCAACCCACAACCAGTAACAATTTTCAGTTTTCTACACTCCACACTCTTGTGAAAATCCGCCCCTTTTTTAGACTCCGCCCCCTTTTTTAACAACCACACCGGCAGGGTAATTTTTACACAAAAAATCAGCAGTAGTCTTAGGACTCAGTTCACAACATCTCTTACCACCTCCCCGGGCACTCTGGGACAACACTGGCGCCCCCGGAGAGTCCATAGGATGGTCCACTGCCGCCATTCCATATGGTGCCCACAGCTCCTGCGGTTCCTGCACCATGTCCAGTAAAAGTTTCCCAAATACGTGCTCCGGTCCCAACCGGCCCTTCAACCGCACAACAGCTCCAGACAGATCTGCTGCTTTGCTCACAGCCATCGCGGTACGCTGTTCACACTAGCACTTCACCGCTCTCCTGGAAAAATTTTCGTGGCCCCACCAAGACCCCGCAAAACCGGATTTGAGTGCGATGAGAATCTTCGCAACCCTGCCGAGTTGCCGCAAGATGCTTTATACTTCGTGAGCCCCGCCGAGCCACAGCAAACCAGGTTTGAGTGCGACGCCAATCTTCACAACCCTGCCGAGTTGCCGCAAGATGCTTTATCCACACTCGTCCTGTGCCGTTGCCCCTAGCAACCGGGGTGTCGTTGCCGCTAGCAACCGGGCTGCCATTGCCCGCATCCTCGAACCATATGTAAGGCAGCGCTCGTCATCATACTGGGGGTAACTCGCTTCGTTGCGTCAATCAATGCACACGTGCAATGTCTTTACGTTTTTCACACAGTGTTGCAGTTTATTATGGCACTTCATAAACCGCTGTTCACACACAGTTCATCTTAGTCCGCCACCGGCAGGTTTACACACATAAACAATTCATGAGCCAAGTGGCACACCGGCCCACTTGCTCCAGGGTACAGCTTACGGCAAGGTAATAAAGTAGCAATGTTCATATCACAATGTCCATATAGCACCGGGTATTACCTTTGCCGGGTATAGCTGTCTCAGTCCGTTACTCTGCCACCACTGTGGCTCTGCGGCTTCCCAGGTAGGGGTGTCCAGCCGTCGTTCCCTCAAAGGCCACTGACATCCACACAGGATCCAGGCTCTGCCTTTCAGGACTCTTACTCAAGCCGGCTCTCCCTCAAAGGCCACTGACATCCGCACAGGATCCAGGCTCGACCTTTCAGGTACCAGGCTTCACTTCAAAGCCGCTGCCTTCCAAGGCCACTAGCATCCACACAGGATCAAGTCTTGACCTTTCAGGCTGCCAGGCTTCACGGTATCCCGGTATCCCACACACATGGGGAACAGGTCTCACACCGAACACACCTGTCTCAAATTAAGCAGGGTTTATATATGCTGTGCACAGACAGCCACATACTGACAGGACCTTGCTGATGTCACAGTCATGTGATCAGTCAGCTGTGTGTATAGGTCCTGTGTGCTGTCCCAGTCACGTGTACAGAGCTTTACTGTGCATACAGGACCTGTGTGATGTCACAGTCATGTGACCAGTCAGTTAAAGGGGAAGATACATGGTTCGGTAAACACATTCTGGACCATTTACAGTAATGCTAGCAAGCTGCTGCATTACATATCCCCCCCCCCCCCCCCTGTTCAAACTTGTAGGGGGTTGAACACATAATATACACAATAACATTATAACCCCCAGCTCACAGAGACCATGAACTTTACAATTGTGCTACTCAGCCCCTGGAACCTTAGTCAATGACATTAGCCCATTCTTTAGGGACCTACCATTTGTCACTGTCACTGACTTCGTCAGGTCACCTTTCCGGGTCGTAACTTTGTCAGGTCTCCCCAGCTCTCAGCGGTCAGTTGTAACCTTGTCAGGTCTTCCCCGCTCCCAGCGGTCAATACAGCAGTGCGACTCATATGCCCTGGTATCTAAGGTCCGGTTCGACTCCGTACTGTCCTGTCCTCTATTGGGTCGTTTGTACGGGCTGCTCAAACCTGAGTTACTGGAGGTCTCACTACCTCTAAACCCACGCCCACTACTCTCAGGACATCTTGAAAGGTCCCTAACTTCAGCTGTAGCTGTTCTGTTATTTAGGGGGCCCTTTCTCTGTCGGGTCTCACTATTTCTAGACGGCTTCCATCTTCTGCTGCTCAGATGATGCTGTCTATCTACACGCAGTCTAGCGAGATTCAATTGTTCTACCTCCTGCAGGTAGGTCACTCGGTACTCAATCAGCATGCGTATATATTCTAGGCTTTCTTCTGTTCCTACAGTGGAGAAGGACACCATGCCGTCTTCGTCTGGTATCCAGTCCTGATGATCACGTGGACTGCTTACTTCCACCACACCAGACTTCTTGACCATCATCTGCATGGCTCGACCGCTTCTCCCAATGAGCTTTCTCACCAGAACATGAGGCACCCGGATGACTTCTTCACGCATACTGTGAGCTTTTCTCCTAAGCTCCAGTTGCCTAACGGCTTGTTCCGTCTTCAACCGGAGAAACCGCTTCGTGCGAATACATCGCCAGTGCATGTCACTTAGGATAGCCACCCTCTTCACTGTGACTTCGGTCGTGGACAGGACCACCAGCTGTTTAGCTTCTGAGGTCAGGTACACCTTACAGGCTCCCACGGCTTTCTTAAACTCCTCATGCCCGAACTCACGGGTGCATTCTTCCCTCAAGTCCTCGGGTACATCTACGAGGCACTTGTACCGAGACGTTTCGGTCTCACCAGTGGTTTCCAGACGATCAACCAGCTCAGGTTTCAGGGACAACTGACTTCCAGCTTCTTCACCCTGGATGCTTCCCCTGAGCTGACTCACAGCTACCACTTCACAACTTTTCGTCTTGACCACCTCCACTTCACCTTTATCTTCCAACACCATACTCTTAGCTCTCCTCAGGTCTACCTTCTCATGGTCTAAGGGAGTAAGTGCAACTTGTTTGCCTTTTCCCTTCTCCAAGGAGACCTCGTTCACCACGTGACACTTTGCTAGGCGACCTTTGAGCTCCAAAACTTCTCCTTCCAGCTCAATTACTCGCCTCTCAGCGGCCCGTCTCTGAAGCTCTTCCTGCTTCAACTGCTCTTCCAGCAGCAGAGCTCTCTCAGACCTCTCCGTCTCCAATGTGCCCACTCGGCTCTCAATAGCCAGTCTCTCACGCTTCTCTTGCGTCCACTGGGTTTGTAGCAACTCCTTGAGCTCCCTGATCTCGGCTCTTACTTCCACCAAATCATCCAAGCTCGCATCACTCGAGGAGGTATCTGCTTCACACCTCCCCTCACCAGCGGCCAACTCCTGGCCCTGGTCTGTGGCTTCTCCGATGGACTCCTCCATCTTTTTCCGCTCACCTTCCATCTTGCTGACTATTTCTTTAAGGCACGTCTCTGCCCTCTGGAGAGTATCACAGGACATCTGTAGCTCCTTCACCTGAGCTTCCAGATCTAGGGTCTTTCCCCGGAGACCATCATTCTCCTCACGGGTGTCTTGCAGAGTGGTCTCAACCACTTGGCGCACTTGCTCTGCACCGGCCTTATCCTCCTCTAGTTTTTCCTTCACCTTGAGGAGATCCTCATAATCTCTCTTACTCTGTTGCAGTTCCCTACTGCGTTCACCACACTCCTTCTTGGAGTCACACAGCTCCTGGTTGAGCTGTTTGCGCAGTCGTTCTAGGATTTGTTCGCGTCCAGAAACACCATTCTGCCGCGCCTCCTTCTCAAGCTTCAACTGCAAAACCTCTTCCTGGATTTTGCGGCGGTCCTCCTTAATTGCGTAGAACATTTCCTTCCACTGGTTAATTTCCTCGTTGCTTCCCTTTAGATCTCGCTGTAAGTCCTTCACAAGCTGGTGTATTTTCTGCTGTTCAGACTCCAGGGTCAGCTGGTCTGAGGACACGTTCCCCAGGTTTCCACATAATTGCTGCCCATCACTCTGACCCTGCTGGCCGATAGGTTCCAGCTCTTGGTCACGACTGGCCGCCTCCCCTTTCAGGGCTGTCAGATCCTTCTGACTCGGTACCGTACCGGAGGTTGCTACTGGCAACGTCACCTCCTCTTCTACCTCTAATGGAGGATCCACACTTGAAGCAAAGGCACACAGTACTACCCTCTCTTTATTTTTATTTTCAGCTAAGTCTGCAGGAGCAACCTTTTTGTGGCCCTTGCGCCGTCTACGAGATGGGGACTCTCTCACCTCGTCTAGCCCCTCCTGACTGAACTCACTTTTTACTTTCATAGTGTCACAGTCAGCTACCGGGTCTGTGTCACTACCCATGGTGTTGTGGACTAACAGGTCACCTCCCACTTTGACGTCACCCCCTTCTACTGGAGTTACCCCGTTATCAACGGTCACATTGTCATTTTTAGGAGGTACCAACCCACAACCAGTAACAATTTTCAGTTTTCTACACTCCACACTCTTGTGAAAATCCGCCCCTTTTTTAGACTCCGCCCCCTTTTTAACAACCACACCGGCAGGGTAATTTTTACACAAAAAATCAGCAGTAGTCTTAGGACTCAGTTCACAACATCTCTTACCACCTCCCCGGGCACTCTGGGACAACACTGGCGCCCCCGGAGAGTCCATAGGATGGTCCACTGCCGCCATTCCATATGGTGCCCACAGCTCCTGCGGTTCCTGCACCATGTCCAGTAAAAGTTTCCCAAATACGTGCTCCGGTCCCAACCGGCCCTTCAACCGCTCAACAGCTCCAGACAGATCTGCTGCTTTGCTCACAGCCATCGCGGTACGCTGTTCACACTAGCACTTCACCGCTCTCCTGGAAAAATTTTCGTGGCCCCACCAAGACCCCGCAAAACCGGATGAGTGCGATGAGAATCTTCGCAACCCTGCCGAGTTGCCGCAAGATGCTTTATACTTCGTGAGCCCCGCCGAGCCACAGCAAACCAGGTTTGAGTGCGACGCCAATCTTCACAACCCTGCCGAGTTGCCGCAAGATGCTTTATCCACACTCGTCGTCCTGTGCCGTTGCCCCTAGCAACCGGGGTGTCGTTGCCGCTAGCAACCGGGCTGCCATTGCCCGCATCCTCGAACCATATGTAAGGCAGCGCTCGTCATCATACTGGGGGTAACTCGCTTCGCTGCGTCAATCAATGCACACGTGCAATGTCTTTACGTTTTTCACACAGTGTTGCAGTTTATTATGGCACTTCATAAACCGCTGTTCACACACAGTTCATCTTAGTCCGCCACCGGCAGGTTTACACACATAAACAATTCATGAGCCAAGTGGCACACCGGCCCACTTGCTCCAGGGTACAGCTTACGGCAAGGTAATAAAGTAGCAATGTTCATATCACAATGTCCATATAGCACCGGGTATTACCTTTGCCAGGTATAGCTGTCTCAGTCTGTTACTCTGCCACCACTGTGGCTCTGCGGCTTCCCAGGTGGGGTCTCCAGCCATCGTTCCCTCAAAGGCCACTGACATCCACACAGGATCCAGGCTCTGCCTTTCAGGACTCTTACTCAAGCCGGCTCTCCCTCAAAGGCCACTGACATCCGCACAGGATCCAGGCTCGACCTTTCAGGTACCAGGCTTCACTTCAAAGCCGCTGCCTTCCAAGGCCACTAGCATCCACACAGGATCAAGTCTCGACCTTTCAGGCTGCCAGGCTTCACGGTATCCCGGTATCCCACACACATGGGGAACAGGCCTCACACCGAACATACCTGTCTCAAATTAAGCAGGGTTTATATATGCTGTGCACAGACAGCCACATACTGACAGGACCTTGCTGATGTCACAGTCATGTGATCAGTCAGCTGTGTGTATAGGTCCTGTGTGCTGTCCCAGTCACGTGTACAGAGCTTTACTGTGCATACAGGACCTGTGTGATGTCACAGTCATGTGACCAGTCAGTTAAAGGGGAAGATATATGGTCCGGTAAACACATCCTGGACCATTTACAGTAATGCTAGCAAGCTGCAGCATTACAATATTGACCCTATACACATACAGTACAGAATATATACATACTGATCCTATACACATACAGTACAGAATATATACATACTGACCCTATACACATACAGTACAGAATATATACATACTGACCCTATACACATACAGTACAGAATATATACATACTGACCCTATATACATACAGTGCAGAATATATACATACTGACCCTATACACATACAGTACAGAATATATACATACTGACCCTATACACATACAGTACAGAATATATACATACTGACGCTATATACATACAGTACAGAATATATACGTACTGACCCTATGCACATACAGTACAGAATATATACGTACTGACCTTATACACATACAGTACAGAATATATACATACTGACCCTATATACATACAGTACAGAATATATACATACTGACCCTATACACATACAGTACAGAATATATACGTATTGACCCTATACACATACAGTACAGAATATATACATACTGACCCTATACACATACAGTACATAATATATACATACTGACCCTATACACATACAGTACAGAATATATACGTATTGACCCTATACACATACAGTACAGAATATATACATACTGACCCTATACACATACAGTACAGAATATATACATACTGACCCTATATACATACAGTACAGAATATATACTCACTGATCCTATACACATACAGTACAGAATATATACAGTACATACTGATCCTATATACATACAGTACAGAATATATACATACTGACCCTATATACATTCTTTACCCTATTACCTTTTGTACATTGCTGATAAATCCGGACATAATGATGACACAAGGACTGAAGAACAGTATGGATGAGACTTGTCCGTGGTTTCTAGATGGAGTCGGCTCGTCTCTGCTGTGAAGGGTTTGTCCGGTCAGTTGGTGCCGCTCTCAGGATTTCCCAGTGTTGATTAGCGCTGGGTTACAATTGAATCACAAGTTCATAAATCTGTGACATAAAATATCACAAAGAAGAGCTCTAGGATTACAATGAAATTCTAATTTTATTAAATTACATAATGAAAATGACAATACAATGAAAAATAAATATATATATATATATATATATATATATATATATAAATATATACAGTACAGACCAAAAGTTTGGACACACCTTCTCATTTAAAGATTTTTCTGTATTTTCATAACTATGAAAATTGTACATTCACACTGAAGGCATCAAAACTATGAATTAACACATGTGGAAAGAGCTGGGGGGGGGGGGGGACAGCTGCTCACTTACCTCCAGTCCAGGTCTTGGAAGGCTGATTTAAGACAGCTGCGCCTGTCTCTGTCAGTCTGTGTGTGTTGGGCAAGGTGAGCAGACCTTGCATATGCTCCTTAGACTCTGCAGGAGGCAGAGGAAGGCACTTTGTTTAAACGGCTGAGGCCGTGCCGCATGGACTTGTTATTTTGACCTTTGTTCTGTTATTCCTTTTTGTGCCAGGAAAAGGCTGTTACTTTTGTTTCCTCACTGGTGTATGGACACTAAATAAACCACCAGTTTGTTTGAACCCGCGGACTGCATCACTGTATGAATCTGTGCCTACCTCCAACGCGGCTCAGTGAGTACAAATCCCTACAATTGGTGCTAGAAGCACGGGCACAGATCCCAAGCAGCAGTGTGACTGCTGCAAGAAGACGTATATGTCCTGGGTGAAGTCGGCCATAAGCCAGGAAGTGTCGCCGGATAAAATGGAGGACTTGCTTTACATTTGTTGCAGGCACAGCAGGCGCAACACCAGCAACAGTACCTGCAGAGCATGCTGCAGCAGGAAACAGATAAACTTCTGATCAGGGCTGTGGAGTCGGTAAGCCACAGTTGCGACTCCGACTCCTGGACTTTATCAGGTTCCGACTCCGACTCCTTCATAAATGGCCAATTCGTAACAATAAATTTACTGTTGTAAAATATTAACATCGTGCTTATTCAGTTTCTCACCATCATATAAGTAATCAGCCCACTTAGAGCAAAAACTATATTTATTAGAATACAATTAGAATATAGCAAATAACTTTTATAAACTTTTATAAACTCTTGTAAGTAAATAGGCAATAAACACTGTTATGCAGTTAATAAGATTAATAAGAAGAAATCTATAAATTTGTCCTCAGAAAAAGTATTACCTCTGTCAGATCCTCCTTCATGGATGCCCTCAAATCTGATCTAATTATTTTGAGAGCAGAGAACAACCTCTCTACACTAACTTGGGTTGGTGGCAAAGCAGTAACCACTCAGGCAACATCTCTGACAATGTCAGGATACAGAGGAATCGCTTGTTGCACTGTTATTTTTGATGAACGGTCAAATTTCTCAATTTCTTTTAGTGCACATGAAAAATTCTGCTGAAATGTACTGGCTGTGTTCTTTGATGGGGATGACTCTTCTTCTATGCGGGAACGCTTTGCACGGTCCTTGTGATCCAAATATTTTTCTAAATTAAATTGTTCATTAGTTGATGATGAGGGTGAAGATGTGGCAGGATGACCAAATTCTTCTTGTTCCTCCTGACTGTTCTGCAACCCTTTCATCCTTACTGCTATTTCAAACAGAGCTTCTTTTCCTTTAGTTAGCTGTTGATCATCTAGAAGAATCTGATGCATTGGGTCTACATAAACAGCTGCCAAAAGAATGTTATTTTGTAAGGCTGTGTGCACACGATGCGTTTTTAATGCGGTTCCGCAGCGTTTTTGCAGCTGCGGAAACGCATTAAAACACATGATAGAAGGGCAGCTATGGTCCCCAATGATAATCCGCATGTGCTGTGCCCATGCTGCAGATTTTTCCGCAGCATTTATGCTGCGCTCAAAAATCCGCAGCATGTCCATTAATTTTACGGAAAACGCGGCGTTTTCGCCACCATTGACTTGCATTAGACCGCATGGATTACGCATCACTGTATATGTAGATGCGTAATCCATGCGTTCTAATGTGCGGATGGTACCCGGGTGTGGAGGAGAGGAGAGTCTCATCCACACCCAGGTACCATTAAAAAATCTGTAGAAAAAGAATAAAATAAAAAATAAATGTATATTTACCTTCTGTCGGCCCGCGCACCGCTCCTGCTTGGTTCCCGGCACTTTGCAATGAGTTGAAGGACCTGCGCTGACGTCAGAGTCATGTGACGGGTCACGTGACGCTGACGTCGGCAGGTCTTTCAATTCAATGTTGCCGGCGAGGGAGAACCTAGTGAGCGGGACACTGGGGGCCATCGGAGGGTAAGTATACATTATTTTTTATTTTTACCACTCTCGGGTCACACTATATAAATCCATGCTGTTTGCATGGATTTATATAGTGTGACCTAGTTGTCACAAGCACTTTCCAAGTGATGCTAATCGCTTGGAAAGCGCTTGTCAATCCGCATGCGGAAATGTCAGTAGGTAACCGCTCTATTTCCACATGTCCCTGGCAGGAAAACGCATGTACAATCCGCATGCGTTTTTTTCTGCCAGGGAGATGCAGAAACGCTCAGGAAAAAATCCTGAGCATTTCTGCATCGTGTGCACATAGCCTAATAGTAGCTCCTCTCTCCGTTTCATTGATGTAGCAATGCCACTTGCAATTAACCCTCCTCTTTGGGACAGGCGAAACATCAGGTTCTTCCACTCCTTTAAGAAAATACCTGGAGTTAAGTCCTCTGCTTGTAATTTTTTAGTCACCATAAATGGGTGCCCTAGCAATTTTTCCAGCTCAGTCACCTGATTCCACTGACTTTCATTTAGCGTCAGTTGAGGGTTAGCCATGTCTACAAGAAAGGTTTTCAGTTCAACCAAGCGCTGAATCATTAAGTACTGCCCCATCGTGTGGCTTGATCAATAATTGCCCCTTTTCCAGCACGTCTCTTCAAAATTGAGTCAACTTTAGGGGTTCTGGCAACAGTAGCCAATTTTCTCACCTTGCCAATCAGTGCAGCAGCATGTCCTTCTTGCAGACTGTCTCTTATAGCCAGCTGTAGCGTATGCACAACACAGCGCATGTGATGAATGAAAGAACGTATTGACACAGTTTCAACAAGATCATCTAAACTATCATGTTGCTGTTCATCTGAAGCAACTTCAGTTTGCTCCTCAGTTACAATACTGTGTTCCTCTATTTCAAACATTTCTGTGTCTGTGGACCCAGAATGTTCTTCTAGCTGCTGGTCACCATCATTACTCTCATTCATTAGCTTAATAGTACTTATCGTATTTGAAGCATTGTCAGTTACGACAGAAAAAACTTGCTCTTTTTTAAGTTCATAGTCTTGCAGAACCTTTTCCACCAAGACCTGGAGAAACTCACTGGTGTGATGAGCTTTGGTGTCTTTTACTGCCAATGTCTTGGTAACTATTTCATTTTTGTCACAAACAAATCGGACATTGATGGCAAAATAGTTCACTCTGTGACGTGTGCAGGCATCCATTTTAAGAAACAGAAAGCGTCCCTTGAGAGTTTTTTTAAGTTCTTCCTTTTGTTTAAAAGCTTCTTCGATTACTAATTTTCTAATACTCTCTCTCTCCAGAGAAACACCAAGCTTGCAGGCTATTTCCCCATTCAGACACATAACAGCTGTTTGTGAAAATAATGAAATAGGCACACTATCCTTTACAACAAGCTCTATGATCTGTTTTTTAAATGTATCTACTGTCATTGTAACAGTAACTTTGTCACTGACAAAATATCTTGCAACTGATGGCTGCAAAGTTCTCTGCTTCTTTTGTTTGGCTGGAAGAGCTGGGCACTGGTTCATTGGTTTGGATGCAGTCTTTCTCATCCACTGCTTTCAGTACTTCTGGATGAAAGCGCTGTAGATGTCTCTTTAGATTAGAAGCTCTGGTAGGAGCATTTTTATCTTTGCCTGAATATGCACTGATCTTGGCTTCACAGCATTTGTTTTCGTCTGGATCATTTGTCATGCACTGACAGACATAATGTTTTCTATCTTGAGTGATGGTGAAATGTTCAAATACAGCTGATTTAATGTGACGCTTCTTTGACATTCTCAGGTTTTTAATTGTGCATTCACAATCCAAATGACAATTGTTTTTCCTAAAAACAATTGTACAAAATTATTGCCAGGTTGTACAACTGATATAGTGGTCAGCAATACTGTTATTCCTCATGTACTCACAGTTAACTGATGCAAAGTTTGTTGAAAGGATAATACTTCTTACAGTCTTCCTCTTCTGAGTAGCAGCTGTGAGATGCTTGGAAGACGCACACCTAGTAAACATCTAGTCTAGAGGAAGAGGAGCTTTACTACTAAGAATTTGCAACACATTTTCACTTTCAGTTTCATACATTGTAAGTAGGGGGGTTGGGGCAGCATGAGGTTAACCAAGTATAAGATTAGATAAGGGCAGTGGAGAACAGTGACACACAAGAAGTAAGAAATGTCTCTATCTCCAGCAGAACTGCTTATCACTGTTGTTCATAGTTTGATAGAACATATATATTTGAGTAACATTTATAAAATTCATATGAAAGTTCAATTATGAAATATTAATACATTTTTTTTAAAGCTGGAGTCGGAGTCAGTACATTTTTACCGACTCCGACCAAAACTAACTCCGACTCCACGACTCCGACTCCACAGCCCTGCTTCTGATGCAGCAGATCCAACAGCAGCAAAGACAAATGAAAATCTTGGCAGAGCAGATCCGTGGCAGGACGACCGCCACATCCTCAGATCCAGGTGATGACACATACGTCAGGAAGACGGTAAGAAGAGCTTTACAAAATATGACCCCGGGTGATGATGTTGAGGCGTTCCTGACTGTCTTTGAGAGGGTGGCAGAGCGGGAAAAATTGTCTCCGGAGCAGTAGGCGGAGGTGCTGGCGCCATATTTGACAGGTGAGCCGCAGAAGGCATATTATGACTTGGCCTTGCAGGATGCGAAAGAGTACGCTAAGTTGAAAACTGAGATTCTGGCATGCTTAGGAGTGACTCTGACTGTCAGGGCGCATCGGGTGCACCACTGGGCCTTTTGCAGTGACAAACCTCCCCAGTCCCAGATGTTCGACCTCCTACACCTGGTCCAAAAGTGGTTGCAACCTGAATCTTCTTCCCCAGCACAGATGGTGGAGAAGGTCATTATAGACAGGTTTATACACTCTCTTCAGAAGTCGGTGAAATCCTGGGTTGCCCAGGGAGATCCCCGTAATGCCGATGACTTGGTGGGGTTGGTAGAAAGATACCAGGTGGTTGAGAGTCCATTGGGAAAACAAGGGGTCGTAGCCTCTCAATACTGGGGTTCTCAAAAGGCAGCGGACACCCAAAAGAAGGGAGCTAGCGCCACAACAGGGGGGCGTCATAGAGTTCAGGAGGGGTCTGAGTTGTTGCCCAAGGTCCCACCCGATAATATAGTGTGTTGGAGATGTCATACCCCTGGCCATACTGCCGCCCGGTGTCCCATAAACTCTGAGTCAATGAACTGCAACATGGGCCGATGTTGCTCTTATTTTGCCTACCCCTCCTGCAGTGTGGTTTCTCAACATGGCAAGGGCCCTCAGGCATGCTCAGTGTCAGTAAACGGGGCACAAGTCTCTGGACTATTGGACTCAGGAAGTTTGGTGACCCTGATAAGGGCCACACTCCCTCATTGACTGATTCCTGGGAAGGTGGTGGGTGTCCGGTGTATCCATGGGGACGCTAAGAACTATCCTGTGGCCCCGGTGGATGTAAACACGGACTGTGGCACCACATCTCATGAAGTGGCGGTCGTTAAGGACCTATTTCATCCCATAATAATTGGACGTGACTTTGCATTATTCTAGGAAATGTGGGGGAAAGCGGGGACACACGTGGCTCTGCTCCGTACACCTCATACACACACACGGCTCCGCTCTGCACGCCTCGTGCACACGCAGTTTCGCTCTGTACACGCGCGGCTCGGCTCCGTACGCCTCTTACACGCGCGGCTCGGCTCCGTACGCCTCTTACACGCGTGGCTCGGCTCCGTACGCCTCTTACACGCGCGGCTTGGCTCCGTACGCCTCGTACACGCGCGGCTCCGCTCCGCACGCCTCGTACTCGCGCGACTCCGCTCCGCACGCCTAGTACACGCGCGGCTCCGCACGCCTCGTACACGCGCGGCTCGGCTCCGTACGCCTTGTACACGCGCGCTCGGCTCCGTACGCCTCGTACACACGCGGCTCCGCTCCGTACGCCTCGTACACACGCGGCTCCGCTCCGTACGCCTCGTACACACGCGGCTCCGCTCCGTACGCCTCGTACACACGCGGCTCCGCTCCGTACACCTCGTACACGCGCGGCTCCGCTCCGTACACTTCGTACACGCGCGGCTCCGCTCCGTACACTTCGTACACGTGCGGCTCCGCTCCGTACACCTCGTACACACGGCTCCGCTCCGTACACCTCGTACACACGCGGCTCCGCTCCGTACGCCTCGTACACACGCGGCTCCGCTCCGTACGCCTCGTACACACGCGGCTCCGCTCCGTACGCCTCGTACACACGCGGCTCCGCTCCGTACGCCTCGTACACACACGGCTCCGCTCCGTACACCTCGTACACACGGCTCCGCTCCGTACACCTCGTACACACGCGGCTCCGCTCCGTACACCTCGTACACACGCGGCTCCGCTCCGTACGCCTCGTACACACGCGGCTCCGCTCCGTACGCCTCGTACACACGCGGCTCCGCTCCGTACGCCTCGTACACACGCGGCTCCGCTCCGTACGCCTCGTACACACGCGGCTCCGCTCCGTACGCCTCGTACACACGCGGCTCCGCTCCGTACACCTCGTACACACGCAGGTTCGCTCCGTACACCTCGTACACACGCGGCTCCACTCCGTACACCTCGTACACACGCGGCTCCGCTCCGTACACCTCGTACACACGCGGCTCCGCTCCGTACGCCTCGTACACACACGGCTCCGCTCCGTACGCCTCGTACACACGCGGCTCTGCTCCGTACACCTCGTACACACACGGCTCTGCTCCGTACACCTCGTACACGCGCGGCTCCGCTCCGTACACCTCGTACACACACGGCTCTGCTACATCCACACTGTAAACCCCTCCTGACCCCACACATAAACTTCAGCTCATCCAGCACCATGACAACCACCACAGCAGAGTCCTGCATCCACTGAGGCCCCTGATCATGTGACCCCTGACTCCTCCCCTCCTGTGACCTCATCACAGCTCCTGTGCGCACAAAGCAGCCATATATGTGGTGGCGGCTCTGCAGGTGGAGGTATGTAAAGATCCCCCATTACTGGAGCATTAATACTAGATATATATTACACAGGGGATATCGCAGCCGATTCCCTCTAGAATAATCCTGGAATCGCAGCATTAGATGATTATTTCTCAGCGGTTTCTATGGCAGAGCTCCCAGCGTCCCGTACTCTATGGGACTGTCCCGTCCCGTCTCCGCTGTTCTCCGGCTCATACTCCCCTCTCAGACATCTTCGTAGCTCCTCCCTGTGAAACGCATAAATTACAATTATAATATTCACTTCACTTTACGGGAATCTGTAAATGCCGTGATTGATATTTTTTCTCTATTAAACTTATAAGAAATGTATTAAAAGCGTAACGCTGTGGCCGTGTTCACATGTAGATTAAGTGCGGCATTTTCTTTAATGCTCTTCTCTGCACGTTTTCTGCATGTTTTCTGCAGCACACGACGCAGTAACAATCTTCTCTGATTATTGGTGTTTGCTGCGCTTCTTTTATGCGTTTTCCTGCTTATTTGATGCAATCTCGGTGCAGATGTGAAGACGCGTTTTTAACGCTTTTTTCTTAGTACAGAAAAGCTTTGATTCTGCACTTAAAAATGCAACAGTGTTTTTTTCTTCATTCGTTTTTTTTTTTTTTTTCAGAAGAAGCCTATAGAGAAAAAATGCACCAAAACTGCATATTTCAGCAGCGTCTTCAGGCCACACACGGTGGAGATTTCATGGAATCACATTCCGGAGCGTGTGTCCGTGTGATCCACGTGTAGACATGTCCGTTTTTGGCCATCAGCACGGATCACACAGCTCCATTCAAGTCAAAGGATCCATATAAACACATACCGCACACGAATGCCATCCATGTGACACATACCGGCAGTTGGGAATTAGTGTACAGTTAGCGCTGTTCCCAAGCCCCAGGTGCTGAACGTTGCCCTCATCATTGTTCCCTGCTGGCGCTGCGATCAACACCAGCAGGAACAATGATGAGCGTAGTAGTCTGCTCCCGGTTTCTCCTCCTGTTAAAATAAAATAAAAAAATCCATATTCTCACCTAAGTGTCCCCCCGCTGTAATCCATGCGACCGATCACACCGAGGAACTGAAGAGAATGACTGCAGCGAGTGGGCCCCGGAGCTGCGCTGAGCTCATGAGCGGTTTCCTGTCACTTGCTGAGGGCAGCTCTGGGGCCCGCTCGCTGTTGGAGTGATCGGTCCCATGGATTACAGCTACTACTCTCATCATTGTCCCTGCTGGTGCTGATTACAGCGCCAGCAGGAAACAATGATGAGGAATAGCGCTAACTGTACACTGATTCCCAAGCGCCAATATGTGTGCTCCTGATGCGGCACACGGGCAGCACATGGTTGCCACACGTGTGCCACACACGGACGCGGATATCTCCGGTACTGGTTTTTCCTGTACCGGAAATATCCAGACGTGTGAAACCGGCCTAACTGTCCAAGCAAAGTGGATGTGATTTCATGATAATTGTGCCCCCTTGTGATAAATAAGGGGGAAAAGGCCAAAAAAATTAGAGAAGATTGTTATTCTGTAGTTTGGTGCGAATCTTGCAGAAAGCCAAAAACACAGTATTTCTGCACTGTGTGAACACGGCCTTACAGAAAAGCCGGATGTCGTATAGTGAAGCTACAAAAAAATGAGAAAGTTCTGCCGGCTCGGACTGTGAATGAAGGAACAAAAAAATAATCTACAGGTCCCAACAAGAGATGAGCAGGACGCACAGATGACGGTGCACTGCCCTGGGTGATCAAAAGTCGCGCTGGGGACTAATTGGTGGGAAAACTATCACCTTTAATAATCCTCCAACAGTTCTGGCATGAAAAATACAGAAAAGTGCCCCTTTATGGATTTGAAAGAAAGTCTGTTTAGAAACTTTAGCTTAATAGTATCAGCTCTAATCAAATGGTTAGATAGTGATTTACCCTGAAGATTCACAAATTGTGGGGTGTTTTTTGTGCAGGAATCATGTATTGCTCCCATAGTACAGTGCCCCTTTCTTGGTTCTCACACACAGTATAATGTTCCCCCAGTACCTCCATCCCCAATTTTATTTTTTTGGGGTGTTTTTCATGCAATGTAGGGAAACCTGCATGAAAATGTTAAAAAATATCCCATCATATCGAGAGAAAGAAAAATACATATGGAGAATTTGGCATTAAATATCTCTTGTCTCCATGCTTTTTCAAACAAACTTTTATAAAAGCCTCAAACTTCTGAGTATGAATCAAACATGAGATCTAACGTGATAGAAAATTACAGTCCGGGGAAGACGGGAAACATATAAACGGCCGGTGGTGATGTAGTCAGTGACCGACTCTGGCTAAATATGTTTCTAAAGACATAGTAGAAGATGAAGATGTCGTCCTCATCATAAAGTAATTATTTTTAATTTAGCTTTATGGAAGATGAGTCTATGAGAAACGTATTCAGATGCAAACTCCAAGGAAGAAACTGCTTGTTGTCTGTGGCCTAAAATATATAGGTTTTATTAGTAGATGTAAAGAAGAAAACTAAATACTGTAAAATAATAAATCTCCTCATATGTTTCCCTTATTATCTCCAGTAATTGTATTATTACACTGGATTTTTATGATGTTACATCGGCTCATCTTCTCATTCAGGTCCCTACAATATCGGATCCTCTCAGTGAAGATCGTCTATATAAGAGAATTTTTCTGATTTACTCATCAAGGATGAATATGGACAGAGACAAGATGGCTGAGAAAATATTACACCTCACCCTAGAGATCCTCTTCCGGCTTACTGGAGAGGTGAGAGATTCTGATGACGTCACATTACATCATTCTTATCTATGGGAATAACAGATGGACAGAACTGGAGAGGTGAGGACTCTGGAAATGTCTGGAGTGAGTTTTATTAATGTCTCTCTCCATAACCAGGATTACACAGTAGTGAAGAAGACCTCTAGAGAGCGCCGTCAGGACCCTGTGTCTGAATTATGGGGAAGACCCCTGAGCCCATTCACAGGGCCTCCACCACAGCCCCTGATACATGAGGACATCAATGACCAGAAGATCCTAGAACTCACCTACAAGATGATTGAGCTGCTGACTGGAGAGGTGACACTGCTAGGAATACTGGGATATTATACAGTAACGCTATGAAGGGATCAGGGGATGACGGTATCATTGTATGTGTCAGGTTCCTATAAGGTGTCAGGATGTCGCTGTCTATTTCTCCATGGAGGAGTGGGAGTATTTAGAAGGACACAAAGATCTGTACAAGGGCGTCATGATGGAGGCTCCCCAGCCCCTCACATCACCAGGTAATAGACAGGACTGAATACACACGGCCTTTGTTATCTGTATGTAAAGAATGAATTCAGTCCCTGTATGTGTTTCCTCCAGATCTATCCAGTAAGAGGACAACACCAGAGAGATGTCCCCGTCCTCTTCTTCCACAGGACTGTAAACAAGAAGATCCCAATGTTCCTCAGGATCATCAGGTAGATGGAGAGAAGGGGTCATGAGATCTCCCCTATGATGTGTAGACGGCTGTGAAGGTCTTGTGCTCAGTCTTGTTTTATCCACCAGTATTATATGGTTTATACTTGTGTAATGAGAACGGTGGAGATGGTAGGATTAGAGCTGATCATAGATGGGACTTCTCCATCTGTCTGTGACTTTTACAATATTTGTTTCAGGGTGAAGATCTGACCCATATTAATACTACAGAGACCTATGTGAGGGGTGATGAGCGGTGTAAAGAGGAGATTCCTACATATGACTACCCAGGTGAGTAGTGACCACTAAATGCAGAGAAGTCACAGATTCTTCTCAGTCAGCGGCTGTGGCTGCTTTATCGGTGACGTAGTCCGGACGTATCACAATCGTGTCATCACCATTTTACCGCTAGACCACAACATTCTCCTCCACCCAAAACAAAACTGTTCAAATGACTTAGGGCAAGTGTGGGCAATACATTTTCCCGAGGGGCCACATTAGAGATCGTGACTGTTGTGAAGGGCTGAACCAATAGGTTGAAATTAATTCTGCTCAATATTAATATCAATATATTAATGATAATATTAATATAATTAATAATTAATTGCATCAATTAATTGCATTAATATTGAGCAGAATTAAGTATGCTGACCTCTAACTATATACTACTTAAACCTGAATACAGCCCCTTCTATATATCGTATGAGCCCCCACACAGCCTCCCCATATACAGCATGAGCCCCCACACAGCCTGCTCATATGCAGTATGAGCCCCACACAGCCACCCCATATTCAGCATGAGCCCCGCACAGCCTGCTCATATTTTGTATGAGCCCCACACAGCCTGCTCATATGCAGCATGAGTTCCACACAGCCTCCCCATATACAGCATAAGCACCCACCCAGACTCCCCATATACAGCATGAGCCCCACACAGCCTTCTCATATGCAGCATTAGCCCCACACAGCCTCTCCATATGCAGTATGAGCCCCCACACAGCCTCCCCATATACAGCATGAGTCCCCACACAGCCTCCTCATATACAGCATGAGCCCCCACACAGGCTCCCCATATACAGCATGAGCCCCCACACAGCCTCCCCATATACAGCATGAGCCCCCACACAGCCTTCCCATATACAGCATGAGCCCCCACACAGCCTCCCCATATTCAGCATGAGCCCCACACAGCCTGCTCATATGCAGTATCAGCTCCACACAGCCTCTCCATATGCAGCATGAGCCCCACACAGCCTGCCCCATGCACAGCCAGAGAGCCCCATAGCCTGCCCCATGCACAGCCAGAGAGCAGAGAGCCCCATATCCTGCCCCATGGACAGCCAGAGAGCCCCATAGTCTGCCCAATGCACAGCCAGAGAGCCTCATAGCCTGCCCCATGCACAGGCAGAGAGCCCCATAGTCTGCCCCATGCACAGCCAGAGAGCAGAGAGCCTCATGGCCTGCCCCATGCTCGGCATGAGAGCTCCATGGCCTGCCCCATGCTCGGCATGAGAGCCCCATGGCCTGCCCCATGCTCGGCATGAGAGCCCCATGCTCGGCATGAGAGCTCCATGGCCTGCCCCATGCTCAACATGAGAGCCCATGCTCACCTCGCTTCACCCGACGCTCTGCCTCTGTTGCTCTCTCCGCTGCTTCACACGCTGATTTGTGGAGGAAGGGGCCAAAGGCCCCTCCTCCACAAATGTAGTCGGCGCGGATGGAGAGTTTGGAGACAGCAGACGGCCGGCGAGCAGGCGGTGGGGAAGGTTGTGGTGCGTCCGTAGGCCACTGTTTTCCAGCCCCTCGGCCATTTCAGTCCGCGGGCTGGATTCGAACAGCCAGAGGGCGGGATGTGCGTCCACTTTGCCCAGGTTTGGCTTAGGGCAGTGAAAGCCCTTTTCTAGAGAACTTGCAACCTGGGAGGTCCACTGACCCCCTGGGATTAGAAGACGCTGACCATTACCTACTCAGATCTGTAAACTACAAAGCCAAATGACAGCGAATGTAGAATGTGCTGACAAGTGAGAAAATCACTTGAAGAAATATAAACATTTTAGATTCCCAAGAGCCACCGAGCCCCATACTCCAATTACCCCAGAGAGGTTTCACCACTAGTTACACACTACTTACTGATGGAGACTGTTGAGTTTGATCATTTCAGTAGATGTGTTATTGTCTATACTCACAGTTTTTGACTACAGTAGTTAGTGCCCAAAATACTCTGATTTAACCCCTTCCTGCAGCCAGTTTTCTGATCCTAATCAGGCCTATTTTTCAAATCTGACGTGTGTCACTTTATGTGGTGATATCTTTGGAATTCTTCACAAAGGATAATAGGAAACAAATGGACCTTACAAATTATTTTCCAACTTCTCTTGAATCCGGCAGTACCCTATATATAGTTGTACACTACTGTCTGGGCACATGGCAGGATAAGAAGGGAAGGAGCGCCATTAAGCTGTGTGAATGCAGATCTTGCTGGAATAGTTTGCAAATACAATGTATTGGGGGCACTGTTCATGGTCACCTGGCAGCTCAAAAGATGGCTACCATGAACAGGCTTGGCGCTATCTACTCCGTTTTCCAAATCCCAGGGATTGTCTTGCTCATCACCCTTTAACATCTTCATGACCTTGGATGTATGGATACGTCCAGGCGATTTTGTGTGCCCAGGAGCTATGCACACACGATCGCTGCCGTCTGTCAGCTGAACTGATAGCTGACACCCAACACTCAGGGCACCGCTCCCGGCACTTTAACCCCCGAATTATATATATACTTAATATATGTACCCGTAAATATTGTTATGAAAAAAACAAATTAAACCACATACACTATATATATATATATATATATATATATATATGTATATATATATATATATAGTACAGACCAAAAGTTTGGACACACCTTCTCATTTAAAGATTTTTCGGTATTTTCATGACTATGAAAATTGTACATTCACACTGAAGGCATCAGAACTATGAATTAACACATGTGGAATTATATACTTAACAAAAAAAAGTGTGAAACAACTGAAAATATGTCTTATATTCTAGGTTCTTCAAAGTAGCCACCTTTTGCTTTGATGACTGCTTTGTACACTCTTGGCATTCTCTTGATGAGCTTCAAGAGGTAGTCACTGGAAATGTTTTTCACTTAACATGTGTGCCCTGTCAGGTTTAATAAGTGGTATTTCTTGCCTTATAAATGGGGTTGGGACCATCAGTTGTGTTGTGCAGAAGTCTGGTGGATACACAGCTGATAGTCCTACTGAATAGACTGTTAGAATTTGTATTACGGCAAGAAAAAAGCTGTGAAGTAAAGAAAAACGAGTGGCCATCGTTACTTTAAGAAATGAAGGTCAGTCAGTCTGAAAAATTGGGCAAACTTTGAAAGTGTCCCCAAGTGCAGTTGCAAAACCACCAAGTGCTAAAATAAACTGGCTGATATGAGGACCGCCCCAGGAAAGGAAGACCAAGAGTCAACTCTGCTTCTGAGGATAAGTTTATCCGAGTCACCAGCCTCAGAAATCGCAGGTTAACAGCAGCTCAGAATAGAGACCAGGTCAATGCCACACAGAGTTCTAGCAGCAGACACATCTCTAAAACCACTGTTAAGGGGAGACTTTGTGCAGCAGGCCTTCATGGTAAAATAGTTGCTAGGAAACCACTGCCAAGAACAGGCTACAAGCAGAAGAGACTGCTTGTTTGGGCTAAAGAACACAAGGAATGGACATTAGACCAGTGGAAATCTGTGCTTTGGTCTGATGAGTCCATATTTGAGATCTTTGGTTCCAACCACCGTGTTTTTGTGCGACGCAGAAAAGGTGAACGGATGGACTCTACATGCCTGGTTCCCACCGTGAAGCATGGAGGAGGAGGTGTGATGGTGTGGGGGCACTTTGCTGTTGAAGGCATACTGAACAAGCATGGCTACCACAGCATCTTGCAGCGGCATGCTATTCCATCCGGTTTGCATTTAGTTGGACCATCATTTATCTTTCAACAGGACAATGACCCCAAACACACCTCCAGGCTGTGTAAGGGCTACTTGACCAAGAAGGAGAGTAATGGGGTGCTACGCCAAATTACCTGGCCTCCACAGTCAGCAGACCTGAACCCAATTGAGATGGTTTGGGGTGAGCTGGACCTCAGAGTGAAGGCAAAAGGGCCAACAAGTGCTAAGCATCTCTGGGAACTCCTTCAAGATTGTTGGAAGACCATTTCCGGTGACTACCTCTTGAAGCTCATCAAAAGAATGCCAAGAGTGTGCAAAGCAGTCATCAAAGCAAAAGGTGGCTACTTTGAAGAACCTAGAATATAACCATATTTTCAGTTGTTTCACACTTTTTTGTTAAGTATATAGTTCCACGTATGTTATTTCATAGTTTTGATGCTGTCGGGGTCGTAGCGACATTCCACTCGTCCTCCAGTCACTCCAAATTATGGCTATGAGCATGGGTCAACCATTCAAAGAATGAGTCAGACAACAAGCTGGTTCAAACTCAGAGCATGCTCAGAGGCTACTGGCAAGCCACGATCTCAGCAATGTTCTGCCTTTATTTCCGCATGCACAAACCTAAATACACTACGTAATGGGGAGGGGAAAGGGAGTGTTCGGGGCGGGGTAAGCCATAAATGGAGTGTTCGGGGCGGGGTAAACCATAAATGTCTAGTATCCGGCCACTCCTGATTGGTCCACGTCTCCTTAACTCAGTCTCTGGGCAGACAACAGTCAGTTGATGTTTTGGTTTCATTTCTCTGAAACAGGTGCTTGGCTGATACCAGCGCCATCTTAGCATAAATTTCGATCTAAGTAACAAGTAGCAAGGAAAGCTTATTGTTATAAGACACAAAATGGTGGTTAGTACATAAGCAAAGCGTATAAAAGTATAAAAGTGGAAAAATATATATTCTTTCTTACCCTGACAATGCCTTCAGTGTGAATGTACAATTTTCATAGTCATAAAAATACAGAAAAATCTTTAAATGAGAAGGTGTGTCCAAACTTTTGGTCTGTACTGTAGGTATATGTGGTTTACGTTGTTTTTTCATAACAATATTTATGGGTACATATATATATATATATATATATATATATATATATATGTACCCATAAATATACACCGTGCATTGTGAAAGTATTTGGCCCCCTTGAACTTTTCTACCTTTTGCCACGTTTCTGGCTTCAAACATAAAGATATAAAATTCTATTTTTTTTCGGAAGAATCATCAACAAGTGGGACACAGTCGTGAAGTGGAACGAAATTTATTGGATATTTTAAGCTTTTTTAACAAATTAAAAACTGAAAAGTGGGGAGTGCAATATTATTCGGCCCCCTTGAGTTAATACTTTGTAACGCCACCTTTTGCTGAGATTACAGCTGCAAGTCGCTTGGGGTATGTCTCTATCAGTTTTGCACATCGAGAGGCTGAACTTCTTGCCCATTCTTCCTTGCAAATCAGCTCGAGCTCAGTGAGGTTGGATGGAGAGCGTTTGCGAACAGCAGTTTTCAGCTCTTTCCACAGATTCTCGATTGGATTCAGGTCTGGACTTTGACTTGGCCATGCTAACACCTGTGTACATTTATTTTTGAACCATTCCATTGTAGATTTTGCTTTATGTTTGGGATTATTGTCTTATTGGAAGATAAATCTCCGTCCCAGTCTCAGGTCTTTTGCAGACTCCAACAGGTTTTCTTCCAGAATGGTCCTGTATTTGGCTCCGTCAATCTTCTCATCAATTTTAACCATCTTTCCTGTCCCTGCTGAAGAAAAACAGGCCCAAACCATGATGCTGCCACCACCATGTTTGACAGTGGGGATGGTGTTTTGAGGGTGATGAGCTGTGTTGCTTTTACGCCAAACATATCGTTTTGCATTGTGACCAAAAAGTTCGATTTTGGTTTCATCTGACCAGAGCACCTTATTCCACATGTTTGGTGTGTCTCCCAGGTGGCTTGTGGCAAACTTAAAACGAGAATTTTTATGGATATCTTTGAGAAATGGCTTTCTTCTTGCCACTCTTCTATAAAGGCCATATTTGTGCAGTGTACGACTGATTGTTATCCTATGGACAGACTCCCCCACCTCAGCTATAGATCTCTGCAGTTCATCCAGAGTGATCATGGGCCTTTTGGCTGCATCTCTGATCAGTCTTCTCCTTGTTCGAGATGAAAGTTTAGAGGGACGGCCGGGTCTTGGTAGATTTGCAGTGGTCTGATACTCCTTCCATTTCAATATGATCGCTTGCACAGTGCTCCTTGAGATGTTTAAAACTTGGGAAATCTTTTTGTATCCAAATCCGGCTTTAAACTTCGCCACAACAGTATCTCGGACCTGCCTGGTGTGTTCCTTGGTCTTCGTGATGCTCTCTGCACTTGAAACAGAACCCTGAGACTATCACAGAGCAGGTGCATTGGAGGCAAATAGTGCTCTGTCCCTCCCGAGTCTCACCGTATGGCTAAGCTGTACTGTACAGCCACATATGGGGTATTTCTACATTAAGCAGAAATTGTGGGATTAATATTGGTGCTATTTTTACCCATTTTCCAGTGTGAAAATGTAATATCAGCTAAAACAAAATTTTGGTGGTAAAAATGTAATTGTTTTTCTTCACTGCCCAACGTAGGCACCCCTATATAGGGGTGCAGTGATCATATTAACAACTGCACCCCTAGATGAATTCATTGAGTGGCGTCATTTGTAACATGGGGTCTCTTATGGGGGGGTTCTGTTGTTCTGGCACCGCAGGGGTTCTGCCAATGTGCCCTCAAACCAGTCCAGCAAAATCTGAACTCCAATATGGCGCTTCTTCCCTTCTGAGCCACGGCCCCATTATCAGAATTCGGTCAGTATTCAGTCAGTATTTTTCTCAGGAGCGGGATCCAAAACCAGGTGAGGAACAATCATAGAAAAGGTATAATAGAAACAAGTCACCAATTCTGCATTTATCACCCACTCCTGGTTTGGCTCTCACTCTTGAGAAAAAATACTGGCCGAATACTGACCAAATACTGATAGTGGGGCCATGGCCTTACACTGTGTCTCAAAAGTAGTTTTCGACCACATATGGGGTATAATCGTACTCAGAATAAATTGCACAACAATTTTCTCCTGTTACCCTTTTTGAAAATAAAAATTGGGGTCTAAAATTTAAAATAATGCAACGTTATAAACTTATGTGAAGCACCTGGGGGTTCAAGGTGCTCCCCACATATTTAGATACATTTCTTGAGGGGTCTAGTTTCCAAAATGGGGTCACTTGTGGGGGTTTCCACTGTTTAGGCACATCAGGTGCTCTCCAAACGCGACATAGCGTCCACTAATCCAGCAAATTTTGCATTCAAAAAGTCAAATGGCACTCCTTCCCTTCCAAGCCCTGCCGTGCGCCCAAACGGGAGTTTTCGTCCACATATTGGGCATCGGTTTACTCAGAAGAAATTGTACAACAAATTGCATGCCTAAAAAAAACATTTTTGTGGGAAAAATTGGATTTTTTTTTATTTTTACGGCTCAAGATTATAAACTTCTCTGTGAAGCACCTGTGGGTTGAAGGTGCTCACCACACATCTGATAAATTCCTTGAGGGGGTCTAGTTTCCAACATGGGGTCACTTGTGGTGGTTTTCCTCCATTTAGGCACATCAGGGGCTCTCCAAACGCAATATTACACCCGAGGATCATTCCCATCAAAGTCTGCGTTCCAAAAGTCACTCTTCCTTTCTAAGCCCTGCCGTGTGCCCAAACGGTAGTTTTCATTCACACATGGGGTGTCTGCATACTCAGAAGAAATTGCACAACAAATTGTATGGTTAAATTTGTACTGTTACCCTTGTGAAAATGCAAAATTTGGGGCTAAAAAACATTTTTGTGGGGAAAAATTTGATTTTTCTGTGAAGTCCTTGGGGATCCAAGGTTCTTACCATACTTCTAGATAAATTCCCCTGAGGGTCTAGGTTCCAGAATGGTGTCACTTGAGGGGGTTTCCACTGTTTAGGCACTTTAGGGGCTCTCTAAACACAACATGGCATCCGCTAATTATTCCAACAAATTTTACATTCAAAAAGTCAAATAGCGCTCCTTCCCTTCCAAGCCCAAACAGTGATTCTCCCCCACAAATGGGGTATGGGCAGTGTGAGGACACAGCTTCTAATCTTAATTAGCAAGACGACTAGATTTGTTAGGCCAGAAGAACTACACTATTGTATGTGTGTTGACTTTTGAAGAAATTTGTTTTTCTTTCTTCGGGTGCCACAAGAAACATAGACTTTTGTCATAAGTCTGAATGTTGACTTCTCTTGATCTGTGAACAATGAATATTTGCTAAATATGTTGATTAACCTTTGTGTGGACCCTGTGGCTTGTTGACTTACAGAGCAGAAAAGTATAAGATATGGAAATTGATTAAATGCTCAAACAATGAGACATGAGCCCTGCACCTTCCCCCCTGACCTGTGAATGATGACCTGAGCCACAGATGTATAAATAAAAAGGGATTTCTATGGTACTGCAGGAAGTATCAGAGAGACACTTCAGGGCAGCAGCTTGGTAGCATGGCTCCATCCAGAGGGACACAGATTTATATTCTTCAGGAATCCAGCCTAAGGGAACACTGCCCTGGCTGTAAGGATACAGATCTGCTCCATTGACCATCACTGACCCTATGGAGATGTTTGAGGTAACCAGGTTTGTGACCATCCGGTCACCTGGTCCCGTGGATATGTTCTGAGACGCCAGGTTGGGACCATCCGATCACCTGGTCCCATGGAGACATTTGGGGAAGGCCAGGATTGTGACCCTCCGGTCACCTGGTCCAATGGATATGTTTGGGCTAGCCAGGTTGGGACCATCTGGTCACCTGGAACCCATGGATACACCCGGATAAACCCAGATTGGGACCATCCGATCACCTGGATCCATGTATATGTTTAGAGAAAGCCAGGGTGGGATCTTCAGGTCTCCTTGCAACGTACCTCAATGGACTGTCAGCTTCCTAAACTTGCTGCTACCTCCTCTCTGTGGGTGCCCGCCAAAATCGGGGGCCACTGGTTGAGGTAGTTGTCTCTGGAAGTCCCAAAGTGGCAGTTGCTCTATTCCCAGTGAGCCAGCGAAAGGGTGAGACTGCGTAATTTTGCACCATCTTGTGTGTTTGCTGGGACTGTTCAATAAAGTATTGCCACACAGTTTAACCTTCACCCTGTGTGGTTTGAGTAGTATTATGCCCACGGAAGACCCAGTGTCTCCACAGGCGTGCTCAGGAGGAAATGCACAACAAATTTTGGGGTCCATTTTCTCCTGATATCTTTGTGAAAATAAAAATAATGGGTCTAAATTTTAATTTTTGTGGAAAAAAAGGTAAATGTTCATTTTTTCCTTCCACATTCCTTTAATTCCTGTGAAGCACCTGAAGGTTTACTAAACTTCTTGAATGTGGTTTTGAGCACCTTGAGGGGTGCAGTTTTTAGAATGGTGTCACTATTAGGTATTTTCTGTCATATAGACCCCTAAAGTCACTTCAAATGTGATGTGGTCACTAAAAAAAATGTTTTTGTAAACTTTGTTGGAAAAATGAGAAATCGCTGGTCAACTTTTAATCCTTATAACTTCCTAACAAAAAAAAATTCAAAAATTGTGCTGATGTAATGTAGACATACGGAAAATTTTGTTTACAACTGTGATTTAAGGGCATAAAAATTAAGTTTGAAAATTGCTAAATTTTCAAAATTTACACCAAATTTTCATTTTTTTTTAACAAATAAACGCAAGTCATATTGAAGAAATTTTACCACTATCATGAAGTATAATATGTTACGGAAAAAAATCTCAGAATCAGTGGGATCCATTGAAGCGTTCCAGAGATATTTACCAATGGAAAAAAGGGGTAAACAAGAGAGACACCCGCGCTAAATAGTGTGTCATTGTATCAAGTATGTCAGCAGCTAGTGACAACCAACATCCCTGGATTGATGAATACTTGAATTGCCAAACCAAAACTGGAAAATGCCAAAAAATACCCACTTCAGTGTACCATAAATGATGACCAATTAGAAACAAACCTAAAGTGTCCACAGCTAATATTTTACTAACAAAAAGTGATCCAGATACAGTATATGTTGTGGAGGATCCTGCAGTCTGATCCGTATTGGTCAATCTAGACTGTATAAATTACATCAATGCAGTTTAATAGCCATATAATAGCAATCTGTATATCAAAAAACAATACCTCACAGGTTGTGTTATATAATATATAATCAATCCAGTGACCGCACAAATGAACTAAAATTTATATACACATATACACCATACACACCATGTGTTTAGAACTTGTATGCAAGTTAGAAGTTAATTACCGTCCATTAACATTCCTGAATGACAGTCCACGAGAGACGAGCAGCAGGACCTATGTAAGAAGGTCCGCAATAACTCACTGTGTCAGCTTTTTATTGCCCGATGCTTGTATGCAAGTTAGAGGTTAATTACTGTCCATTAACATTTCTGACTGACAGTCAACGAGAGACGAGCAGCGGAACCTATGTAAGAAGGTCCGCAATAACTCACTGTGTCGGCGTTTTATTGCCCGATGCTTGTATGAAAGTTAGAAGTTAATTACTGTCCATTAACATTTCTGACTGACAGTCCATGAGAGACGAGCAGCGGGACCTATATGAGAAGGTCCGCAATAACTCACTGTGTCTGCGTTTTATTGTACGATGCTTGTATGCAAGTTAGAAGTTAATTACCATCCATTAACATTCCTGACTGACAGTCCACGAGAGACGAGCAGCGGGACCTATGTAAGAAGGTTCGCAATAACTCACTGTGTCAGCGTTTTATTGCCCGATGCTTGTATGCAAGTTAGAAGTTAATTACTGTTCATTAACATTTCTGACTGACAGTCAACGAGAGACGAGCAGCGGAACCTATGTAAGAAGGTCCGCAATAACTCACTGTGTCGGCGTTTTATTGCCCGATGCTTGTATGCAAGTTAGAAGTTAATTACTGTCCATTAACATTTCTGACTGACAGTCAACGAGAGACGAGCAGCGGAACCTATGTAAGAAGGTCCGCAATAACTCACTGTGTCGGCGTTTTATGGCCCGATGCTTGTATGCAAGTTAGAGGTTAATTACCGTCCATTAACATTTCTGACTGACAGTCAACGAGAGACGAGCAGCGGAACCTATGTAAGAAGGTCCGCAATAACTCACTGTGTCGGCGTTTTATTGCCCGATGCTTGTATGCAAGTTAGAAGTTAATTACTGTCCATTAACATTTCTGACTGACAGTCAACGAGAGACGAGCAGCAGAACCTATGTAAGAAGGTCCGCAATAACTCACTGTGTCGGCGTTTTATTGCCCGATGCTTGTATGCAAGTTAGAAGTTAATTACTGTCCATTAACATTTCTGACTGACAGTCAACGAGAGACGAGCAGCTGAACCTATGTAAGAAGGTCCGCAATAACTCAATAACTCACTGTGTCGGCGTTTTATGGCCCGATGCTTGTATGCAAGTTAGAGGTTAATTACCGTCCATTAACATTCCTGACTGACAGTCCATGAGAGATGAGCAGTGGGACCTATATGAGAAGGTCCGCAGTAACTTACTGTGTCAGCGTTTTATTGTCCGATGCTTGTATGCAAGTTAGAGGTTAATTACCGTCCATTAACATTTCTGACTGACAGTCCACGAGAGACGAGCTGCGGGACCTATGTAAGAAGGTCCGCAGTAACTCACTGTGTCGGCGTTTTATTGTCCGATGCTTGTATGCAAGTTAGAGGTTAATTACTGTCCATTAACATTCCTGACTGACAGTCCACGAGAGACGAGCAGCGGAACCTATGTAAGAAGGTCCGCAATAACTCACTGTGTCGGCGTTTTATTGTCCGATGCTTGTATGCAAGTTAGAGGTTAATTACTGTCCATTAACATTCCTGACTGACAGTCCACGAGAGACTGTTTTGATGTCCGATGCTGTCAGTGCTGATTACTTGGATGTGGAGGTGGCGGCATGAACACGCAAGGACCGGTGGCTTGCCTGCGGCTGAACTTGCCGTGTGTGAAGGAGCAGTGGCATTTTCCAGTTTTTATTTGCCAGTTCCACAGTTATTACCTCATAAAGTGATACTTGTCAGAATTGTAAAATTTGGACTAGTCATGAAGGTGAAAACAGGCTTTGGGGGGGTAAAGGGATTAACACATACACATGTATCTGGACTTACTCAGAGACCTCTAGGCTTGGGCCATGGTGTAAGGCCACGGCCCCACTATCAGTATTTGGTCAGTATTTTCTCAGGGGTGGGAGCCAAAACCAGGAGTGGGTGATAAATGCAGAATTGGTGACTTGTTTCTATTATACCTTTTCTCTGATTGTTCCTCACCTGGTTTTGGCTCCCACTCCTGAGAAAAAATACTGACCGAATACTTAACAAATACTTAACAAATACTGATAGTGGGGCTGTGGCCTTACCTGCAGTTCTGTAGAGTGAGACGGCAAGAAGAATAGTCAGGTAGCCGGGTCAGAACCAGCAGGGCCGAGAAAATACAAAATCAGAAGACACCAGTAGTCCGTAAACGGTCCGGGGTCACAACAGGAAACAAATACACCAGCCGGGAGCTGAGCACAGAGGACTGAACCAGAGGAGAACAAGGCTGTATCTGGCAGCTTCCGGCAATATGCTTCCAGCTTTAGTAGGGTGCGGTGCTTTCCAAATGGCTGAAGCAGGGAGCAGATGACTCCAGCTGGACAGCACACACACCCATACTGGCAGATGGTACTACTGGTCCCAGGCACCCTAATCTTAGTGGCTGGACAGGGCCTGGGCCACCCAGAAATTCTGGTTCCGACGTCTCCTCCATCACCAGCGCCGCCTGAAGAATGAATAAGGCGGCTTCTGGTGAGAGAAGCAGACGTCGCAGGAGCAGATCCCAGAGGAGATGGGACCCACCATTTGCAGAAGCCCTAATATAACAAAATGGCAGAAAACCAGAGCAGTAAAAATACCCATAAAGTGACTCAATTTTGAAAATTATAACCCCTAATGAATTAATCTATAGGAGTAGGGACTATTTTGACTTCACAGCCACTTTCCAGAAATTAGCACGCAGTGGATGTTAGAGAGTGAAAATTGTACATTTGCCATTTCATTTCCTAACACATAGTGCCCAGATTGTGCTCCGGGAGACACACACCATAAATTAAGTGGGTTCTTCTCACTATAGTAATGCCAAATACATGGATGCTAAATGTGGTTTGGGCACACTGCAAGGCTCAGAAGCGAGGGGGAGATCTGACTTTGGTAGAGCGGATATTGCTGGATTGGTTTATGAAAGCCATGTTGCTTTTCAAGAGCCTTTAAGCCACTAATAATGTGGAAACCTTTGTTTTTCCATAGACAGATGATGGATCTGAGTGGGGACTTGTTTTTTTGCGGGATGAATAGAAGTTTTTATTGGTATTATTTTTGCCTGCACAACATTGTTTGGTGGCTTTTTATTCCATATTTGGGAGGCAGAATGAACAATCAGTTGAACACCACGGTCTACTGCTTCATGCTATGAGGTTTTGTATTAGACTGTGAACTCTCAGCGTCTTGGTGAATAATTCAATTTTTTTTACATAACTTACCATTTTTATGGACAGTTTAAGTAGAAATGTTCAAAAATATAAAATTCAAGGATACTTTATTAAAAAATAATAATTTGCTTTCTTCTTGGCAGATGACTGTACCAGGAGATCAGAGGGACAGCTAACATCTTCAATTTTCAAATCAGATGATTTTGAGATCACACAGGATACAGTTGAAGTGAATGCCATTAAGCCAGATATACCATCATCCCTTCACAGCAAAGATCTGTCATCTGATCCTTTGAAACTGGTCCTGTCTTCTGATTCATTACCGACTACTAAGGAAAATCAAAGTCACAAAATATGCATTAAAAAACTAATTGCTTCTAAAGCAAAAAAGCCATTTTCACATTCAGAATATGGAAATCGTTTTCCCGTCGAAAAGTCTTTTCTTAAACATCAAAAAATTCACACAGCAAAGAATAGATTTTCTTGTTCCAAGTGTGGGAGATGTTTTAACCAGAAATCAGATCTTGTTAGTCACCAGAGAATTCACACAGGGGATAAGCCATTTTCATGTTCAGAATGTGGGAAATGTTTTGTGAAGAATATATCTCTTCTCAATCACCAGAGAGTCCACACAGGGGAGAAGCCTTTTTCATGTTTAGAATGTGGGAAATGTTTTAACCGGAAAGCACATCTTGATAGCCACCAGAGAACCCACACAGGGGAGAAGCCTTTTTCATGTTCAGAATGTGGGAAATGTTTTAAATGGAAAACAAATCTTGATAGCCACCAGAGAATCCACATAAGCGAGAAGCCATTTTCATGTTCAGAATGTGAGAAATCTTTTACAGAGAAAACTCATCTCCTCACACATCAGAGAACTCACACCGGGGAGAAGCCATTTTCATGTTCAGAATGTGGGAAATGTTTTGCAAAGAAATCAACTCTTAATACACATCACAGAACTCACACAGGGGAGAAGCCATTTTCATGTTCAGAATGTGGAAAATGTTTTACAGAGAAATCAAAGCTTATCAGACATCAGATAACTCACACAGGGAAGATGCCTTTTCCATGTTCAGAATGTAGAAAATGTTTTCTAGATAAATCAACTCTTTTTACACATCAAAGAACTCACACAGGGGAGAAGCCTTTTTCATGTTCAGAATGTGGGAAATGTTTTAACCAGAAATCAGATTTTGTTAAGCACCAGAGAATCCACACAGGGGAGAAGCCTTTTTCATGTTCAGAATGTGGGAAATGTTTTAGCCAGAAATCAGATTTTGTGAAGCACCAGAGAACCCACACAGGGGAGAAGCCTTTTTCATGTTCAGATTGTGGGAAAAGTTTTGTACAGAAATCACATCTTAATATACATCAGAGAACTCACACAGGGAAGAAGCCTTTTTCATGTTCAGAATGTGGGATATATTTTACACAGAAATCAACTCTTAAAACTCATCAGGAAAGTCACACAGGGGTGAAGCGTTTTTCATGTTCAGAATGTGAGAAATATTTTACACGGAAATCATCTCTTAAGAAACATCAGAGAAGTCACACAGGGGAGAAGCCTTTTTCATGTTCAAAATGTGGGAAATGTTTTGCAGATAAATCAACTCTTGTTATACATCAGAGACGTCACACAGGGGAAAAGCCTTTTTCATGTTCAGAATGTGGGAAATATTTTACACGGAAATCATCTCTTAAGAAACATCAGATAAGTCACACAGGGGAGAAGCCTTTTTCATGTTCAGAATGTGGGAAATGTTTTGTAGATAAATCATCTCTTATTAGTCACCAGAGAAGTCACACAGGGTAAAAGCCTTTTTTATTTCCTTAAATTATATTCTTATTGTTCAGAATGTAGGAAATATTTCATGCAAAAATCAAATTTTGTTCAGCACCAGACTGAGCAGTCACACAGGTGAGAAGCTTTTTTCCTGTTCTTAATGTGGTAAATGTTTTACTTGGAAATCAAGTCTTAATAAACTTCAAAGAAATCACACAGAGGAGAAGCCTTTTTCATGTTCAGAATGTTGAAAACGTTTTAACCGAAAACTGGATCTTCTTAAAGGGGTTGTTCACTACTAGGACAACCCTTTATTCATGTTTGGCCTTGATAAAATAAAAAAACTCATACTCAGGTCCCGTGCTGGTGCTGTTCCAGCAGTGTTGTGACTCACGTCATTTTACACGGAAATCAACTCTTAATACACATCAGAAAAGTCACACAGTGGTGAAACTTTTTCATGTTCAGAGTGTGGGAAATATATTACATTTAAATCATCTCTTAAGAAACATCAGCGAAGTCACACAGGGGAGAAGCCTTTTTCATGTTCAAAATGTGGGAAATGTTTTAACTAGAAAGTGCATCTTGATAGCCACGGGAGAACCCACACAGAGGAGAATGCAGCGACTACACCCTACTGGTCTCTGTACAGACTAGAAAGGCCATAGCTGCACAACTAAAAACACAAAACTAGGACCTAACCATTAAATAGGCATTTGAGGAGTTTCTCGTACCAGAGAGGAGGCTGCAACACACTGTCAATAAAGGGAAAGAAAAGTGTGAAGTAAGATATGAAAAACCCTTAGTGAGAAACACATTCATATAGGGTAAAGAAGGCAAGCTAATGAGAACCAAAAATAAAAGGAATAAGTAGAACTTCCCAGAAACCTAACAGTGGTAGAAAGAAAAGGTACTGGGAGGGAAAGCAAACAGACAAGGAGGATTGTTTCACCTTTGTTGTGAAACTTTCAAAATTCATCCTCACCCACAATTATTTGAATTTGATAGCAACATATATCTACAGGAGACTGGTACTGCAATGAGAAGTAAAATGGCTCCACAGTATGCAAATCTTTTCATGGCCAAGCTTGAAAGTGACTTCTTGTCCTCATGTCCCATCAGGCCTCTTGCCTACTACCATTACATTGACGATATTTTAATCATCTGGATGGAATCTGAGCAACAGCTTAAGATATTCCATGAATACTGTAAGGTTGCAGCCGAACAGGTCTTGGACGGGAGGTATGTGTCCCAGAGGTGCCAAGCCTTGGTGATGTAGGACTTGGAAAAGCGGGCTCCAGCACACATAGTGCTGAAAGGTATTTAATGTACTCAGATTAGAGGGCTGGGTTTTACGAGCAGCTGAAAGAGCTAGGTGGAAACAGCTGCTCACTTACCTTCAGTTTAGGTCTTGGAAGGCCTGATTTAAGACAGCTGCGCCTGTCTCAATCTGTCTGTGTGTGTTGTGCAAGGTGAGCAGGCTTGCATGTGCTGCTCAGATCTTGCTGAAGGCAGAGAAAGGCATCTGCATTTAAACGATTGAGGGCGTGCTGTATGGACTGGTTATTTTATGTTTTGTTCTGTTTGGAACCTGAAATAGGCTGAGATATTTTTGTTTCCTACCTGGTTTATAGACATTTAATAAACCACCAGTTTGTTTGAACCTGCGGACTGCATCCCTGTGTGAACCAGCACCTACCACAGAGTTGACCCCTCACAAATTGGTGCTAGAAGTGTGGGCATGAATCCCAAGGGTGCCAGTGTGACTGCTATAGGAAACTGTATACAGTACAGACCAAAAGTTTGGACACACCTTCTCATTTAAAGATTTTTCTGTATTTTCATGACTATGAAAATTATACATTCACATTGAAGGCATCAAAACTATGAATTAACACATGTGGAATTATATACTTAACAAAAAAAGTGTGAAACAACTGAAAATATGTCTTATATTCTAGGTTCTTCAAAGTAGCCACCTTTTGCTTTGATGACTGCTTTGCACACTCTTGGCATTCTCTTGATGAGCTTCAAGAGGTAGTCACTGGAAATGGTCTTCCAACAATCTTGAAGGAGTTCCCAGAGATGCTTAGCACTTGTTGGTCCTTTTGCCTTCACTCTGCGGTCCAGCTCACCCCAAACCATCTCGATTGGGTTCAGGTCATGTGACTGTGGAGGCCAGGTCATCTGGCGTAGCACCCCATCACTCTCCTTCTTGGTAAAATAGCCCTTCCACAGCCTGGAGGTGTGTTTGGGGTCATTGTCCTGTTGACAAATAAATGATGGTCCAACTAAACGCAAACCGGATGGAATAGCATGCCGCTGCAAGATGCTATGGTAGCCATGCTGGTTCAATATGCCTTCAATTTTGAATAAATCCCCAACAGTGTCACCAGCAAAGCACCCCCACACCATCACACCTCCTCCTCCATGCTTCATGGTGGGAACCAGGCATGCAGAGTCCATCCGTTCACCTTTTCTGCGTCGCACAAAGACACAGTGGTTGGAACCAAAGATCTCAAATTTGGACTCATCAGACCAAAGCACAGATTTCCACTGGTCTAATGTCCATTTCTTGTGTTCTTCAGCCCAAACAAGTCTCTTCTGCTTGTTGCCTGTCCTTAGCAGTGGTTTCCTAGCAGCTATTTTACCATGAAGGCCTGCTGCACAAAGTCTCCTCTTAACAGTTGTTGAAGAGATGTGTCTGCTGCTAGAACTCTGTGTGGCATTGACCTGGTCTCTAATCTGAGCTGCTGTTAACCTGCGATTTCTGAGTCTGGTGACTCGGATAAACTTATCCTCAGAAGCAGAGGTGACTCTTGGTCTTCCTTTCCTGGGGCGGTCCTCATGTGAGCCAGTTTCTTTGTAGCGCTTGATGGTTTTTGCAACTGCACTTGGGGACACTTTCAAAGTTTTCCCTATTTTTCGGACTGACTGACCTTCATTTCTTAAAGTAATGATGGCCACTCGTTTTTCTTTACTTAGCTGCTTTTTTCTTGCCATAATACAAATTCTAACAGTCTATTCAGTAGGACTATCAGCTGTGTATCCACCAGACTTCTGCACAACACAACTGATGGTCCCAACCCCATTTATAAGGCAAGAAATCCCACTTATTAAACCTGACAGGGCACACCTGTGAAGTGAAAACCATTTCCGGTGACTACCTCTTGAAGCTCATCAAGAGAATGCCAAGAGTGTGCAAAGCAGTCATCAAAGCAAAAGGTGGCTACTTTGAAGAACCTAGAATATAAGACATATTTTCAGTTGTTTTACACTTTTTTGTTAAGTATATAATTCCACATGTGTTAATTCATAGTTTTGATGCCTTCAGTGTAAATGTACAATTCTCATAGTCATAAAAATACAGAAAAATCTTTAAATGAGAAGGTGTGACCAAACTTTTGGTCTGTACTGTATGTCCTGGGTGAAGGCTGCCAGCCAGCAAGCATGGAAGAGCTGATTAAGCAACTGGTGCAGGCAAATATGCATCAGCGGCAAGCTCAGCAGGAGACCAACAAATTGTTGATACAGCAATTTCAGGTTCAACAGCAACAGATTCAGCAGCGACAGCAGCAGGAACTGATGACGCTCCTGGCGGAGGCCGTCCGTATCAGAGAAGCCGCACCAGCTCGAGGCCAAAGCGACAAGACCCAGGTAAGGAAAACCGTGAGACGGGTGTTGCAAAAGATGACTCAAGGGGATGACGTTGAGGCGTTCCTGGCCGTATATGAGAGGGTGGCGGACCGTGAGCGACTACTACCGGAGCAGTGGGCGGAGGTTCTAGCTCCATATCTGACCGATGAAACCACAGAAGGAGTATAGCAAGCTTAAGGCTGAGAGCCTGGCGCGACTGGGAGTTACCCTCGCAGTCAGGGCACAACAAGTTCACCTCTGGAACTTCCACAGGGACTAACCTCCTCGGTCACAAATGTTTGATCTTTTGCACCTGGTACAGAAGTGGCTGCATCCAGAGACTTGTTCCCCAGCCCAGATGGTCGAGAGAGTGGTCATGGATCGGTTTATCCACTCACTGCCTAAGCTGATTTAGTCCTGGGCTGCCCAGAGAGATCTCCAAAATGCAGACTACCCGGTGGGCCTAGTAGAGAGGTACCAGGCGGTAAAGGGTTCCCTGGGTGGTTAAGCAGTGGTTATGTCACCTTTCTAGGGCTCCCAGAAGAAGAGGACTGAATCGCAGCTGGGTAATCAGTCCCATTCTATCCTTTGCTGGAGGTGTCATGCCCCTGGCCATATAGCCACTCGGTGTCCCATGTACTCTGAGCAAATGGACTGCAACGTGGGCCGGCTTTGCTCTTATTTTGCCTACCCCGCCTGTAGCGCGGTTCCTCAACATGGCGAGGGCGCTCAGGCATGCTCATTGTCCATAAACGGGGTGCAAGTGTCTGGACTGTTGGACTCAGGAAGTTTGGTAACCCTGATAAACGCCAAACTCCTTCATCAGCTGGTTTCTGGGAAGGTGGTGGGTGTCCGGTGTATCCATGGGGACGCTAAAAACTATCCTGTGGCCTGGGTGGATGTAAACATGGACTGTGGCACCTCATCTCAGGAAGTGGGGGTCGTTAAAGACTTGATGCACCCGATAATAGTCGGACGGGACTTTGCTTTATTCTGGGATATGTGGGGGAAAGCGGGGACACCTGGTTGCTCGGACGTCAGCCAGATCATCCCTGAAGACACCTCGCCGCAGGCTGTAATGGACGAGTTTCCCATGTGTGTGTTTGTGGGGCGATGAGGATGAGGTAGCATCCCCTGAGGCCAATATCCCTGAGCAGGGGGTGTCCGAGGGAAAATTTGGAATTGCCCAACTCATGGATTTAACTTTGAAATTGGCGTTCGAAAATGTTACCGTGTTAAATGGAGTGCCTCAGGAGCCGGGGGGCCGACAGTGGGTTCCCTCATTTTTCTGTGAATGGGGAATTGCTGTACATAGTAACCAAGTCAAGGGGTGAGGTAATAGAGCAGTTGCTAGTGCCAGGGCCCTTTAGACGCAGGGTACTTGACATGGCTCATTCCCATGTGTTGGGTGGTCACCTGGCGCAGATAAGGCTTAGGGACGGATCCTCCAGAGGTTCTGCTGGCCTGGGTGCTACAGAGAAATAATGAGATACTTGCAATGACTATAGGAAGCTGAACAAGGTCTCGAAGTTCGACACCTACCCAATGCCTAGGGTACATGAGCTTATCGAAAGGCTAGGACCCACTCGGTACATCACCACCCTGGACCTCACCAAAGGATACTGGCAAATTCCCCGGTCCAAAGAGGCCAAGGAGATTACAGCCTTCTCGACGCCAGACGGATGTTATCAATATGTCAGGATGCCGTTTGGGTTTCAGGGAGATCCAGCCACTTTCCAGAGAGCCATGGACCGGATCTTAGCACCCCATAATAAGTACGCAGTGGCCTTCCTAGTTGACATCGTCATATTCAGCCAGGACTAGGAAAGTCATCTTGGCAAAGTTCAAGCAATACTTGACGCCCTAAGGAAGGTGGGCTTTACCATCAACCTGAAGAAATGTGCTATGGGGATGGAGGAAGCCAAGTATCTGGACTACGTGGTTGATAGAGGGGAAATAAAACCACAAATAAATAAGGTTGAGGCGATTCTGAACTGGCCACAACCCCTCACGAAGAAGCAGGTCAGGGCATTGTGGCGACTATCGAAGGTTTGTCTATATCTTTACCCTGATAGCAGCCCCGCTGATGGATCTTCTGAAAGGGACAAAGCCGGCTATGGCTAACTGGCCTGGAAGCTGAAGCAGCCTTCCAGGATTTAAAACTGGCCCTCTGTAAACAGCCTGTCTTGGTGGCGCAAAACTTCTCCAAAGAGTCTGTGGTCCAGACGGACGCATTGGATGTCAGACTGGGAGCAGTCTTGTCCCAGGATATTAAAGGAGAGGAACACCCAATAATGTACCTCAGTCGGAAACTGTCCATGTGTGAGAAGAACTACTCCATAGTAGAAAAAGAATGGTAGAAGGTTCAGGTTAGTGTCCGACCATCCCCACTAAGGTGGATGCGAGAAAAGAAGGGAAACAATGCCCGAGTAACTAGGTGGTTTCTAGCCCTACAAGATTTTAGTTTCCAGGTAGCCAGAAAGGATAGGAGTAGTACCAATTAAATCCGCACTCCTCCACACATGGATAAGGAATCAAAGGTTCAATTAAAGTCCATCTTTTATTTAAGGCTTTATTTATTTTGGACTTTAATTGAACCTTTGATTCCTTATCCATGTGTGGAGGAGCGCAGATTTATTTGGCACCATTACTATTCTTTCTGGCTTTCTGCTGTTTATCCCTCTGTGGATTCAGTGCTGCCTGCAGCCCTCCATTATACATACCACATGTGTTATGCATTTAACAACCCAAAAAGGTGAGATTTTTCTGTTTTCTCACGACTTAATCTGGTAACAGCGCTATTTGCGCTCCCCTTTTTATTTATTTTTAGTTTCCAGGTGGAGCATAGGCCTGGGAAAAAACATGGGAATGATGATGCCTTATCAAGGGTCTTTGTATGGTGGCAGAAGGTGCCAAGCCCACCGGCTTTGGGCAGAGGGGAGGTATGTAAGGTTGCAGCTGGACATGTCGTGGACATGAGGTATGAGTACTCAAGGTGCCAAGCTTTGGTGATGTACGGAAGAATAATTTTCCTCTTTACTCTCCAAATCACACACCACCACCTGTGAACTTGACCTAATCCAGTCCCATCTCATCCCCAACCTTAACACAGTCTTCATCCCAACCCTTACCCACCTTTTCAACCTGTCACTAACAACTGGTGTCTTCCCCTCATGCTTCAAACATGCCTCGATCACACCCATCCTCAAAAAGCCCTCCCTTGACCCATCCTTTCTGACTAGTTATTGCCCCCTATCACTTCTCCCTTACGTCTCAAAACTACTGGAACAACACATCCATTCTGAACTGTCTTCCCAGCTTTCCTCCTGCTCTCTCTTTGACCGCCTCCAATCTGGCTTCCGACTGCACCATTCTACTGAGACTGCTCTGACTAAAGTCATCAACGACCAACTAACCACCAAATCCAAGCGACACTACTCTGTCCTCCTCCTCCTAGACCTGTCACCTGCCTTCGACACAGTGGACCATTCCCTCTTACTACAGATTCTCTCATCTCTTGGCATCAAAGACTTGGCCGTATCTTGGATCTCCTCATACTTAACAGTCAGAACATTCAGTGTCTCCCACTCACACATCACCTCCTCATCTCACCCCCTATCTGTCGATGTCCCCAAAGGTGCAGTCCTAAGACCCCTGCTCTTCTCCATCTACACCTTTGGCCTGGGACAATTCATAGAGTCTCATGGCTTTCAGTACCACCTGTAGCATCGGCGTCTATGCCTTCTTCCAGGCAGAGACGCCATCCCTCTCACCTCCTCTCTCCCCGCGCTCCCCCCTCCCCTTCCCAGCCTGCTGTCAGCGCGCGCAGTCCTTTAGCATCGGCGTCTCTGCCTCCTGCCAGGCAGAGACGCCGTCCCTCTCACCTCCTCTCTCTCCGTGCTCCCCGCTCCCCTTCTCAGCCTGCTGTCGGCGCGCGCAGTCCCCCGGGCTCTGTGCTTAGGGCGCACACGCGCGGGCTCCCCCCCTCTTAAAGGGGCCGTGCGTGCCGTCCTAAGGAGTCCCCGGCCAATAGCCGAGGGTCCTCCCATATATAGGGCACCTCCAAAATGGAGGTGCCCGAGCAAAGTTGTTGCACAGTTTCTTATCTCTGCTTCAGCCCTCAGGGCCCGTTGCTAGCCTGACTCCTCGTCCTGCCTGCCAGCCTGTTATCTGCCCGTTATCTGCCGAGCCTGCCAGCCTGCTCACCTGGAGCGCTCACCTGTTACCTGCCTGTTACCTGCCCTGTCTGTCAACCCACTCACCTAGGAGTACCCGTCTGTTACCTGCTATGTCTGTCAGCCCGCTCACCTGGGAGCACCCGCCTGTTACCTGCTGTGTCCGTCAGCCCGCTCACCTCGGAGCACCCGCCTGTTACCTGCTGTGTCCGTCAGCCCGCTCACCTGGGAGCACCCGCCTGTTACCTGCTGTGTCCGTCAGCCCGCTCACCTAGGAGCACTCGCCTGTTACCTGCTGTGTCCGTCAGCCCGCTCACCTGGGAGCGCCCACCTGTTACCTGCCTTGTCTGCCTGCCCGCTCACCTGGGAGCACCCGCCTGTTTCCTGCTAGCCTACCTGGAGGCCCTGCCGTCACTTGCTGTGACCACCTGCCTGGTAAATCTAGAGACTACTACTTGCTCTGCTTGCTGTGTCCATCCGTCATACCGGTCAGTTCCAGCCATCTGACCCGTGGGAGCCACCTGCTCTCTTACAAGGTCGTCCCCAGAGTAGCACCTGGTCCCTCTGCCCGGATCCTCCCTGGTCACGGAGTCGTTAGCCGCCGTCCGACCAGGGTCGGTTCGGGTTGATACTTAGTTACGCTCCTCTGGGTCCCTCCTTGCACCGCGGCACAGAGGTTCCACCACCCGGACCCGTAACTCCACCTCTATACTGACGACACACAGATCCACCTCTCTGGACCCGATATCTCCTCCCTACTAACCAAAATCCCACAATGTCTGTCCAGTATCTCATCCTTCTTCTCTGACAGATTTCTAAAACTTAACATGGATAAAACAGAATTCATTGTCTTTCCGCCATCTCATTCATCCCCCCACGTGACCTATCTATCAACGTCAATGGCTGCCCACTCTCCCCAGTCCCTGCTCGCTGCCTGACTAATTCACCTGTCCCCACGCTATTCCCCAGCCTCTCCCCTCTGTCAATCCCTTCACTGGTTCCCCATTGCCCATAGAATCCAGTTCAAAACCCTAACCCTGGCATACAAAGCCATCCACAACCTGTCTCCTTATATCTTTGACCTAGTCTCCTGGTACATACCTGCACGCAACCTCCGATCCTCACAAGATCTCCTTCTCTACTCCCCTCTTATCTCCTCTTCCCACAATCGCATACAAGATTTCTCCAGTGCATCCCCCCTACTCTGGAATTCTCTACCCCAACATATCAGACTCTCACCTACCATGGAAACCTTCAAAAGGAACCTGAAGACTCACCTCTTCCGACAAGCCTACAACCTGCAGTAACCATTGCTCCGCCATACTGGTGCACGACCAGCTCTACCCTCACTTACTGTATGCTCAACTATCCCTTGTAGATTGTGAGCCCTCGCGGGCTGGGTCCTCGTTCCTCCTGTACCAGTTGTTGTCACGTTTTGTTAAAGATCTTTGTAATAGTTCATGTATGTATACCCATTTTTCACATGTAAAGTGGCATGGAATAAATGGTGCTATAATAATAATAATGTAAGACTCGGAAAAGTAGGCTGCAGCACACATAGTGCTGAGAGGTACGGTATTTAAAGGGCTCAGATTAAAGGGCCTGGTTTTACGAGCAGCTGACAGAGCTGGCGTGATCAGCTGCTCACTTACCTCCAGTCCAGGTCTTGGAAGGCCTGATTTAAGACAGCTGTGCTTGTCTCAGTGTGCTGTGTGTTGTGCAAGGTGAGCAGACATTGCATGTGCTGCTCAGAGTCTGCTGAAGGCAGAGAAAGGCATCTGCATTTAAACGACTGAGGCCGCGCTGTATGGACTGGTGATTTTGTGTTTTGTTCTGTTATACCTTTTTGGAACCTGAAAGAGTCTGTTATGTTTTGTTTCCTGCCTGGTTTATGGACATTTAATAAACCACCAGTTTGTTTGAACCTGCGCACTGCATCCCTGTGTGAACCAGCGCCTACCACAGAGCAGACCCCTCACAACACTTTAATAAATTTCATCCCACCATCAACTCATCACGCAACTATTCACTCCTGTACTGAAATTAACTTTTTAGACACCTTCAAGCTATTGAACAATGAAATAGAGATGTCCCTGACCCTCTACATGGGTCAGTTTCCATCCAAAACACATAATAAAACTCTATTGTCTACAACCAACCCATTAGATATGTGATGGTGTGATATGATATGTGGGTATCTTTTTGTGTATAGTTATATTTTACTGATTTTCATAGTGTTCTCTTGTTGCTCTGTGTCCCTCTAATGTTGACTTCTCTTGTAGGATGAGTTGATATTTGTTAATTGATGAATAGCTGGTATTTATCATCTGATATGAGCTCCCACAGTTTATTGTACTGTTATCTTTGCCCAGGGTCAGTGAATAATGCTGTTTGCTAATATGCTAATGACATATTGAAGCAGGCTAGCTTGTTGATTTTGCAATGCAATGGAAGGACCAACAATGGGACCCCCCCCCCTGACCTGTGAATGAGGAGAATGGACTTTTAAATATCACAGCCAGGAGAGACACTGGTGAGATTCTGTATGGGACGAGGATGTGAGGACAGCATGCCAGAGAGAATGGGAGAAGCCTGGATGACTTTGGAAATATTTCTTGAAGGAATATATATGGATAAATATATGGTCTATTTTATCCTCTGTCTGCTGGATTGTTGGACTCTCATCTCCCAGGGCGTTAGTACCATTACCGGACTGCATTCATGTTTTTGGACTATTTTTCTCCTCTGTGTGGTGGATTATATATGGACCTTTCAGTATTGCCTATCATAAAGGTCTTGGAATTGTTCAATCTTCTCTTGCTCTGTTGATTGTGTGATGTTGGAGAAGGACCCCGTGACAAGATACAATCGGATATGTTCCAACCCTATGGACAGAGACAACACCTTGGTGGCCTCAGAAGGACTTTTTTGAACGAGGGATACCATACAAGAAGAATTGAAAACCAGATTGCAAGAGCCACCAGAATATCAAGGAATCATCTCCTACATTACAAAACTAAACAAGAAAGCAATCTGGTGCCTCTAATAGTCCCCTAAAATCCAATTCTGGGGGTGCTAAGTAGAGCTACATGGAAATTACAACCATTATTACAAAAAGATGCCCGCTTACAATCTATATTTCCAGATCCCCCACTTCTGTGTTTTAGGCAGCCCCCAAAACTAAAAAGCATCATTTCAGAAGCTCCATGTCCTCACCAACAGCTACAGGAACTTTTCCCTGCAACCAGAAACAAATGTAAAATCTGTCTATTTATAATGAACACAGACAAGATAAAGATTCCCAACTCAAATCAGGAGACAACCACAAGATCCCAAGTACTTTCAGCTGCATCACATCTAATGTAGCGTGCTTAATTATATGTACCAAATGTCCAGATAGGGGTCTGTACGTAGGGGAGACAGGGCAAAAACTTAGAACAAGGATGAATTGTTATCGCCACACAATAAAAGAAAAAAGATTAGATCTACCTGTGGCCTAACATTTTTTTATCCCTGATCACAGCATCATGGACATGAAATTACTTGTATTAAAAGGTAACTTCAAATCTCAGACGGAAAAATGTGGAATTACAAACTTATGACAATCTTTGACACACTCAGGGAGCAGGAATTAATGTGTCGCATGGATTTATGTCTTTCTACATCAACTAAGGAATGTGCTCCTCAGACCCTTTGGGGGCATCACAATCATGGACCATATCTCAATCACAGGGCAATAAAACTTTTATACTCCTTCTCAATGAACTGTTCCAATATTCACAGCCACAACTGCTTCTCCCTCTCCCATACTGATAGTTCTGTTTCACATCACTTGTCTTATCTATTGCATTATTCCTGTGCCCTGTTGTGTATAAATATGTGACTCTTCAGATTTTGTGTTATACTATGTCTACTGAAGAGATCTGAGTAGTCTCGAAAGCTTGTAATTTGTTACCATCTTTTCAGTTAAACAAAGGTATCAACCACTGAAGACTCTCAAATTTTAATATTTTTTTCCAAACAGCAATTTTAAGATCTATACACAGGTGTTCAATGGGATTTAGATCCGGACTCATTGCTGGTCACTTCACAACTCTACAGCACTTTGTTTCCATCCATTTCTGGGTGCTTCTTGATGTATGCTTGGGGTCATTGTCATTCTGGAAGACTCATTACCTAGAACATAAACCCAGCTTTTTGACACTAGGCACTACATTGCCACACAAAATCCTTTCTTAATCTTCAGATTTCAGGATGCCTTGCACACAGTCAAGGCACCCAGTGCCAGAGGCAGCAAAAGAACTCAAAAACATATTTGAACCTCCACCATATTTGACTGTAGTTACTGTGTTCTGTTCTTTTCTTTGTAGGCTTCATTTTCTTTAAACAGTAGAATGATGTGCTTTACCAAAAACTCTATATTGGTCTCATCTGTCCACAAGACGCTTCCCCAGAAGGATTTTGGCTTATTCATGTACATTTTGGCCAACTGCAGTGTAGCTTCTTTATGCCTCTGTGTCAGCAGTGAGGTCCTCCTGGGTCTCCTGCCATAGCGTTTCATTTAATTCAAATGTTGACTGATAATTCACACTGGCACTGATGCACCCTGAGCATGCAAGATGGCTTGAATTTATTTGGAACTTTAGTGGGGCTGCTTATCCACCATCTGGACTATCCTGCGTTGCAACTTTTCGTCAGTTTCTCTCTTCTGTCCACATCCAGAGAGATTAGCTACAGTTCCATGGGTTGTAAATGTGTTGATTATGTTGCGCACCATGGACAAAGGAACATCCAGATCTCTGGAGATGGACTTGAAAATTATCAACAATTTCAAGGTTACAACAATTTTGGTTCTCAAGTCCTCAAACAGTTCTCTTCTTCTCTTTCGTTCTCCATACTTAGTGTGGCACACACATGCACACAATGCAAAGATTGAATCAACTTCTCCCTTTTTTATCTGGTTTCAGGTGTAATTTTCATGTTGCCACAATTGAGTTTGAACGAGCTTCACATGCATGAAATAAAGTTGTTTACCCACACCCCACAATTTTGACAAGGTGCCAACAATTTTGTCCGGCGCATTTTTGGTGGTTTTGTGTGAAATTATGTTCAATTTGCCTTTTTTTCTCTTTTTTTTTATTGTGTTGTTCCAATACACACAAAGGAAATAAACGTGTATAACAAAACATGTGTGATTGTAATAATTTTCTGGAACAATTTCAAGGGAGCCAACACTATGGCCATGACTTGTTTTTGTTGCCTTTTAAATGTGTTGCAGCATATCATCCTCTACATGTTCAGCTATATTAGGAGGCTTGCAGCAATCGCAAATTAGCAGCTTTCCATTATTGCCATTTCCATGTACATTTACCCATACTGGCCCTACATTGTCGTCATTGAGCACAGGTTATAAATTGGATTTAACGAAAATACCCATCCCTCTATCTTTTGTTTCTTTCCTAACTTTTTAAGTGTAGTGTAACCCTCTGTTTGTCACCCAGTCATGGCTTTCTAGCCAGGTTTCCGTAATGCCCACCACATTGTAATCTGTGGCTGACACAAGAGCCTCTAATTCATTCATTTTGTTTGCAAGTCTTATTGCATTTGCCAGCAGACATTTATTACTCCTACTCGCCTACTTAATTTCCTTGCATGTCCTAGCCCCCATAAATCCTCATTGACCCCTACTGTCTCTCTGTCTACTGTATGTCCTTATTTACACAAGTACCCTCCCTCCCCCCAGATCCTACTTTAAAAGCTCCTTCATCCATCTGACCATTTTTTCCCGCAGCACAGCTGCACCCTCCCCGTTAAGGTGCAGCCTGTCCCTATCGTAGCGCCTGTAGCTGACAGAGAAGCTGGCCCAGTTCTCCATGAATCCAAACCCTTTCTTCCTGCCACTTATTTAACTCTTTAAGATCCAGTTAACTTTCTAGTGATGATAGTGGAATCTGCAGTATTTCTGAAGACACTTCCTTGGAGGCCCTGTACTTCAGCTTCTCTCCTAATTCCCTGTAATCATTTTCAAAGACCCTCCACCTCCCTCTAACTTTGTCATTGGTACCCATGTGTACCATGACTGCTGGATTTTCCCCAGCCCCACCCAATAATCTGTCTATCTGATCACATGAAGATCCCCAAATTAATTTAGGAGCTATCTTAAGGACCATAATCTTTCCACTTAACGAGATAATGCAGACGGCACCTGACCCACCTGGAACAAAGCACTCGCCCTACCTCATACTACTGATACCCTTCCAAATCCACCTCAATTATGTCTTGAGGCCCCATCAATTTTTTTTTTAAAAGAGAAGAATAGAAAGAATTATGATTTTCCAGGCCATAGGAAGTTGCAACTTAACTTACAGGATTTAACATTTTTATAATTTTATAAGGACCTACAAATTTAGGCACAAACTTTCTAGATGTGATCTTTAAGTGCAGATATTTTGAAGACAACCACACAAAATCTCCCTCCCTAAAGATAGAAGCCTTCCTACCTCTGTGGTTAGCACCACTTTTGGCCTGGTCACTAGCTACTAAAAGATCCCTTTTGACCTCCCTCCAGACCTTAATTAATTGGGGACAAAATCTCTCCTCCTCTGACATGGAGGATTGTAATCCTGAAAAATTCCCAAACACTACAAACTACAGCAGCTAAAAAAAAAGCAAGGTCCCGGTAGTCTTAGAGGAATGGTTATTTAGAGCACACTTGGTATGGGACAAAAATTCCACCCAGTCTTTCTGATTAGAGGAGACAAAACATCCCTAATACTGCTCTATTTCCAGGATCATCCTTTTCTGTTTGACTGTTAGTCTCGGGATGATACACTAAGAGAAAAAACAGATTGATACCCAATCTGGAGCAAAAACTAAGCCAAAAACTAGCCAGAAATTGAACTCCTCAATCGAAAATTATGTTTTTGGGAACACCATGAAGTTTAACGATTTGAGAAATTAACAAAGTTGCTAAGATCCTAGCAGTTTGCATGTTTTGAAGTGGGACCAAAAGAACGATTTTGCTAAAACGGTCTACCACCACCTACATGACAGTAATACCACCAGTTAAGCAAATCAGTGACAAAGTCCATAGACAAGTGGGTCCAGGTTTGTAATGGAACATCGTTAGGGAAGAGATAACTAGAGGCTTTAGCCCTGGCACAGACTTTCAGACTTTGCATTTTCAGACATACTCTTCAATATCCTTAAGAGCATTCTGCCACTAAAAAGACCCAGAAAGTGATCTTGAAGAGGAAGAAGAACCCACATGGCCAGCGAAAAAGGAATCATGTACTTCATTAAGAAGATCTATGACTAAAGAGGGCAGTACATAAAGCTTATTTATAGGTAAACCTTCCTGCGCACTGTCCTGAGCATCCTGAATGTGTGAAGCCCAGCTGTGCTTGGTATCACAAATCCTAGAAGGGTGTGTTGAAGGATTCCTCCACAAGAGGCCCCCATAACCATTCACACATCTCCACCTTCCACCTCAGACCACCAGAGGGAGACCGTTAGGGATATAAAAGGGAAGGTGGAGCCAGGCAGCAGTTGGTTTGAGTCAGAGTCTAGTTCAGTCTGGTTTAGCAGTGAATCCAGTGCAGTCTGAGAGGAGTTACCTCAGAGGACAAAAGCCTGTTCCAGCTCCTGCAATTGCTAACCTGCAGTGGAGTTTATCCAGATCAAGACTCCGTGTAGCTCAGAGAGGTGAGCTTCAGGTGTGCCGGCGCCATAAGATCGGTGAAGCGCGGCAAGCTGCCGTTAGTGTGAGTAGCCTAGAGAGGGCCCAAGTAGGCCGAAGGCGAGTAGACAGAGTTAGTTCATAGGGGGCAGAGGAGCTTAACTAGCTCACCCCGAAGAAGCAGTTACCGGACACCGGGTCCGAAGCTTACCGGGATCTCCATGACCCAGTAAGATAAACCAGAATCCCTGGAGAACTACAAGTCCCAGGATCGCTAAAGTGCTGATACGTACCAGAGCCAGGAGACACATAGGCCCCGTAGGTCGGGAGCGTTCACTCCAAGAGAAGGCCCTACCACAAGGTCAGCCAGCGCAGGACAGAGACAAAGTTAGGCCTAGCTCCAGGCAGGTCAGAAACTTACTACGCAGAGTCAAGAAGCATGAGGCCCAAAACCTGCTCATTGGGGAAGATCCGGACATACACCCTTCACCCTACAGTGCTCCGGGGAGTGCCTGAATTTCCATCAGTAAAAGGTACTGAAGTGACTATTGTGTCCATCCCTGTTCTTGCTCTGACCCGGCTGAGTCTCTCCGTCCTGCATACCCCGTCCGTACCCTGCCCTGAGGCCTAGCTCCACCTGTGGGGAGCCATACCATCTAGCTGCCTGATCACCGGCCTCAGTGGACTGCGCAGCGCTGGTGAATATCATCAGAAACCATAGGTGGTGTCACAAACTCTTTTATAAACTTAACAAATCACTAACCCTTTTTTAAAGGAGAGGCCCAGGGTACGGGCCCGGGAGCCGACCACCGCGACATCCCTAAAGGCCAGGCTAAAGGCCCGGGTACCGATTCATCCCCATCTCCCCCTGGGCTAGTCAAATGCGCTGCCTGAGATCTTCCCCACCCCTTCACTAAGAATCTTGACTTGAATTTCGTGTTGACATTCGTAGAGCCAGGGAGATAAGTAACGGCAAAATCAAACCGGGCAAAAAATACAAGGCCCACCAAGCCTGTCTGGTGTTTAAGCACTTAGCACCGTCAACGTACAACAGATTCTTATGATCGGTCAAGACAGTCACCTTATCTGCTGGACCTCAAATTGACATTTCTCCAGTTTAGCAAATAAATGGTTGTCACATAGAGCCTGAAGAAACTCTCTGACATGCTCGTGATGCTCCTCCAGAGTATGTGAATAAATCAATATGTCATACAGGTAAATCACCACAAGTCTACCCACTAGTGAGCAAAAAATATTATGATATTTTAAAAGACTGAAGGTGCATTGCTTAACCCAAATGGCATCACCAAATTTTTAAAATGACACTGAGGCGTAATGAATGCGGTCTTCCGTTCGTCACCCTGATGTATGAGTATAAAGTTATATGCCCCTCTCAAGTCAAGTTTGGAAAACCATTTAGCTCCAGATAATTGCTTAAACTGGTTCGGTATAAGGGGCAAAGGACAGGGATTGTGAACCGTGATTTTATTAATCTCTCTAAAATTCAAGCACGGATGCAACTCTCCATCCTTTTTTTAACAAGTAAAAACCCCCACTACAACTGGAGAGGTGGATGGCCGTATATGACCCTTAGGGCAGAGACACACTGCCGTATAACTCGTGTGAGGATCGCATCGCACTGAATGGACTGGCCCGCACCTCTCCTGACCTGAACATGACAGCATGATGGATTTCTTTGCAGCTGTCAAGCTCAGGTCAGGAGAGGTGTCGGCCAGTATGAGGTTCGAGGCGATCCTCGCAGGAGAAGTACGGCCATCTGTCTCTGCCCTCAGCCGGACTCTTCTGAATATAGTCTGTCAAGGCCGCCCTCCCTGGAAAGGGTTAAACAAACTAGATTTCGGCCTTTTAGCTCCTGGTATGAGGTGGATAGCACAATCATATGCTGCCATATAGTAGACGTCCGGTAACTGGTGATAATCACCTCATGTGTCGTCTATTTGTCTCCAAGCAGGAAAATCCCACGTTACATTCACACATAAAACTGTAGAAAAGGCGGCGCGGGGTAATTGTGCCCGTAGTGAGGGGCAAATAATGCCGGAAATGTCACTGACTGCGGAGACGTCTCCATGTAGCGTCTTCACTCCGGATATCACTGTACAGGAGCCACACTGTTCACACTGTGCATCCACTGAGGCCCCTGATCATGTGACCCCTGACTCCTCCCCTCCTGTGACCTCATCACAGGTCCTATGCGCACAGAACAGCCATATATGTGGTGGCGGCTCTGCAGGTGGAGGTATGTGGATATTCCCCATTACTGGGCATTAACCCCTTCTGCACGGAGACTCTTTTGGGGTCTCTGTGTGGTGTGAACAGTGAGATAACAGCTGTGGACAGAATGCGGCTTAGCTGGTTCCCGTCCACATTAGATCCATTCAGACGACTGCAGGATGAAGGACAGAAGCCCAGAGAAGTCCTCACACAACGCCATTATTCCTCTCCTAGCTCCAGCACAGTAATGTAGATGCTAGTGATGACATTCGGGGGATTTGCAGGAATATGTGGCAGATACTTGCTGGATCTTCTGCTTTCTGGACCGGTTCCACTTGTAAGTCTTATTAACCCTTTCACCCCAGAGTCTGTTTCACCTTCCTTACAGGTCACTTTTTTCAATTCTGACCAGTGTGTGAAGAATTAAAGCAATGGCAAAGGGAAAAAATTAAAATGTTACTTTTTCCCACAAAAATCTTACTTTACCCCCAAATTTTGCATTTTCAAAAGGGTAACAGGAGAAAGTGCATCATACAATTTGTTGTGCAATTTTTCCTGAGTAAGCCGATATCCTATGTGTGGTAGGAAAACTACTGTTTGGGTGTATGGCAGGGCTCGGAAGGGAAGGAGTCCACTTGACTTTTTGTATGCAAAAATTTTTGGAATCGAGAGCATACCCCATGTCGGCCCCTGATGTGCCTATACAGTGACAACCCCCCACAAGGGACACAATTTTTGAAGATAGACCCCTCAAGGAATTTATCTAGTTTTGTGGTGAGCACCTGGAACACACAGGTGCTTCACATAATGTTATAATAAGCCGAAGACTAACAACTCCCATACAACAAACTGTAATAATTATGTTATTGAACATATATTAAAAAGACAACAATTAAAAACAAAACCAGAATTAAAAAAGGGAAATCTACTGCAAATGAACAAGTAACAGGTAAAAAAGTTTTACTTATAGTTTATGCCAGATGTGAAAATACATATATAGATCCATATGGAGAAATATCTAATAAACACTAACTATATGATTACTTCATACATATAAATAAAAAGAGCATAGTGCATGTATGAGCACCACATATCTGTTAGTAGTGTCAGTTCATTTTTTAATGTCTCCCCCGAGTGGGACCATATGGAATCTTATGAAAACTCCAGAAATAAAGATATTTGGTCTCATTCAAAATCCTCTATGGCTAGTTGCTGAGGTTATGCTATACAAATACAAAATTATTATTATTATTTATATAGCTCCATTGATTCCATGGCGCTGTACATAAGAAGGGGTTACATACAAAATACAGATATCACTTACAGTAAGCAAACTAACAATGATAGACTGGTACAGAGGGAAGAGGACCCTGCCCTTGTGGGCTTACATTCTACTGGACGATGGGGATGGAGACAGTAGGTTGGGGGGTTGCAGTAGCTCCGGTGTTGTTGAGGTGGCAGCAAGCAAGGTCATGGCAGGCTGTAAGCTTGTTTAAAGAGATGTATTTTCAGGTTCCATCTGAAGGATAAAAGTGTGGTGGATAATCGGACGTGTTGAGGCACAGAATTTCATAGGATGAGGGATATTCGGAAGAAATCTTGGAGGCGATTAACCTCCACCTGTAGAGCCGCCACCACATATATGGTTGGTAGAGACTAAATCCAAGTTGACAAAATACAACTAGTGCTGTGATAGGGTAACAAGAGGTACACAATGTATTCAGGTATATTAATAACCCCTACAGAGCCATCTTTAATTGTTTAGCACAGGCTTTTGCAGAGCCTTTGTACTACCAGTAACGTGGAAGCCCCCTATATTTCCATTGACAGAAGACGCACCTGAGCGGGGACTTGCATTTTTTGTAGATTGAATTGAAGCATTTTTTGAAAACATTTTACATAACATTTTCTATCACATTTATCCTGCGCTCTACGTTGAGCACTTACATTGGGGTTTCCATCTACAGTGGGGGAAATAATTATTTGATCCCTTGCTGTTTTTGCAAGTTTGCCCACTGACAAAGACATGAACAGTCTATAATTTTAAGGGTAGGTTAATTTTAACATTAAAAAATGGAATATCCAAAACAATCAAGAAAATCACATTGTATAAATTATATATTTTTTTGCATTTGGCAGTGAGAAATAAGTATTTGATCCCTCTGGCAAACATCACTTAATACTTGGTGGCAAAACCCTTGTTGGCAAGCACAGCAGTCAGACGTTGTTTGTAGTTGATGATGAGGTTTGCGCACATGTCATGAGGAATTTTGGTCCACTCCTCTTTGCAGGTCATCTCTAAATCATTAAGATTTTGAGGCTGTCGCTTGGCAACTCAGAGCTTCAACTCCCTCCATAAGTTTTCTATGGGGCATGAACCCATCTATCTTCCTTTCAGTAAGGTGAAGTCATCTTGTCCCCTTTGCAGAAAAGCACCCTCAAAGTATAATGTTTCCCCCACCATGCTTCACGGTTGGGACGATGTTCTTAGGGTTGTACTCATTCTTCTTCTTCCTCCAAACATGGCGAGTTGAGTTAATGCCAAAGAGCTCAATTTTTGTCTCATCTGACCACAGCACCTTATCCCAATAACTCACAGAATCATCCAGGTGTTCATTGACAAAATTCAGACAAGCCTGCACATGTGCCTTGCTGAGCAGGGGGACCTTGAGGGCACTGCAGGATTTTAAACCTTTAATGTGTAATCTGTTACCAATGGTTTTCTTGGTGACTGTAGTCGCAGGTGCCTTGAGATCATTAACAAATTCCAGCCCATGTAGTTATAGCCTGATCTCTCACCTTCCTCATGATCAAGGATACCCCATGAGGTGAGATTTTGCATGGTGCCCCAGATCGATGTCGATTGACAGTCATTTTGTATTTCTTCCATTGTCTTACTATTGCACCAACAGTTGTCTCGTTCTCACCCAGCGTCTTACTTATGGTTTTGTAGCCCATTCCAGCTTTGTGCAGGTCTATAATCTTGTCCCTGACATCCTTAGAAAGCTCTTTGGTCTTGCCCATTTTGTAGAGGTTAGAGTCTGACTGATTAATTAAGTCTGTGGATAGTAGTCTTTTTCAGGTGACTATATAAGACAGCTGTCTTTAATGCAGGTAATGAGTTGATTAGGAGCATCTAACTGGTCTGTAGGAGTCAGAACTCATAATGGTTTGTAGGGCATCAAATACTTTTTTCTCACTGCAAAATACAAAAAATTATCTAATGTATACAATGAGATTTTCTTGATTTTATTTTTTGGATATTCTATCTCTCAATGTTAAAATTAACCTACCCTTAAAATTATAGACTGTTCATGTCTTTGTCAGTGGGCGAACTTACAAAAACAGCAAGGGATCAAATAATTATTTCCCTCCACTGTAAATCTCTGAGTGACATGATTCAGATAAAACCCATTCACTATAATGAGGCAGCAGAGTTACTGTCGACTCCATTTCGTCTCTGTTTAGCGTTGTCTTTTTTTCCAGAAGTACACAAAACTTTGGTCTATTGCGCTTTTATGCACGCTTAAAAATATGGACACTGCCAAATCATAGGACAGACTTGAGTCCACAGTGTCTTAATCTGCCTTATTATAGGGAATCTTCCATTGGGTTTTCCGTCTGAATCACATATTTCAGAGATCTACACGGAAACCCTGTTGTAAGCGCTCAGCGTAGAGCGCAGGATAAATGTGCGCCATGCCTTATTGCGATCTTTGGGAGGAAGAATGAACAAATCAACAGCAGGTGAAGAATTGTTTTTATTTATTTTTTATGCCATTCCTCATGTGGACGACTTTATTCTATGGGTTTTTGCCACCTTTTTTATTTTTTACACTGTTCACTGAAGGGGTTAACTAGTGTGACAGTTTTATAGATCAGATCGTTCTGGACGCGGTATTTGAGTACCAGGGGGTGACAGTAAGAGAGACATAACCAGTCCGGGATGAAAGCACTGTACCAGAAATGTATTTTTATTCAATAAGGAGTACTTCCACCAGTTCAGGGGCACCGCGATAGGCAGCCCGTGTGCACCATCATATGCCAACCTGCTCCTGGGCTAGTGGGAGGAAACTATTGTTTTTGGTGACACTTCGCAGTGCCCTGAGGAGAGTATTATCATGTGGCTCCGCTACATTGATGATATCTTTGTCATCTGGAAGGGCACTGCGGAGACGTTCAAGGATTTTGTCAAGAAACTCAATGTCAACAATATTGGGTTACATTTTATGTATGAGTTGAATTCATCTAGCCTGGCCTTTTTGGACATTAAAATTGAGATCAATTCCAAGGGTGAAATTATCACTAAGACCCATAGGAAAGAAACGGCCACAAATTCCCTCCTGAGGTGGGAGAGCAACCATCCGGCCCCCCTCAGGAGGGAAATCCCCAAGAGACAATATTTAAGAATGCACCAGAATTGCTCTACCTTGTGGTCCTTCAAGAAGCAGGCAGATGACCTCAAGATAAGGTTTAAAGACAGAGGTTACCTCAAAAGAGCCTTGAGGGAGGCATACAACAAGGCGTTAAAAAACCTGATCAAAGTGAAACTACACGATTCGTCATGAGATATTGCAATAGAGAGGAGATTAGATCAATCCTCCAAAGGACTATTAAAGATGGACACAGACATGGAGAATGAGATCACACCTTACCCACAAATCACATACCGAAAAGGTAAATCTTTGAGGGATAGGCTAGTGCGTAGCCAGTGTCAGCTGAGAACCACCCCAACTTGGTTGGATAGAGGAATCAAAGGGTGTTTCACATGTGGGGTAAGATGTAAGATGTGTGAATCGATCCAGTCAGGCAATGTTCAGAAGCAATGTTACTGGTATCAGGTACTCCATTCGGCACTTCATAAATTGTCGCACTAAGGGCATCATCTATAAGGGCACATGTGAGAATGTGGTGGAGTACGTTGAAAAAACAAGAAGAGAATTTCGTAGGCGGGTGGGGAAACATACGAGATATATGGAATAAAAAAGACACACTGGTCGCTAATCACATCAACCTACTGCATCACGGAGATGTAAGGAAGATCCTATTTATGGGGGTAGAGAAAATTACATCTCCGGTGAAAGGAGGTAACTGGGATAGGTCGATTTTACAGAGGGAGACCCGTTGGATTTTCAACCTCACAACGGTACACCCGAATGGCCTGAATAAGCAAATGTCCTTAACTCCTTTCTTTGAAATAGAGGTGTAATAGGGACATATAGTCAGGGACAGCCACCGATGAGTGGGGGTGCCATTGCGCAGGACAGGGTGCCAACCTCCGCGTTAGGTAGGTGTGCAGATAGAGAGGGAAACGCTAGGGCATTTATAGATCTTTTCCACCCATTCTTTGGCAGTTTGGTTTGGTAGGGCAGTTCTGTATTGACTAGACACACCTGCCCACACTGTAACAAAACCCTCACTGGCAACAACAGTCGCTGATGAATAGCACTCTCTTTGATGTCTCCAACATCGTTGACAGCCATCATTTCTGCTCAGCGTGAATCGATTTTAACCAATGAACAGCACTGAAGTCCACTGTTCCCTCGTCCAGCGTAGATGCTACCTGGCCCATGCAAGTCGATGACGCCTGTGCCTGGTGGTGTGGTCAGGTACCCTAGCAGACCACACTGATGTAAACTGTTTCGAATGGTCTGACATGACACTTGGGTGCCTCTCACCTCCCTTAAATGTGCCTGCAGTTGTGTGGCGTTCATCATCCAGTTCCGAAAGGCATTGTTCACAATGAAGCAGTCATCAGTGTGGGGTGTGGCCAAAAGATGTCCACTTCTCTGCCTTTCTGTGACTTTTCCACTCTCTCTGTATCTCTATTGCAACCTGCTGATGATGACACTCGGTGACACTCAAAGCTCAGTGACCACTTTCATCTGAAAACATCCTGCTTCAATTTCAACGCCTACATTTTTTGGGCGATTCATGGATCAAACACTTGTTGTGAATTTTGCCATTAGGCTCCTTGTTAGAGAACAGCAAGTTGTGCAAAAAGTACTGTAGGGTTTCTACTCACTCAGCAGCGGTTGAGCAAGGCACCGGTTTCATTAAAATGTCCAGGCTAGTTTATTAGAACTTCATAAACCACTCAGCATAAGCTAACAAAAAGACGCCTTTAACATACCTGGCGGCGTCCTTGCATAGTGGTCCATCTCCCACTGTACAAGGGCGCGCACTTGATCTCCAGTCCAGTCTCCAGTTCAGTCAGTTGGCTTCTGGTCACTGATATGCCAGGTCCCGTTTATGTTTCCTGCCTCTGGTATCAGTTCCCGTGTTTGAACTGTGTCCTGTCTGTATTATCTTCTAGCCTGTTGTCTTCTGCCTATCCTGGAGGCTGTATTTCTAGGCCTGTGTGAACACGCTCCTTGCCTGTTCGTTCCGCCTTCTAGAGGCCGCATACCTAGACCCGCTCCTGTATCTTGCTGCTGTGTCTGTTCTTGTCTGAATACTCTCCTAGCCCCTTTCCTGTTTTTCTCTATGTCCGTACCTTCCCTTTTTCTGCAGAGTCTGAACTCGTACCTAACTCCTGCTCGTTGTCACTGTCACTTCCGTTTGTGAGTTTGTGGTCCACTCGCTACTTCACTGCAAGTACCCTGTGGGTATCTGGTTCTGCCTTTCCCTTCCTGTCTGTTCCGTGTGTACTGAGCCCTGTCCCCTCCGCTCTGCCTTGCTTGCCCCTTCGGCGGTTCTTGCTTGCTCAGCCCTGTCCACCGCGTCTGCGGTTTCGCCTTGCTCAGCCCTGTCCACCGCGTCTGCGGTTTCGCTTTGCTCAGCCCTGTCCACCGCGTCTGCGGTTTCGCTTTGCTCAGCCCTGTCCACCGCGTCTGCGGTTTCGCTTTGCTCAGCCCTGTCCACCGCGTCTGCGGTTTCGCTTTGCTCAGCCCTGTCCACCGCTTCTGCGGTTTCGCTTTGCTCAGCCCTGTCCACCGCGTCTGCGGTTTCGCTTTGCTCAGCCCTGTCCACCGCGTCTGCGGTTTCGCTTTGCTCAGCCCTGTCCACCGCGTCTGCGGTTTCGCTTTGCTCAGCCCTGTCCACCGCGTCTGCGGTTTCGCTTTGCTCAGCCCTGTCCACCGCGTCTGCGGTTTCGCTTTGCTCAGCCCTGTCCACCGCGTCTGCGGTTTCGCTTTGCTCAGCCCTGTCCACCGCGTCTGCGGTTTCGCTTTGCTCAGCCCTGTAGACCGCGTCTGCGGTTTCGCTTTGCTCAGCCCTGTCCACCGCGTCTGTGGTTCTGCTCTGCTCTGCCTTGACTACCGCACCTGCGGTTTCGCTTTACTCTGTTTGTTTGCCAAATGTGCGGCTCCGAATTTGTCTCCCAGTCTGTACTGGACCCTACCCAGCCTGCGCTCTAGTCTGCCTGTTCCTGTATTCCCCGGTGTGGGTCAACAGCCGTGTCCGGAGTCTGACCTGGAGTAGACCCTGGTCCCTCTGCTCGGTTCCTCCCTGGTGCACTGGCGTCGTATGCCGTCGTGCGACCTTGGTCGGATCGGGCAGATACTTAGTTACGCCCCTCCAGACACTCTCCGGTTCATGGCACAGTGGAACCACTAAACACGCACACGCCAGTCAGTCCGGGCGTGTGCATTACAGCATGCTCATGCCATGGTTCCCGTTGAGCCCCACGGCCTTCGCTCTCTGAGACGTTTTCCAGCGAATATGTGCATTAAAAATAAATAAAAAAATATATATATATATTTTTTTTGTTTAGCTGAGTTCCAGGCGAATTACGCACCCGTCCAGATGGATCTTTCTGCACTCGTTCCTGCGGATCCGCCACGGTACTATGGGGATCCAAGACAGAGTCGTACATTTGTGGAGCAATGCATGCTACACTTCAAGTTCTACCCTCTTTGTTTTCCCACCGATCGGGCTAAGGTGGGATTCATGATGTCTTACCTAGCGGGTGATGCCTTGAAATGGATTACCCCCCTATGGGACGCACAGGATCCTATCGTCCTGGACATAATGGCCTTCCTGGTGGCCTTTCTAATGGTCTTCGATGATCCGAACCCGGAGGCTCCTGCTGAAGCTTCACTTTCCAATATCCCGGAGCAGCCCCGATGGGTAATGTGTGTGGGTAGCGCACTAGTCCTCCTGCCCGAAGAGACTACTGCCCATCCAGAATCCACACAGGATGACTACGCTCTTCGGAATACTTCTCCCAACCTCAAGAGGCAGTCCAGACGTGCTAGGCGTAGAGGCAAGCCGTCACGCCTGGTTCTGTCCTCCCAAAGACCTCCTGATTCCAACCTTGAAGTCCCTGCTGAAGCTTCATTTCCCTGTATCCCAGAGCAGCCCCTACGGGTAATATGCATGGGTAGCGCACCTGTTCTCCTGCCCGAAGAGACTTCTGCCCACCTAGAATCCTCCGGGATACCACCTGATGACAAATGGAGAGAGACTTCCCTACACCCGGTACCCGATACTTCGTCGGCTCCGTCCTGTGAGCCTGACAATGGGTACCTCAAAGCGGTAGTTAACCCCGAGTCTCTATACCCCTCCGACCAGGCGGAGGACCTCCAGTTGTCTCCAGAACCCTTCGGGGTGCTACCTGGTAGCAAATGTACAGAGTCTTCCCTATACTCTGTACCTGATACCTCGCCCGCTTCGTCCAGTGAGTCCGACCTAGTGTACTCCAAAGCAGAGGTTATCCCCGAGTCTCTACACCCCTCCGACCAGGCGGAGGACCTCCAGTTGTCTCCTGAACCCTTCGGAGTGCTACCTGATAGCGAATGGACAGAGACTCTCCTATACTCGGTATCTGATACCTCGCCCGCTTCTTCCAGTGAGTCCGACCTAGTGTACTCCGAAGCAGAGGTTATCCCCGAGTCTCTACACCCCTCCGACCAGGCGGAGGACCTCCAGTTGTCTCCTGAACCCTTCGGGGTGCTACCTGATAGCGAATGGACAGAGACTCTCCTATACTCGGTTCCTGATACGTCGCCCGCTTCTTCCAGTGAGTCCGACCTACTGCACTCCGAAGCAGAGGTTACCCATGAGTCTCTTCACCCTTCCGACCTGGCGGAGGACCTCCAGTTGTCTCCTGAACCCTTCGGGGTGCTACCTGGTAGCGAAAGGACAGAGACTCTCCTATACTCTGTACCTGATACCTCGCTCGCTTTGTCCAGTGAGTCCAACCTAGTGTACTCCGAAGCAGAGTTTACTCCCAAGTCTCTACACCCCTCCGACCAGGCGGAGGACCTCCAGTTGTCTCCAGAACCCTTCGGGGTGCCACCTGGTGGTGAATGGACAGAGACTTTTCTATATTCGGCACCCGATACCTCGCCTGCTTCGTCCAGTGAGTCCGACCTAGTGTTTTCTGAAGCAGAGGTTACCCCCGAGTCTCTGCACTCGTCTGACCCGGCAGAAGACCTCCAGGTGTCTCCTGAATCCTTCGGGGTGCTACTTGATAGCGAAGGAACAGAGACTCTCCTATACTCGGTACCTGATACCTCGCCTGCTTCATCCAGTGAGTCTGAACAAGTGTAGTCCGAAGCGGAGGTTACCCCCGAGTCTCTGCCCCCCTCCAACCCGGTGGAGGACTTCCAGTTGTCTTCTGTACCCTCTGGGGTGCCACCTGAAAATATGTGGAGAGAGACTTCCTTGTGTGCTGTTCCTGGTACTCCACCCGTTTCGTCTGTTGCTGAGGATGGCTGGATAGGAGGAAGCATCCAAGCTACCCAGAGGAGACCAGTTTTTCCGGTGGACAGTGGAAGTGATCTCCTTGAAGTGAAGGATTGGCCCTCGAATTCCCTGCGGAAGATTCTGGCAGGCCTGAAGAAGAGGGGGCGTAAGGGGGGGTACTGTAACATACCTGGCGGCGTCCTTGCATAGTGGTCCATCTCCCACTGTACAAGGGCGTGCACTTGATCTCCAGTCCAGTCTGCCAGCCTGGCTTCCCTCCATGCTGTCTGTTTGCCTCTGTGTCTGCTGCTTAAGGGTGGCGCCCGATCACTTCCTGCTTTTTGTACCTGCTGCAGGCACACCCCTTGTGCATCCTCAGCCTATTGCTGTCTGTCACCTGGTATTTAAGCCAGCTGCTCCAATTAACCCATGCCTGAGCATTGTGTTCAGTTAGTTGGCTTCTGGTCACTGATATGCCAGGTCCCGTTTATGTTTCCTGCCTTTGGTATCAGTTCCCGTGTCTGAACTGTGTCCTGTCTGTATTATCTTCTAGCCTGTTGTCTTCTGCCTATCCTGGAGGCAGTATTTCCAGGCCTGTGTGAACACGCTCCTTGCCTGTTCGTTCCGCCTTCTAGGGGCCGCATACCTAGACTCGCTCCTGTATCTTGCTGCTGTGTCTGTTCTTGTCTGAATACTCTCCTAGCCCCTTTCCTGTTTTTCTCTATGTCCGTACCTTCCCTTTTTCTGCAGAGTCTGAACTCGTACCTAACTCCTGCTCGTTGTCACTGTACTTCCGTTTGTGAGTTTGTGGTCCACTCGCTACTTCACTGCAAGTACCCTGTGGGTATCTGGTTCTGCCTTTCCCTTCCTGTCTGTTCCATGTGTACTGAGCCCTGTCCCCTCCGCTCTGCCTTGCTTGCCCCTTCGGCGGTTCTTGCTTGCTCAGCCCTGTCCACCGCGTCTGCGGTTTCACTTTGCTCAGCCCTGTCCACTGCGTCTGCGGTTTCGCTTTGCTCAGCCTTGTCCACCGCGTCTGCAGTTTCGCTTTGCTCAGCCCTGTCCACCGCGTCTGTGGTTTCGCCTTGCTCAGCCCTGTCCACCACGGCTGCGGTTTCGCTTTGCTCAGCCCTGTCCACCGCGTCTGCGGTTTCGCTTTGCTCAGCCCTGTCCACCGCGTCTGCGGTTTCTCTTTGCTCAGCCCTGTCCACCGCGTCTGCGGTTTCGCTTTGCTCAGCCCTGTCCACCGCGTCTGCGGTTTCACTTTGCTCAGCCCTGTCCACCGCGTCTGCGGTTTCGCTTTGCTCAGCCCTGTCCACCACGTCTGCGGTTTCGCTTTGCTCAGCCCTGTCCACCGCGTCTGCGGTTTCGCTTTGCTCAGCACTGTCCACCGCGTCTGCGGTTTCGCTTTGCTCAGCCCTGTCCACCGCGTCTGCGGTTTCACTTTGCTCAGCACTGTCCACCGCGTCTGCGGTTTCGCTTTGCTCAGCCCTGTCCACCGCGTCTGCGGTTTCGCTTTGCTCAGCCCTGTCCACCGCGTTTGCGGTTTCGCTTTGCTCAGCCCTGTCCACCGCGTCTGCAGTTTCGCTTTGCTCAGCCCTGTCCACTGCGTCTGCGGTTTCGCTTTGCTCAGCCCTGTCCACCACGTCTGCGGTTTCGCTGTGCTCAGCCCTGTCCATCGCGTCTGCGGTTTTGCTTTGCTCAGCCCTGTCCACCGCGTCTGCGGTTTTGCTTTGTTCAGCCCTGTCCACCGCGTCTGCGGTTTCGCTTTGCTCAGCCCTGTCCACCGCGTCTGCGGTTTCGCTTTGCTCAGCCCTGCCACCGCGTCTGCGGTTTCGCTTTGCTCAGCCCTATCCACCGCGGCTGCGGTTTCGCTTTACTCAGCCTTGTCCACAGCGTCTGCGGTTTCGCTTTACTCAGCCTTGTCCACCGCGTCTGCGGTTCTGCTCTGCTCAGCCTTGTCTACCGCGTCTGCGGTTCTGCTCTGCTCTGCCTTGACTACCGCACCTGCGGTTTCGCTTTACTCTGTTTGTTTACCGCATGTGCGGCTCCGAATTTGTCTCCCAGTCTGTACTGGACCCTACCCAGCCTGCGCTCTAGTCTGCCTGTTCCTGTATTCCCCGGTGTGGGTCAACAGCCGTGTCCGGAGTCTGACCTGGAGTAGACCCTGGTCCCTCTGCTCGGTTCCTCCCTGGTGCACTGGCGTCTTATGCCGTCGTGCGACCTTGGTCGGATCGGGCAGATACTTAGTTACGCCCCTCCAGACACTCTCCGGTTCATGGCACAGTGGAACCACTAAACACGCACACGCCAGTCAGCCCGGGCGTGTGCATTACAACGCCCTTTTCCAGCACAGTGAAAAACAGAAAGTAAATAGTTCAGACAGTGCTGTGGGTTCGCCTACTCAGGTCAGTGTCCTTTAGCAGATAGCCTGTAGGTCTCCACAGTTCCAGTCACAGACACTGAATGAGACACTTGGTCTTCATTTTATCTGCCATACCACACCCCCGGCTGGGACTATGTGAGCCCCACTCTTTGACTGCTCGTAAACTCGGCCCTGATACGCCCTATTAACCCTCAGCACTATCTGTCCTTGAGTCTGCTTTCCAAGGCTTACATCACCGAAGCTACCAACCTCGATGATATATATCTCCCCTCAAGCACCTGTGTTACATGCACGCCGCCTAAGCTCAGATAGGGGCGAGACCGATTACATGAATTCGTTGGAATTCTGGGGGAACAGTTATTCCGGGCGACCATAGGCTGCAGCTTCTCTGAGGCACAGGACAGATTCAATTGCTGACCAGACACATTTGAAAGAGTCCTCATAAACGGTAGAACAGTAACATTTAATGAGGTATGGCCAATGCAATGTACATGTCTCTTTGAGCAACAGGCTCCAGTAATAACAGTACAATCTTCTTTGCAACTCAGCAGTACACAGTGTATTATCCTGTAGCACAGTTTAAATGCATACATAACCACAGGCTTTTCCTTCACAAGGACTCAATTGTACACAGCATTCTTTATCCTGCATGGAGATGGGGGGGGGTGTTTGATGAGGGAGACGATCCCTATGACAGGATTACTTCCAGTCCTTATCTTCCTGGTCGACAATGCTCCACACTGTTAGTTCAGGGAGTCTATCTGACCTGTGTTTAGCTTCCCACCTGACCTGAATTCTGTTTTCTTGCCTTCTATGAGATACAGATCATAAGCCACCTTTCTCTTCGGCTCTGGACAGAGAGTAAACAACTTCCCCACAATCCCCCTGGGGCTCTGCTAAAACACTCCCCTTCTTCTGTGACTGTGTTAACCCCTCTAGTTGGTGGATGCTTCTGGAGCACAACACTTCCTGTCTCCTGTGCTTGTGTTACTTCTAATAGTTGCTGAATGCTTTTAAAGCAGCAGCACTACTTCTGCACGTCACACCTGTCCGGCGGCCATCTTACAGTACTGAAACATTGAACAGTTGGACATGTGTATCAAAACATTAAGAAATGGTCACATTAAAGAGGTTATCCACTGCAATGTGTAGTTGGCAGATGGATTTAAACCTAGGAAATAAGGCTTTCTTCAAATACCTTGTGTTTCCAAATGTGCCTGTGAGCAGCGCTATCGTTGTCCTCTTAGCACCATCATGTGACCCCCGGCTGCAGTTGCCTCTGATGTCTGGTGACTTCACGTCAAGTTCCGGAATTGATTGACTGGGCTGTGGGCGGCGTTTCACCACATGTCACAGCCCAGCATCGTGTGCGCTCTCTCTTCACTGCTTTCATTAACAGAGTGCCGCAAGCCCGCGAGATGCTGGGCTATGAAGTGATGAAACTTCGCCCACAGCCCGGTCAATCATTGAGACTGGGACATCAGTGATGTCGGGTCAACTTCCAGTTCTGGGAGTTGCCATTTTTGCCCAGTCTCTTTCTTATGGTGGAGTCATGAACATTGACCTTAACTGAGGCACGTGAGGTCTGCAGTTATTTGGATGTTGTTGTGGGGTCTTTTGTGAGCTCTAGGATGAGTCGTCGCTGCACTCTTGGGGTAATTTTGATCGGCAGGCCACTACTGGGAACATTCACCACTGTTCCATGTTTTTTGCTATTTGTGAATAATGGCTCTCACTGTGGTTCGCTGGCATGTCAAAGCTTTAGAAATGGCTTTATAACCTTTTCCAGACTGACAGATCCCAATTACTTTGTTTCTCATTTGTTCCTGAATTTCTTTGGATCGCAGCATGATGGCTAGCTTTTGAGGATCTTTTAGTCTACTTTACTTTTTCAGGCAGGTTCTATTTAAGTGATTCCTTGATTGAGAACAGGTGTGGCAGTAATCAGGCCTCTATATGGCTAGCGAAATTGAACTCCGCTTCCCAAAGATGTGATAAACCACAGTTAATTTATGTTTTAATGGGGAGTTGGGGGGGGGGCAATCACTTTTTCACACAGGGCTCTGTAGGTTTGGATTTCTTTTTCCCTTAATAATAAAGACCTTCATTTAAAAACTGCATTTTGTGTTTACTTGTGTTACCTTTGTCTAATGTTTAAATTTATTTTGTGATCTGAAACATTTAAGTGTGAAAGAATAAGAAATCAGGAAAGGGTCGAACACTTTTTCACACCACTGTTGGTTTTATTAGTAGATGTAAAGGAATCTAAATACTGTACAATAATCTCCTCATATGTTCCCCTTATTATTCCCAGTAATTGTATTATTACACAGGATTTTTATGATATTACATCGGCTCATCATCTTCTCATTCTGATCTCTACAATATCGGATCCTCTTAGTGAATATCTTCTATATAAGAGAATTTTCCTGAATTACGCATCAAAGATGGATATGGACAGAGACAAGATGGCTGAGAAAATATTACACCTCACCCTAGAGATCCTCTTCCGACTTACTGGAGAGGTGAGAGATTCTGATGATGTCTCATTACATCATTCTTATCTAAGGGAATAACAGATGGACAGAACTGGAGAGGTGAGGACTCTGTAAATGTCTGGAGGGAGATTTATTAATGTGTCTCTCCATAATCAGGATTACACACTAGTGAAGAAGACCTCTAGCGAGCGCTGTCAGGACCCTGTGTCTGAATTATGGGGAAGACCCCTGAGTCCAATCACATGGCCTCCACCTCACCCCCTGATGCATGAGGACATCAATGACCAGAAGATCCTAGAACTCATCTACAAGATGATTGAGCTACTGACTGGAGAGGTGACACTGCTGGGAATGCTGGGACATTATACAGTAACGCTATGGAGGGATCGAGGTGGTGACTGTATCATTGTATGTGTCAGGTTCCTATAAGATGTCAGGATGTTGCTGTCTATTTCTCCATCGAGGAGTGGGAGTATTTAGAAGGACACAAAGATCTGTACAAGGACGTCATGATGGAGGTTCCCCAGCCCCTCACATCACCAGGTAATAGACAGGACTGAATACACACAGCCTATAATTATCTGTATGTAAAGAATAAATTCAGTCCCTGTATGTGTTTCCTCCAGATCTATCCAGTAAGAGGACAACACCAGAGAGATGTCCCCGTCCTCTTCTTCCACAGGACTGTGAACAAGAAGATCCCAATGTTCCTCAGGATCATCAGGTAGGTGGAGAGAAGGTGTCATGTGATCTCCCCTATGATGTATAGACGGCTGTGAAGGTCTTGTGTTCAGTCTTGTTTTATCCACCAGTATTATATGTTTTATACTTGTGTAATGAGAACGGTGGAGATGACAGGATTAGAGCTGCTCATAGATGTGACTTCTCCATCTGTCTGTGACTTTTATAATATTTGTTTCAGGGTGAAGATCTGACCCATATTAATACTACAGAGACATATGTGAGGGGTGATGAGCGGTGTAAAGAGCAGATTCCTACATATGACTACCCAGGTGAGTAGTAACCACTAAATGCAGAGAAGTCACAGATTCTTCTTAGGCACCGGCTGTGGCTGCTTTATCAGTGGTGTAGTCCGGCCGTATCACAATCGTGTGATCACCATTTTGCCTCTAGACCACAACATTCTCTCAAGACCAGGTCCCGTCTCCCTGAGCTAACTTAACTTTTATGATTGAAAATATTAAATGTGCAGTGAGGGCCAAGTGTGAATTTCTGTAAAATAACAGCAGTTTTACCCTTAATCCTGACTTTTCAATTTCTTTTTAAACCGACTAACTTCAAACCAGATTGTGATAAACTATACAGAAAACATTACATCTGTGCCATGATATATCTCTAAGCTGTGTGTGGCTGATGGCTGTAATATACATTTATTCACGTCTGCAGGAGATGTGTGGCCATGGCTCGAGCCCTGGTTTCATGGATTTGTTGAGGGCAATAACCCTTCATGGTTGACCAAGTGAGTGTCAAATTATTATGTTGATTGCAATCCACAGAAAACCAAACGGAAACAATGTTCTGTATTGGGAGGATTCAAAGAATCTCTGATCCCGTTTATTTTGCTTAGCATTTTATATTGTTTTGAGCATATCAATAGCCAATCACCTACAGGCTGACCAATGTTAGTACAATTATTACGGAAACACATATATGGTCACAGTAGTTCGAAGCACGATGGAATTTTACAAGGTCCATCCTGGCCTAAACTAGTTAGATAACAGGAGCGGAGTGTCTGACAAAAAAAAAAATGTTATTGTGAGAAAAGTTAGTGTGGGAAAGATGAGGCGAGAGAAAAGAAGGAAAGAATGTATGTTGTGCAAGGAGTGATAATAACATGATTTTGAAACAAGCAGACAAAATGGAGTTGCTATAGCATGAATATCATTATGTCCTTTACATTTTCCCCCCTAAAAATTATGTTATTATCAACATTAGAGGTGCTATCCCAGGGTCATGCTTTGAGCCTGAGGGACATTGGTCTTCACTCAATTAGTGCCCTTGTTACCAATCGAGGCTGTCGCGGCATGTCCATCCCCCTTTGTTGGTTGATATAATCATAAAGCTCTGATCTTCAGACGTGAGTTTGGTCGGGGCGTGCGGGTGAAGGTCATCATTCCCTTGTCGTCCAGGTCCTCAATGCTGGTCACATCTGGGAGGTCCGTGTACAGTAGCACTGGATGTCGGTTAACAGCGTTCTCCTTGCTCTCTGATGACTGGCAGGTTTTCCTCATGCAAAATGGGATACAATAAAAGACTAGTTTTAGTAAGACATATATTAACAAGATGCAAGCAACAATATGCAACATTCCTTGTAATATTCCAGCAATCCACCCACCAATCCCTTTAAACCAATTAGCAGGATTTAAAAAGGAGAATGTATCAGACCACCAACTGTCTTTGATCAATTCGTTATGTTTGTTATATTCTTCCCTGAGTTTCCTAATGTCTTCCATTTTAGTCTTTAACCGTATGGTAGAGTCGGGGTCAATATAGTGACAACAGGCTGGGCCTATAACCTGACACATCCCTCCTTGAGCTGCTGTCAAATAGTCCAGCACTAAAGTATGTTGATTAGCTACTGTAATATGTTGATTCTGCACTGCAACAGTAGTATTAATTACTTCCAGCACACTCCAAATCTGGTCATCTAAGTAGTCAGTGACTTCCACTAATTTGTCCCACATTTGTGTTACAATAGGGTAGAGGAAGACAGTACTGGCTATCTTATTGGGTATACTCATTTGTACTAAATGAGGTCTTCCTGATGGGCGTGGATGGCTCTCATATCTACTTTACTATGGGGAATAAGATAAGTGGCTGGAGTAAGCCGGGCCAACGTACAAGTCCACCCTACTCTGACTGGGAGCCATTTATACGCATTATTCCCACAGACCCAATATGTGGCTGATGGCTGATCCCATAAAGCAGAGTGCTGTAATACTAATTTATGTACCAAATCGATAAAAGCGGTGTTATTTGATAACATACACCATGAAGGCATTTGTCCCAGGGGGCTACAGTATCCAATATCCGGATTGCCACATGTTGGATCACTAGGCTTATATTCAGAAGATTCATTGCAAGGGATGTTACCAGATATTTTATAACATGTGTCATTGGTACCTTTTATAAACAGATTTGCATGTACCCATGAGTGATTATGAATGTATCTTTCCAACAATGACAGTTTAAAAGCATCTGCCGTACTAGGAGTAGCATTAAAACTGATTTGTAGACCTTCAGTTGGTATGAAGCCTAAATTAGTCAAGGAAGACTTGTTTCTGGGCACCCATTTGTTTCCTTTAAGGGCAAGAAATTGTAGGTGTCTACTGGTAGCAGTAAGATTTCCTTGCCACCAGGGGAGATACAGTGGTGTTCCATAATCTACTAAACTTAGTAGCGTTATTAGCAAGGGCGTCGCTACAATTGGGCCAGTTTAGTATTTCTTCCAGAGTGACTGGGACCGCCAGAAAAGGCATACTAGTGGCTGAAACTGGTGAGTGAGTACATATCCAACAGTCACTGATCGGGTTGTTCTCTAATTGACTCAATTCTTGTACCAAAATCTGGTGGTGAGTAATGAACTTGTTATTAAAAGGGTCAGTACTCTGTTGTAGGCTATTCCAGGTATTGACTAGTCTAACCATACATATTATCATAAAACATCTCAGGATGGTTGACGTTTGCAGTGTGAAGCATGGATCCATGTTGACTTCCCTTCAAGTTTTACTGCTGTTTGGGTTGTAAGGAGCACTTGGTATGGTCCGTCATACAATGGTTCTAGTCCGTGTTTCCGAACATGCCTCTTCACATACACATAATCTCCGGGCTTGAGGGTTATGATAACCTTCTGCATCAGCTGGATCTGGAATAGAAGATGATACTAACGCATGGGTGTTAGTTAAGGCTTTGGCAAGCTGAATCACATATTGCACAACATGATCTGTTTCTTCTGATAATCGGTGTGGGGTAAATCGAGCTATAGCTGGTTGTGACCGAAATAGTATCTCATAGGGTGACAGTTTATGTTTCCCTATGGGGGTGGTGTGTATGTGATATAGTGCAATGGGAAGGAGCTCAGGCCACTGGGCCGTAGTCTCCTGCATCATTTTGATCAATTGCCTTTTCAGTGTGCCATTCAATCTCTCCACCTTGCCCCTTGACTGTGGATGGTAAGGAGTATGCAGCACCACTGTTGATCCGATCATGGTAAGTATTTCTTGATATACGCATGAGGAAAAGGCTGGTCCCTGATCACTTTCAATAACTTCTGGGACTCCATACCGGCAAACAACTTCAGAGACCAGTTTCATGGCGGTAGTCTTGGCAGTCATATTTGGAACAGCAAATGCTTCTGGCCAGCTGGAAAACATATCCACTACCACTAAGCAGTATTCATATCGTCCTGCTTTACGGAGAGTGATATGATCAACTTGCAATCATTGGAACGGATACTCTGGTTTAGCAAGGTGTTTTGTCGGTACATTCTGTAATCTGCCTGGGTTGCAGGTTTGGCATATTGTGCAAACTTTGTTTTGTGCGCTCAACATGGTGGAAATTCATGGGGCCCAATAGAGTTTCTGTACCAGTAGCAAAGCTTGATTCTTCCCTCGATGCACCGGTCCATGGGCCAAGGCTGCAAAGGCCTGATATAGGAGTAGAGGCAAACAATACAGTTGTCCCTTTTTCCATAGCCCATCTATCAATTTAGCTCCCGCCTCCTTCCGTGACTCGTTCTTCTTTAGAGACTTTTTGCTATGTGCAGCGTAGCTTTGTGATTGGAGGGACCAGTTGATGAATTTCTGCAAGTTAATCCTGGGTTGGCACGGAATTTAGCTGTTTGGTCTGCTGCCACGTAACAGCCATGGACATGGATGTCGGAAGAAGAGCTGCTCGCTTAGCATGGAGATCAGCAAGTGCATTACCTCTTGCTTCAGGGGCATCTGGTTGGGTATGAGCTTTTACCTTTACGACAGCCAACTGTCTTGGTAGTTGTACCGCTTCCATCAATTGTCTGACGCTTTCAGCATTTTTCACAGGAGAACCTGCAGTCGTGACAAAGCCTCTCCTTGCCCAGATCTCCCCAAAGTCATGTGCAATCCCGAAGGCGTATCTCGAGTCAGTAAATATATTCACATATTTTCTTCCAGACAATCATGTGGTGGAGCCTCTTTCCCCTCTCCCTCAGGTGCTGGTAGCAGGGTGGCCGGGTTGATGGTGGTGCACTGGTGTAATTTCACATTTTCTGGCAAAATCAACGTACACTGCAGGTGTCTCTGTGTGGACAGATGTTTAGGTTGCTGTAAAGCCAAAACAGCCGCAATATCGTGTGGAGCATAAATGTGAGTCTCATGTCCAAGGATGATGTCCGTCGTTTTTTCAAGTAACTGCTGTGTGGCATGAACCGCTTGTAGACAGCTGGGGGAGGCCCTGTCTACCGGGTCCAGACGCGCTGAGTAATAAACGACCGGGCGCTGCTTTGTACAGTGTCTCTGCGTGAGAACCCTGGCTGCATGCCCTCCTGTCTCGGAGACATACAAATGGAAAGGTTGAGCATAATCCGGGTTTCCAAGGGCAGGGACTGTCATTAGCCTTGATTTTAGTTGCTCAAAGGCTTGTTGCAGCAGTTCTTGGTGGTCCTTGTTGTTTACACCAGCCAGAGTGTCTTCTTTTAATGCATCATATAGGGGTTGCATCAGACGTGAGGCTCCTGGGATCCATTGTCTGCAATATGTACATAGTCCGAGGACCCGTTGCACCTCTATGGGATCTTTTGGGAATGGTACTAGGTAGATGGCCATCTTTCTTTCTTCTGTGAGATGTCTGGCACCCTGAGTAAGGCAGTGGCCTAAGAAAACCACTTGACCGAGGCAAAACTGAAGTTTCGAGGCTGAGACTCGACAATTCAGTTTTGCTAGATGCTTGAGGAGGCTAACACTGGCCCTGATGGACACTTGCTCCGTGGGGGGACACAAAAGAAGATCATCAACGTATTGTAATAGTACTACCTCAGAGTTGTCCAGCTGCCACAGCAGCAGACAGCTAGACATGTTCTTTGCAAACTGATTAGGGCTATTCTGCGCTCCGTGCGGCATCACCGTCCAAGTCAATTGCCTTCCCTGATATGTAAATGCAAACAGAAACTGACAGTCTTTATGTAGTGGAATGCTGAAAAAGGCGTTTGCTAAATCAATTACTGTAAACCAGGCTGTGGTAGATGGTATTTGTGAGAGAAGTGTATGTGGGTTAGGCACCACAGGAGTTTCCACGACTGTCGCTGCATTTACTGCCCTCAAATCCTGCATCAATCGATAAGCGGGCGGCAGCCCCGGTTGGGATTTTTTCCTTACGGGGAACAACGGCTTATTGAATGGGGAGACACAGGGGATTAGTGCCCCTTTCTCTAACAAGGTGTGAATTTGCTGGTGTAGACCTTGTTCTTGTGCATGTGTGAGCGGGTACTGGCGAACCTTGGGAAAGGGCGCTTCGGGCTTGAGGTACACCTGTATTGGTTCTACCGGCAATCTCCCAATGTCGTCTGGGCCTTGTGACCACAGATGAGAAGGGATTTCCTCTGTGTATGGAGCTAACCTGGGATCTTTTGGGAGATTTCCAATCGTATTTGATATGTTAATCATAACCGTGGGTAGCGCCCGTAAGATGCAGACCTACTCTATGTGTGCATCATAGTTTGGATCCTTTAAAGTAAGGATCATCTGACCATTGTCCTGGTATTGAATTCGGGATCAGAATTTAGGTTTGCTCCTAAAAGATTTACCGGGCAGGTCGGGGATATGACAAATTGTGCCATTACTTCCGGAAATGGGCCAATCGGAATAGGTTTAGTGAGAGTGTGTTTGTTAGGTCTGCCATCTACACCGATCAATATTAGATTGTCGTTAGAAAATTGGACTGGGAGACCCTGAGGCAATTCAGTGGATTTTAAAATGGAGTTGGCCGCCCCAATGTCTACCATGAACTTCACCGGATTTCCTCCTATTGGGAGAACTACAGATGAACAGAGCCCGGGGGTGGTTACGGGCATCACGATGGCAGACTCTGGTTGGCCTCCATTTCAGACTGGATGGTTTTGGGGGACATTGTCTCGTGGGACGTGCGTCCTATTTCTAGATAGGGGGGCTTGGGCGGTGCACTGGCTAGCAGGGGTGTGACAGTCCCTTTGGAAATGTCCCGTCCGGCCACACCTCCAACACTGATGACAGGAATTCACTACTGGCCTTTTCCCGGGATACATTACTCGCTGATCAGGTACCACCATGGGGTAATAGTGGGGCTGTAAGGGAGGATACTGTGTTGCGGGTACTGCGGATGCATCAACTGCCACTGCAGCGGGTTTGGATTTAGGCTTAACCGCAGAAGCGGTCCGGGCGACACTTTTCTGGAAGCTTTTTGCTACCTTTAGGGCATCTCCTGGGGTGGCTGACACAACATCTGGTCGTACAGCCAATATCACGTCCTTGATTTCAGTCCGTAACCCCTGGATAAAGGTGGATACTAACAGCTGGCAATGACTTTTAGTATGTAAGGAGAACCCAAGGTCCTTATAGACCCGTATAAGGCCTCCATAAAACTTCTCAGCCGACTCTCCCTTCTCTTGAGTGACATCTGTGAGGGTAGTGGATTGATCAGCCAACTTATCCAAAGCCTATATTTTAGGGCTTGACAGAAGTCAACCCCACTCTCATTACGTATTGGCGTCTAATGCTCTATTATATGAGACATCAGCCTCTACCATGGGATAATATCCTTCACCGGCTTTTACATGGAGCAGGTGTAAAGGATCTTGCCTTGTTGTTGACTATATCTCTCTGTTTGCAGACATGCCCCTTTAAAAAGCCATGGGGGAATGTTCGGGATCCGGGAGACGGTTACACAGAGTATCCGTCTGTACTGGGGTAAACTGGGAATATTTGGGTGGGCTGGTATTGTGGTCCGCTTCCTCCATTTCCTCCATCTTTGTGAGAGGGGGTGAAGGTGGAAGAAAATCAGCATGAGTACTCTCTGTTGGGAGATCTTGGAGGTAGGGGAACACTGGGGGAGACCAGATATCGGGTTTGATTAGTTGAGCGGCATAATCAACGAGATCCCTGTCGATGGCCAAGAGTCTTATCTCTCTCAATTTAGTTGGATGCGTGTTGATGTTGCTTTATAGCCCCGACTATTATTTTGGCCACATCTTGTTTTGGATGTCAAAAAATACCGGTGGAAATAAATGGCAGGGCTAGGGTTGGGACCACATGAAGCTGTGATGCGTATGCTATGGTGTTTTGAATTATTTCTGTAAGCAGGTGTTGTGACCTGGGTACATCCAGGGGATCATATTTTGGTACCACCGCATGTATAACATACTGACATGATAGCTGTCCCGCTCTTGTAGCCATCACTTCTCCTTCTGTTAATGGACCGTGGTCACGGATGTAATCGTTGGATGCAGTTTGTATTGTAAATCCCCCAATACAAAATATTTCTGCTAGCCCTCCCCCCATGCTGTAGATTTGCATTTGCTGCGTTTACAATGATCCCAACTTGCTGTTGCGTTATACTCCCCATGCCTATTCTCAGTATAGTAGAAAATTCCGAAGGACCATTCAGTAATACAGACGCCACCTCCTGGTACTCGTGTCCATGTTCTATTTCCCCAGTTCGGAAGAGGGTGAATAGGGTAGAGTTCGGAGGTCCCTGGGTCTCCCCGAATGAAGTGTGGACCATGGCGGGAGCAGGTGGGGGCAATGGTTTATAATACCCGCCGTCAGCGTTAAGTAATGGGAAGGTTGGTGCTACAGCACTGGGTCTGCGGGTTCCATTATTATTATGTCTCGCGCCATCCCAGATTGGTGGACCCAACACACATTACAAAGACAGCCATCTGGGTTATATGGTGGTGGCTGGCCACCAGTGGGAAGTGCAGGGTATTTAATCTCCTTAGGTATAAACTGCTCAGTTTCCGGATTCAGGGGCTGGGGTACGGCTACATTTGTGGGGGTAGGGGATGCTTCTTTAGGGGCTTCTGATTCAGTTTGTGGACACATAAGTTGGGAAGGGGAATCTTCTTCCTCCTCTACCTTTTTCCCATCAGCTTCATTTTGTAGCACAAAACAGCCAGTCTTTGTTACAGTGCTAGATAATTTTCCTTTCTTGACATAAAGATAATTGAAATAACCAGGCTTCATCTCCTCCTCTATTTGAACATATCCATCACCACAAATCTCATGTGCAACTTTCCTAAACTTTTCAGCATCTTCCAACAATCCACAGTCAACTAGTCTTCCCCTTTTCTGCCGGATTCCTTCGTCCCACAATGTAGGCTGAAGTCTCCCCTCCATGGGAAAATTTAACACCTTAAACACTTTTGGTGCATTCTTAAATGATCTTTTCCCCTCTCGACCGACCATGATAGTGATCACATCCTCTCCCTCCTGAGGGGGAGACACTTTCTTTCTGCTCCACGGAAACATTGATTAATCACTGCACTTCTGCCTTTCGACTAACAAAGATCCTTGATTTGTGCAGAGTATGAGTCCAGCCGGCCTCAACTGTTCCACTGACTCACCCCTCCCTTCGGGGAAGTTACGTACAGTACTAGGTGAAAGGAGGAGAGCTCGCGTCTGCAGCCGTCCGGACACTCGACATACTTATATCTGTGTGTGTGTCCTACCCAATCTTCTATCACCTGCCGCGACTTATACTAATAGTGTTCAGTCTCCTAAGAATCTTTGTCAGAAGTTAAGGAAGATTCATACAATATTCACTTGTCAATCCGAGGTGGTTCTGCTTTAAAAGTTATCAATATCAGACCCCTAATGGGACTACACCCCTATAGTCTCACCTTTGACTATATCCAACCAAGACATCCGGAGATACTGCAAACAACCATGCACCACGTGGAAACCACACCAAATGGTCAGTATCACTAGTAAAGAACTCGTGCACTTATCGTGGCTTTTGTGGGGGATGATCAGTCCCAATTCCAGTGGGGGAGGCCGAAAGCAAGTCTCTCTTTGTGGATGTCCAGAGGTGGTGGGGCCTCCCTGGTTAGGGATCCGAGTTACGGCACCAAGCTGTTGAGGTAGGGCAGCAATGACCCTTCACATTTGACCAAGTGAGTGTCAAATTATTATGTTACAAGGTTGATGTAAAGGACATATCGATATTCATGCTATAGTTACTTCATTTTGTGCTTGCTTCTAAAATCATGTTATTATTACACCTTGCATAGCATACATTCTTTCATTCTTTTCTCCAGCTTCACATGCAATTTTCTCACAAGAACCTTTTCTCTCAAGAACATTCTATGAAACACCCTGCTCCTGTTATCTAACTAGTCTGAGCCGGGATGTATAACCTTGTAACTTTCCATCATGTGCCGAACTAACAATAATATGACCATATGTGTGTTTCCGTAATAATCGTACTAACATTGGTTTAAGCCTGTAGTATGGCTGTAGGTGATTGGCTATTGATATACTCAAAACAATATATAATGCTAAGTAAAATAAACGGGATTAGAGATTCTCCGAACAGGAAACAAATACACAAGCCGGGAGCTGAGAACAGAGGACTGAACCAGAGGAGGAGAAGAAGGCTGTATCTGGCAGCTTCCGGCAATATGCTTCCAGCTTTAGTAGGGTGCAGTGCTTCCAGTTGGCTGAAGCAGGAAGCCGATTACTCCAGCTGGACAGCACACACACCCATACTGCCAGACTGGATAGTACTAATGGTCCCAGGCACCCTAATCTTAGTGGCTGGACAGAGCCTGCGCCGCCCAGAGTTTATGGTTCTGATGTCTCCTCCATCACCAGCGCCGCCTGCAGGATGAATAAGGCGGCTTCTGGTTAGAGAAGCAGACGTCGCAGGAGCAGATCCCAGAGGAGATGGGACCCACCATTTGCAGAAGCCCTAATGTGACCAAATTGCAGAAAACCAGAGCAATAGAAATCCCCATAAAGTGACTCCATTTTGGAAATTATAACCCTCAGTGAAATAATCTATAGGAGTAGTGACTATTTTGACTCCACAGGCACTTTCCAGAAATTAGCACGCAGTGGATGTTGGAGAGTGAAAATTACAAATATATAATTTCATTACCCAACACATAGTGCCCAGATTGTGCTCCAGGAGACACACACCATCAATTAAGTGGGTTCTTCTCACTATAGTAATGTCAAATATGTAACATACCTGGCGGCGTCCTTGCATAGTGGTTCATCTCCCACTGTGCAAGAGCGCGTACCTGATTTCCAGTCCAGACTTTGGCATCTTTCCATGTTGTCTGCTCTGCTCTGCTCTGTCTGCTTAGGGCGACGCCTGCTGAACTTCCTGTTACTTGTAGCTGCTGCAGACACACCCCTAATGCGTCCTCAGCCTATTGCTGTCTGTCACCTGGTATTTAACCCAGCTCCTCCCTGGAATCCTCGCCTGAGTATTGTGTTCTGTCAATTGGCTTCTAATCACTGATGTGCCAGGTCCTGTCTGTTTCCTGCCTTGCGGTATCAGTTCCCGTGTCTGAACTGTGTCCTGTCTGAACTATCTCCTAGCCTGTTATTTCCGCTATCTAGGGGCCGCATACCTAGACCCGTTCCTGTATCTTGCCTGTTCCTGTCTGAACACGCTCCTAGCCTGTTCTTTCCGCCTTCTAGGGGCCGCATACCTAGACCCGCTCCTGTATCTTGCTGTTGTGTCTGTTCTTGTCTGAATACTCTCCTAGCCTGTTTCCTATTTTTCTCTATGTCTGTACCTTCCCTTTTTCTGCAGAGTCTGAACTCGTACCTAACTCCTGCTCGTTGTCACTGTACTTCCGTTTGTGAGTTTGTGGTCCACTCGCTACTTCACTGCAAGTACCCTGTGGGTATCTGGTTCTGCCATTCCCTTCCTGTCTGTTCCATGTGAACAGAGCCCTGTCCCCCCTGCTCTGCCTTGCTCACCGTTCCGGTGGTTCTTGCCTGCTCTGCCTTGCTCACCGCTCCGGTGGTTCTAGCCTGCTCTGCCTTGCTCACTGCTCCGGTGGTTCTAGCCTGCTCTGCCTTGCTCACCGCTCCGGCGGTTCTAGCCTGCTCTGCCTTGCTCACCGCTCCGGCGGTTCTAGCCTGCTCTGCCTTGCTCACCGCTCCGGCGGTTCTAACCTGCTCTGCCTTGCTCACCGCTCCGGCGGTTCTAGCCTGCTCTGCCTTGCTCACCGCTCCGGCGGTTCTAGCCTGCTCTGCCTTTGCTCACCGCTCCGGTGGTTCTAGCTTGCTCTGCCTTTGCTCACCGTTCTGGCGGTTCTAGCCTGCTCTGCCTTTGCTCACTGCTCCGGCAGTTCTAGCCTGCTCTGACCCTTTGCTCACCGCTCCGGCAGTCTCGCTCTGCTCTGACCCTTTGCTCACTGCTCCGGCAGTCTTGCTCTGCTCTGACCCTTTGCTCACTGCTCCGGCAGTCTCGCTCTGCTCTGACCCTTTGCTCACTGTTCCGGCAGTCTCGCTATGCTCTGACCCTTTGCTCACTGCTCCGGCAGTCTCGCTCTGCTCTGACTCCTTGCTCACTGCTCCGGCAGTCTCGCCCTGCTCTGACCCTTTGCTCACCGCTCCAGGTGGCCTTGTCCTGCTCTACTCTCACTCACCGCTACTGGCGGTCTCGTCTTGCTCTGCTCTTGCTTGCCGCTCCGGGCGGTCTCACTCTGCTGTGTTTGTCCACCGCATCTGCGGTTCTGTTCCTGAGTCCCAGTCTGAACTGGGTCCTATCCACTCTGTGCTCCAGCCTGTCGTACCAGCCAGTACCTGCCTGCCTGCATACCAGTCATGCTCGCCAGCATCCACCCGTCTGCATTCCAGCCTTGTCTGCCTATACCCACCAGTCCGTGTGCCAGCCTAACCTGCCTGTTCCAGTATTCCCCTGTGTGGGTTAACAGCGGTGTGCGGAGTCTGACCTGGAGTAGCACCTGGTCCCTCTGCCCGGTTCCTCCTTGGTGCACTGGCATCGTATGCCGTCGTGCGACCTTGGCAGATACTTAGTTACGCCCCTCCAGGCACTCTCCGGTTCATGGCACAGTGGAATCACTAAACACGCACACGCCAGTCAGTCCGGGTGTGTGCATTACAAAATACATGGATGCTAAATGTGTTTTGTGCACATGCAAGGCTTTCAAGTGAAGGTGAGGTTTGACTTTGGGGGAGCGGATATTGCTGGATTGGTTTATGGAAGCCATGTTGCTTTTCAAAAGCCTTTGAGCCACTAATAATGTGGAAACCACTGGTTTTCCATTGACAGATGATGGACCTGAGTGGGGACTTGTTTTTTGTGAGATGAGTAGTTTTATTGGTGTTATTTCACCTACATAACATTGGTTGGTGGCTTTTTATTCCATATTTGGGAGGCAGAATTAACAAACAGTTGAACACTACGATCCACTGGTTCATCCTATGAGGTTTTTTATTAGACTGTGAACTGTTATTGTCTTGATGAATAATGACGGCTAACATAGGGCAAAATTAAAAAAAAATCACAGAAAAAGATACAGCTTTACTAACACCAAATCATATAACAAATGCACTAGCAGGATGCCACAGACCCCCATGATAAAGGTGGGGGCAGCGCAGGTGCAAAATACTGATGGAGCAACCACTCACAATCATACCAATTCATGGAGGGGGTGGTATTAAAGATGCACACAGAAGAAGCTTGCATAGGACGCCAGTCACACAGGTAGGTGAGATGCACAGTGTCTGGCGTAGCCTAATGATGCCCATACTATTACATCAGGAAGGCTGCCCAGCACTATATAAGTGCACCCCACATGGACAGACACCTCAGTACACCCAACCAACACTAAAATGCTAATGCATGTGTTAACTGATTTGGTGTTGGTAAGGCTGATTTTTTTCTGTGATATGTTTTCTTGCTAAATAATGATACTTTTACACAAAGTTCATTTTTACAGAGAGTTTAAGTAGAAATAATCAACAATACAAATTTTAAGGATATGTTATTCATAAATAATAATTGGTTTTATTCTTGGCAGATGACTGTACCAGGAGATCAGAGGAACAGCTGACATCTTCAATTTTTAAATCAGATGATCTTGAGATTACACAAGATACAATTGAAGTAAATGCCATTACTCCAGATATACCATCATCCCTTCACAGCAAAGATCTGTCATCTGATCATTTGAAACAGGTCCTGTCTTCTGATTCATTACCGACTACTAAGGAAAATCAAAGTCACAAAATAAGCATTAAAAAACAAATTGCTCCTAAAGCAAAGAAGCCATTTTCATGTTCAGAATATGGAAATAGTTTTTCTCTAGAAAAGTCTTTTCTTAAATATCAAAGCATTCACACAGCAGAAAATAGATTTTTTTGTTTCAAGTGTGGGAAATTTTTTAACCAGAAATCAAATCTTGTTAATCACCAGAGAAGTCACAAAGAGGAGAAGCCATTTTCTTGTTCAGAAAGTGGAAAATGTTTTACAGAGAAATCAAGTTTAATCAAATATCAGAGAACTCACACAGGGGAGAAGCCTTTTTGCTGTTCAGAATGTCAGAAATGTTTTAACCAGAAATCTTTTTCCTGTTCAGAATGTGGAAAATGTTTTAGCCGGAAAACAGATTTGGTTGAGCACAAGAGAACTCACACAGAAGAGAAGCCTTTTTCCTGTTCAGAATGTGGGAAATGTTTTAGCCGGAGATCAGTTTTGGTTGAGCACAAGAGAACTCACACAGGGGAGAAGCCTTTTTTCTGTTCAGAATGTGGAAAATATTTTAGCTGGAAATCAGTTTTGGTTAAGCACCAGAGAATTCACACAAGGGAGAAGCCTTTTTCCTGTTCAGAATGTGGAAAATGTTTTAGCCAGAAAACAGATTTGGTTGAGCACAAGAAAACTCACACAGGGGAGAAGCCTTTTTCCTGTTCAGAATGTGGAAAATATTTTAGCTGGAAATCAGGTTTGGTTGAGCACAAGAGAACTCACACAGGGGAGAAACCTTTTTCCTGTTCAGAATGTGGCAAATGTTTTAGCCGGAAATCAGTTTTGGTTCAGCACAACAGAACTCACACAGGGGAAAAACCTTTTTGCTGTTCAGAATGTGGGAAATGTTTTATCTGGAAATCAGATTTGGTTATACACCAGAGAACTCACACAGGGGAGAAGCCTTTTTCCTGTTCAGAATGTGAGAAATGTTTTATCCAGAAATCAGAGTTGCTTAAGCACAAGAGAACTCACACAGGGGAGAAGCCTTTTTTCTGTTCAGAATGTGGGAAATATTTTAGCTGGAAATCAGGTTTGGTTAATCACAACAGAACTCACACAGGGGAGAAGCCTTTTTCTGTTCAGAATGTGGGAAATGTTTTATCCAGAAATCAGAGTTGCTTAAGCACAAGAGAACTCACACAGGGGAGAAGCCTTTTTTCTGTTCAGAATGTGGGAAATGTTTTAGCCGGAAATCAGGTTTGGTTAATCACAACAGAACTCACATAGGGGAAAAGCCTTTTTGCTGTTCAGAATGTGGGAAATGTTTTAGCCGGAAATCAGATTTGGTTATACACCAGAGAAATCACACAAGGGAGAAGCCTTTTTCCTGTTCAGAATGTGGGAAATGTTTTAAAGATAAATCAGAGTTGGTTAAGCACCAGAGAACTCACACAGGGAAGAAACCTTTTTCCTGTTCAGAATGTGGGAAATGTTTTGTGAAGAAATCATCACTTCGTATTCACCAGAGAACTCACACAGACGAGAAGCCATTTTCATGTTTTTAATGCGGGAAATGTTTTACACGGAAATCAACCCTTGACAAACTTCAGAGAAGTCACACAGGGGAGAAGTCTTTTTCATTTTTAACCGAAAATTATATCTTCATAAAGGGGTTGTCCACTACTAGGACAACTTCTTCTCATTCCTCATGTTTGGCCTTTTTAAAATAAAAACACTCATACGCACTTCCTGTTCTGCCGCCGTTCCATTGGTGTCACAACTCGCATTTCCGTAAGGATGTTAAATCACACAATCCTGCTCCCAATCAACGCCACCTTCAGACGTATTGTACATCAACAGGAAGGACATGGCCTGGACATAGCACCAAGAGGATGCACACACTGAGAGCACTCTCTTCAGACCGTGCTCCTGGGGGAATTATAAGCAATTTACAGCCTCAAACCAGGGGAGAAGTCCTGAGGAGATAATTTGCATATTCCCACTGCATTTTGGGGTAAGTGAAGAGTCTCCGCGAGCTCAAAGAACACTGGATTTTGGCTGTTGGAGCTGAAAAGAGGACATCGGTAAACCGCGCGCCGGTAGGCGCGCGCATTTTGAAGCTTTTTTTTTAAGCTTTTTTCACTGTTTTCAGAACATTAACAATAAGAACATGGAAGAGTCCAGGAGCCATTTGGTGAACTGCATATCCTGCTACATGTTCACAGACTTGCCAGTGGAAAAGCCAAACTTCACATGCCAGAAATGCAAGCTTGTGTCCCTGTTGGAGGAAAAGTTGCGAAATCTAGAAGAGAGGTTAACTACCTTGAAAATCATTAAGGAAGGTGAAGAGTTCTTAGACAGAGCAGAATTATCTCTTCATGATTCAGAAAGAGAAGAAATTCGAACTGCACCTGAGGAAACAGAGGAATGGAAGCATGTGACCCACAGAAGCAGGAGGATCGAGAGGCAGTCAGCACCCATACTGCTCAGGAACCAGTACCAGGCTCTCACCCAGGAGAACCATGAAGAAATACAGCAAAATAAGACTTTGCCAGCAATGAATAACCTTGTAAGCCCTCAAAATCCTCCTGGATGGAGAAAGAAGAATGTTGTGAAGAAAAAACGGAGAGTGGTGGTCATGGGGGATTCCCTGTTAAGAGGAACAGAGGCCGCTATCTGCAGACCAGACATAACCTCAAGAGAAATGTGCTGTCTTCCAGGAGCAAAAATTAAAGATGTGTCTGACAGGATATCAAGACTCTTCAGACCTACAGATCACTACCCATTCCTGCTAATACATGTGGGGACAAATGACACCGCAAGAAAGGACCTGGAAACCATCTGCAGTGACTTTGAAGACTTAGGCAAGAAAGTGAAAGAATTGGGAGCGCAGGTGGTCTTCTCATCCATCCTCCCAGTGGATGGCCATGGAACAATGAGGTGGAATAAGATTCTACAGGTGAACAACTGGCTACGTCGATGGTGCCGTCAACAAGGATTTGGATTTCTGGATCACGGAATGAATTACCTATACGATGGACTACTTGCTAGAGATGGGGTGCACCTTACGAAGACTGGAAAACATGTATTTGGAAGTCGCCTTGCTACACTCATCAGAAGAGCTTTAAACTAGAACAATGTGGGAAGGGAAGCAAAAGGCCAGAAAAAGCCATACAACTGACAAATACTATTGAGATCTCTGCTACTGGAAGTGGAAAGGAAGAACAAAGACAAAACAATTTAAATAATAAAAATATGGGAGGAAGAGAAACCAATCACAAACTAAAATGTTTTTATACAAATGCACAAAGCATGGGCAACAAACAAGGAGAATTGGAACTACTAATGCAGGAAAAGGAATATGATGTCATTGGAATCACTGAAACTTGGTGGGACGATACACATGATTGGAATAAAAGGCTAAAAGGATACAACTTATTTGCAAGAAACAGACTTGATAAACGAGGAGGAGGTGTTGCATTGTATGTTAGAAAAGCGTATATCTGCACAGAGATTGAAGCTTCAGAGACTGGGAGTTCTGTGGAAACTGTTTGGGTAAGAATACAAGGAGAGAACAACGGAAAGGACACCATTGTAGGCATTTACTACAGGCCACCTGGGCAAGCTGAAGATATGGATGAACTCTTTATGTATCAAATGACCAAGTTCTCCAAAAAATATGACGTAGTGGTCATGGGAGATTTCAACTATCCAGACATTTGTTGGGAATCTCTCTCAAGTAAAACTAACAGGTCAAGCAAATTCTTATCCTCTCGTGCTGACAACTTTATCTTCCAAAAGGTAGGGGAGAAAACAAGGGGATCTGCTACTTTGGATCTAATCCTTATAAACAGGGAGGAAATGGTTGAGGAGGTAAAGGTGGCTGGGACCCTAGGAGGCAGCGATCATGCTATTATAGAATTTTGGATAACTAGAGGAGGAAGACATGTGAAGACTCAAACTTCAAGGTTAGATTTTAGAAAGGCAGATTTTAAGAGACTCAGAAAGAGAATAGGAGGGATCCAATGGCTGGATGTCCTTAAGGACAAAAATGTCCAGGAAGGATGGGAAATTTTTAAAAATGAGATTCTCAAAGCACAATCGTTAACAATCCCGAAAAGTAGGAAGAATGGGAAGCATTTAAGGAAACCAGGATGGATGAACACAGAACTTAAACACATGCTAAAAAGAAAGAAAGAAATGTTTATTAAATGGAAAGAGGGAGGCATATCTAAAGAAGATTATAATGCAGTCTGCAGATCCTGCAGGGCACGTATCAGGTTAGCTAAAGCTGACAATGAATTAAGGCTTGCAAGAGATGTCAAAAGCAATAAAAAAGGATTTTGGGGGTATGTCAAAAGTAAAAGAAAAGTCAAAGATGCTATAGGATTTTTACAGGATGAAAATGGAGAAATGGTAAGAGAGGATGTTGAGAAGGCCGAACTTTTTAATTCCTATTTTGCATCTGTTTTCTCTCAGAAACAAAATGTAACATCAACTGATCTTCACTGTCCTTTTAAAGGAACAGAGGAATCCAAGTTATCTGTAAACAGAAAGATTGTGAGGGAATTTTTAGCTAACATAAATGAGTTCAAGTCTCCAGGTCCAGATGAATTACACCCCAGAGTACTGAAGGAGATCGTAGAAGAAATTTTAGAACCACTCTCCATAATCTTTGAAAATTCTTGGAGAACAGGAGAAGTCCCAGAAGACTGGAGAAGAGCAAATGTTGTTCCTATCTTCAAAAAGGGGAAGAAGGTGGACCCAGGGAACTATAGGCCGGTGAGTCTGACTTCTATACCAGGAAAGATCTTTGAACAAATTATTAAACAACATGTATGTAAGTACATGGATAAGAATGAAGTGATTAACCAGAGTCAGCATGGGTTTGTAACTAACAAGTCATGTCAGACTAACTTAATTTCCTTCTATGACAGAATCACTGACTGGGTGGATCAGGGAAATGCTGTAGATATAGTATATCTTGACTTCAGCAAAGCATTTGACAAAGTATCTCACACCATCCTTATTGAAAAAATGACCAAGTATGCAATGGACCAGGCAACTGTTAGGTGGATTCATAACTGGCTTAGTGATCGGACTCAAAGGGTGGTTGTAAATGGCTTCACATCCAGCTGGATGAATGTCTCAAGTGGGGTACCACAGGGCTCCGTCCTGGGACCTGTATTGTTCAACATCTTTATCAATGATTTAGATGAAGGAATTGAGGGTAAACTGATTAAATTTGCTGATGACACAAAGCTAGGAGGGATAGCTAATACTAGAGAAGAGAGAGAGAGGATTCAAAAAGACCTAAATAAACTGGAGCAGTGGGCAGCAACCAACAGAATGGTTTTTAACAGGGAAAAATGCAAAGTACTACATCTGGGCAATAAAAATGAAAAAAGCATATACAGAATGGGAGGAATAGAGCTAAGCAACAGTACATGTGAAAAAGACTTAGGTATACTAATAGATCATAGACTGAACATGAGTCAACAGTGTGATGCAGCAGCAAAAAAGGCAAATACAATTCTGGGATGTATTAACAGAAGCATACAGTCTAGATCACGTGAAGTCATTATCGGTCTTTACTCCTCTTTGGTCAGACCTCATCTGGAATACTGTGTACAGTTTTGGGCACCACATTTTAAAAAAGACATAGACAAACTGGAGCAAGTTCAGAGAAGAGCGACCAGAATGGTGACTGGTCTGCAAACCATGTCCTATGAGGAACGGTTGCAGGATTTGGGAATGTTTAGCTTGCAAAAAAGAAGACTGAGAGGAGACTTAATAGCTGTCTACAAATATGTCAAGGGCTGTCACATTGTAGAAGGATCATCTTTATTCTCATTTGCACAAGGAAAGACTAGAAGCAATGGGATGAAACTAAATGGGAGGAGACACAGATTAAATATTAGAAAAAACTTTTTGACAGTTAGGGTGATTAATGAGTGGAACAGGCTGCCACGAGAGGTGGTGAGTTCCCCTTCAATGGACGTCTTCAAACAGAGGCTGGACAGACATCTGTCTGAGATGATCTAGTGAATCCTGCTTTGAGCAGGGGGTTGGACCAGATGACCCAGGAGGTCCCTTCCAACTCTACCATTCTATGATTCTATGATTCTATGATTCTATGACTTTCGATATGGGAAAGAAAGAAGAGATCAGAGGTTAATCGGAGGTCCTCCACCTCTGTCAGCATGTCTGGTATGCAGCGTTTCTTATGGAAGGTCTTATCTTCTTGCTCCGGAGCTATTACTGCCTCACCTCAGCGTGGAAAAAGAAGCAGCCTTAACCCTCATGATGCCAGACAGCTCCAGGCTGTAAGTCCTGCACCAACTTCTCTCTTAATGTAGACCTCACAAAAAAACAGCTCCACAAATCTCCCTGTACTCTCACCAAAGCACATACTGAGCAGTGCTTGCTTCACAGGGACATTTACCCCCCAGCCACAGGTTATTCTGATATGGGGAACAACATGACTTATTTGTATATCAGATTGCGTCTATCCCTACTAAAGAAGATATAGAGCAATATATTCAGAGGCTGGAGACCACATACAATACTGAAATACATCCCCTCACTTCTATCCTGTCACAGCTTACTGACAAGGTACAGAGATTAGAGGATAATATCGTCCCAGTTAGAGGCCATTATAATGCTCAGAAACTAACACTGGATCTTCACAGCCAGTAAATAAACCATCTGTTTAATATGGTTGATGATCAAGAAAATCACAATAATATCTGGATAAGGGGTATACCTGAAAGCATCAATGCACAAGTGATTATGCCAACACTGCGATCATTATTCAATAATATCCTTGGTGATCCTATTGATAAGAAGCTGGAGATTTATAAGGCGCACCGTACAATAGGCAATCATGGCCCAGATCCTGAGTGTCCAAGGGACATTATCTGTCGCATACATTTTTTTCAATGTAGAAGAGGCCATTGTGAGGAAAGCAGAGGAGTTGGATCCTGGTGATTTAAATGGAAAACGCATATAATTGCTCACATATCTATCCTGAATGACACTTGCTAAAAGAAGGGTATTGAAACCGCTACTGGCCTGATGTACTCCTGGGGGTACCCATTCCAGCTGTATATTTTCAAAGATCCAAGCAACATGAGACCTATTTGTGATGCCCTGGACATTCCATATATCTGACTGCCCACCTGCTCCACCATTGCCACAGAGAGTTCCAGCACATCACAGAAGGTGTTCAATGGATCAGGAACTTGATGGTGATGCAGCCAGATGGGAAAGGAACCAGCCAATCATATGAGCTCCTGAAATGAATCTTGTCTTCCCTGATGAGAGACAGTTTGCAGATGCTTACTTATTTCTTTAAGCATATAATAAGATATATCTAAATAGAGCATTAGGTGACACTCTTCCACTATATAGAATGTCTAAGTTCATATAAGATCTTAGACCAGGATATAAGTTGAGTTCACATGATACTACTGTAATATCAGGCTGTATTACTTTACTCGCTATATATTCCATGGTTACACCTAATGGGAATCCTAGAACTGAAAGTTTGACTTACGCCTGTAAAGATCACCCCCAGTTAGGGACTTGCATTGGGATCTGCTTGTTTCGCAATTTCCTACTGTTTTGATATAGTCATAATCTATACTTCTTAGACACTGAGAGGTAGACGTTACTATCTACCGTCTATACTTCCTCTTTGCTCTTAATCTTTCTCTCTTCCATTCCCCCTTTTTTCATATAGTATGGCACAACTCAAAACTTGTTCATTGAATGTCAGAGGACTTAATGTTCCAGAGAAAGGAGCTCAAGTGTTTTATCACAGGCATAAACAGCACGTACATTTTCTCTTTCTTCAGGAGTCACACTTTAGAGGCGATCATATACTGTACCTCAGATTACTAATAGATATTATTCATCTTGGTGTCCCAGAAAAATGCAGTTTTGAAGTCTAAGGTGTTGAGTATAGGCCACCACAGATCACTGCTGCATACTATTGTAGAAACACTGTCTGACACGGAGGGGAGGTATGTGTTTGTTAAGATCTCCATCTACTAAAAATTTTGACTTTAGAAAACTTCTGTCTCCTTAATTGTGAATAAATTAAGACATGCCGTCATTACTTAAACAAGCTAAAGTATTTTGCGGAGGACCTTATCATCATTGGAGGTGACTCTAATTTTGTCTTGGATCCTTCTTTAGACGCGTCCCTGGGCTGGAGTCACCAATCTAAAACACAAACAAAAGCTTTGCTAAACGTGCTCCGGTCTCAACCGGGCAATGTATGGAGGATACTACATCCAGACGTAAAGAATTATACCTATTATTCTCCTTTACACAATATGCATAGCCATATAGTCCTTTTCTTAATTAGCCGTCACTTGCCTACATGGCAACCTACATCACAGGTAGGAACTACTGTATGGTCAGATCATGCTCCTGTATATTGTAATCTGACTATACCTGACTCCACCAAGGCTTCAGATGTTGGAACCTAAATGATAATCTGCTGAAAGACTCACTCTGTGTCTCAGACCTTCTTGAGACTATAGACTCCTTCAAATATATGAGCATGATGAAACTGCCTTACCATTTAAATGGGAAGCACTCACATGTGTCCCCAGAGGGATAATAATAAAACATAGATAAAGGCTAAAAAAAGGAGAGAACAGCTAAAGTCTCCCATTTGCTTGTCAAGGAGATCAATCCGCTCAAACAACGTAAACGATCTGCTTCCCTCCAGGTATATGTAGACCTGCTTAACACTAGAAGGGAGCTAAAGTAGTTTCATGGATGGGGTACTTGAAAATATTGTGTAATTTCAGGGCACCTACTTATGGAAGGAACAAAGTGGAAGCTTCCATTCTCAGTACTAGATATGGGGCCTCCTCGAGAAAATGACTTAAAATGTCCTACACTAAAGTTAATATATAAGGCGTGGGATAGGGGTAAAAATATTCTGGGGATTGGAAAGTACACAAACTATACTCCTTTATGGCACAGCTATAACTTACCAGAGCTACATAAACTAAAAAATGTTAGTGAGTGGGAGGATAAGGGTATATGCTTGGTGTCACAACTCTTGAGGGATGGATTATTCAAGATGTTTGAACAAATAAAGGCAGATTTTAACCTTCTGCATAGGGTGTTTTATCAATATCTGCAAATACATCTTCATATAGTTCACAACTAGAATAAACGCCATACTGATTGACATTACTCAATAGACACCATTACTACATCGTTAGATACAAAAGGTCTAATATCCCTTATTTATAGGCAGTTACTGGCCCTACATTTGGATAAATATCCTTTGATAGTTAAGACATGGGATGGGGATGAGGGTCCCTTATCTGAGGAGCAATGGGGGAAATACTGGATTTGACACCGAAACTTTCATTGTCAGAGTCACAAAGATTGTCCCGAATTCTTCTCATTCATAGGGTATATAGATCCCCAAGTATTTTATTTAAAATTGAAATACAAACGGATGACACATGTCCTAGATGTGGTCAAAAGGACACCCACCTGATGCATATGATGTGGGAATGTGTGAATATTGGCGACTAATGGAAGGGGGTGATCGCTCTTGTACTATCTGTATTTGGGATACAACTTCAGTTGGAACCTAAAATCTGTATCCTAGGACTCCTGGGAGAGGACGTAGATCCAGACTCCCATATGGCAGTAGCTAGCTCAAGAATATCATTCCAAGCCAGATAGTTGTTGGCCCTACATTGGATAGACAATTCTCCCCCAACGATAACAGAACTAAAATCCAGGATAAATAACACTCTATGCTTGGAAAGTGGAGCTTATATAAAAAGGAACGCTCTCAAGAAATCCATACACATATGGGAGCAATGGTTAATTACCCCAGGTATTGCTTCAGAAATACTATACTGGACCATTTGTACATATCCCTGCAGTAAACCAGGAATTTATATCCTTATACCCAAGGTGTCAGCAAATAATAATTGTCTCAGTCCACACAATTGCCCCTTCTTAGATAGATTATTTTTCTTTTGACGTCCCAATAGGGGAAAAAAAGCCGTCAGGAAGTATTCAGATATTTATGTACAAATGTAAAATTACTATTCCAAAACCTTGTACTATAGAGCGATATTGGGATTTATATCATTGTAAACCGGTTCTTGTATTGTTTACTGGTTTTTCTTTCTTTTTATTTTTTTTGTCACAAAGTTTATATGACAAAAACAAAATGTTGGTCTTTCTTTGTTTTGTTAAATAAAAATTATCTGATTGAAAAAAAGAAAGGAGCGAAGGTCTTTACTAGATCAAACATATACAAAATATCAAGATCGCATGTGAAGGTACTCGTATGAATTCACAGATAAATGTGGTCTCTCATTGACAAGGAAGTTACATCCACGGATACAAAGGACATACGGCTCCGGCAAAGATTAAGAGACCACTGAACAGTTTTCTGTTGGAAAGCATGGAAAGACTGGTGGAAAGCATGGCAAGACGAATGAAAGCTGTGATTAAAAATCATGGTTAGTCCACCAAATATTGATTTCACATTTAAAACATGAGCAATTTGAGGTCTGAAAGCACTGTGTTTCTTTTTTAGTATTTTGACACTTTATCATTTGCTGCAAATAAATACAACATTTTTAGCTTTGAATTTCGGAGACATGTTGTCAGTAGTTTATAGACTAAAACAACAATGTACATTTTACTCTATAATATACCTATAAAGAGAAAAATCAGAGAAACTGAAAATTTTGCAGTGGTCTCTTAATTTTTGCCAGAGCTGTATGTATCCAAAACAAAAGGAGCCGCACTGCTATAAATTCATAACCCCACTGACATAGCTGACGCATTTCATTGCTGTTATAGCTCACTTCATAATATTCATGGAAAATACCACGACATGCCACCTAATTTTCTTGAAACAAAAATTGACAAATATATTATGGACACTGCCGTTCCTTCCTTACAGACCCCTGAGCAGGAGGTACTAGACAAAGCTTTCACTAAACAACAGGTAGGGAATGATTTAATGGCCTGTCCTATCGGGAAGAGCCCTGGGCCAGATGGATTCAATAATAGATTTTATAACATGTTTGCACCTCTGTTGTTACCATTAGTGTTCAATAATATCTCAGAAGACTCCACTTTGCCCCCCAATCACTTGATGCTCACATAACAGTTTTACCAAAGCCTGGAAAAGAACTAAATGCCTGCCCTAATGTTCATCCAATTTCATTAATTAGTGTAGATGTCACCATATTCTCTAATATAATTGTATCATGGCTCTCCCACTACTTACCCTCAATTGTTAGCAACGATCAGGTTGGCTTCGTTAAGGGTAGAGAAGTGCGTGATAATACAAATAAAACATTGTTAGTTTCACGTGCAAAAAAAACGGGATCCCAATGTGCCTTGTTTCTGTGGACGCTGAAAAAGGGTTTGACTGAATGCACTGGACTTTCTTGAAGAGCACCTTACGAAAAATTGGGTTAGGCTCTTTTTTATTATCTAAAATTCTATCCTTTTACACTGACCCTAAAGCTATAGGGTAAACGGCCTTCTATGACACATTTTCTGTTAAAAATGAGACAAAGCAAGAGTGTCCCTTATCGCCTCTCCTATACACATTGGTGATGGAACATTTCTCGGTAGCATTACAAAAAAATCCAGATATTAGTGGAGTTACTATAGGCTCACATCACTGTAAACTAGCTCTATACGCAGATGACCTATTGCTCTATTTTCAAACCCAATTATCTAATTCCCTTCTATACTAAAGGAATTTGAAGAATTTGGCCAAGTAAGCGATTTTAAAGTCAACTACTCTAAATCAGAAGCAATAACATAAGACAACAGCTAATTTTTAACTTTCCCTTTAAGTGGCAGAAAGACACATCTAAGTACCTCAGTACACAAATTCCAGGCAACATGGATGATCTGTATAGTTTAAATTATATCCCTGTCCTTGAACAAACTCTTCAAAATTTAATGAATTATAAATTCAGACCCTTGTCCTGGTTTGGTTGTATTTATGTGATAAAATGGACATTTTGCCAAAACTTCTTTATATATTCCAGATCGTTCCTGTCTGCGTTCCTCAGACCTTTTTCTCCCATTTCGACAACGCTATTAGGTAGTATGGGGAACGTCGAGGTCTAGGATACGTTTTAAAATATTGTGATGTTCCAAAAATAAAGGGGGTACTAGTATGCCTGATCTAAAAAAATTACCATCAATCTTTGATTCTTATTAGAGCAGTGGACTGGTTTACGTCTGTGGAACATAAGCAATGGGTGAAACTGGAAGGGGACCTCTATCCGTGGATACTCACATCTCTACCTTGGATTGACTAAATACATGTACAAACTAAACAATTACCAATACCCATTCAACACATTTTGAAAACATGGGATCAAGTCTTAATCTCTTCATCTATACCACGTAGGTTGGGTCCATTAATGCCCTTGTTTGGCAACCCAGATTTTCCCTCTGCTTCAGGTACGGGCTCATTTCTAATCTGGGACTGATCTGATGGGGTTAGATTGAGACATGTTCTCATGGGATCAGGCTCTTTTCCTTCCTTTATAGAACTTCGTGGCTCCTTTCCAATTAGGAGTCTATCCTGCCTGACTTTTTTTCAGCTCAGGTCATTTATAAATTCTCACATGTTACTAGTATAAAGGATGAACTCACTCCGTTTGAACCCATAATCACTCAAGTAGGTCCTTGTTCTAAACTATCTTGCATACACAGAGCAACACAAATGGACACCAGCAATGACCCTCTACCCTTTACTGGGGTTGGGAGAAGGAATTGGGTCGTCAAATTTCAGAGAAGGATAGGCAAAAAACATTCACACTCTCCCACAAATTATCTATTACTTGCCGTGCCCAGGAGAAAAACGATAAGATTTTATCTAGATGGCACCATTGTCGCACTATGCTATGTAGCATCTTCGAACTTGTGCTGGCGGTGTGGTGGTGCAGACGGGTCTGTGTTACATATATGGTGGGAATGCCCATCATCGTCGGATTCGGTGGACTACGTTGGACCTGCATGCTTCTTTTTTTGGGGGGGGGTTTAATAAAATAGTGAACCAGGAAAAGTGTTGAGGAGTGTTTATTCAAATTAAGTATTTTTTCGTGGGTGTTTTTATTTTTGATTACTGGGTCAGTAATGGGTTTGTCTGATAGACACCTCTCCATTACTATCACCAGAGTTTGATGCCAGCTGTGATTTTTGACAAACCACAGCTGCCATTAACCCCAAGATACTTTACACCAATTGTCAATGCATCTGGGCAATTGGGAAGAGCAAAGGCAAAAAGCCATAATTGGTGCATCTCATGTGATGCTCCACTTCTGGGGCAGCTATGAGCTGGTATTTTTAGGCTGGGGAGGGCCCAATAACAAGGGACCTTCCCAACTTGATAATATCAGCTCTCAGCTGTCTGCTTTACCTTTGCTGGTTACAAAAAAATAGAGGGAACCCATGTTGTTGTTTTTTAATTATTTATTAGGTTAAACAAGGCTCAACTCCCTTTAGCTCCAGATGAAAGGCTCTAAAGGGCGCAAATTTATAACATATAGGGGATTGTGAAATGATATTTCTGCAGGACATCTATCTATCTATTATCTATCATATCTCTAACATCTTTCTATCGATAACTGTATATAAGATTGTTTTCTTAGTTTTGTAATCAGCTTTTAGTTACATAGAGGATTATAGTCAGTAAAAGACGATGTTAATAACGCATTGTATATGGATGCAGGCGAGAAAAACATCGCACACTCGCATGACACTCGTCTAACTATTCGAGATGAACATTGGAGCGATTTATAATCCGCTGATGTGAACGAACCCTTAGCCAGACTCTTCTGAACATAGTCTTTCAAAGCCGCCCTACCTGGAAGGGGTTAAACATACGAGATTTCTGCCTTTTAGCTCCTGGTATGAAGTGGATAGCACAATCATATGCCTCCATATAGTAGACGTCCGGTAACTGGTAATAATCACCTCATGTGTCGTCTATTTGTCTCCAAGCAGGAAAATCCCACGTTACATCCTCACATAAAACTGTAGAAAAGGCGGCGCGGGGTAATTGTGCCAGTAGTGAGGGGCAAATAATGCCGGAAATGTCACTGACTGCGGAGACGTCTCCATGTAGCGTCTTCACTCCGGATATCACTGTACAGGAGCCGCACAGTTCACACTGTGCATTCACTGAGGCCCCTGATCATGTGACCTCTGACTCCTCCCCTCCTGTGACCTCATCAGAGCTCCTGTGCGCACAGAGCAGCCATATATGTGGTGACGGCTCTGCAGGTGGAGGTATGTGGAGATCCCCCATTACTGGGCGCAGGGGGCATTAACCCCTTCAGCACGGAGGCTCTTTTGGGGTCTCTGTGTGGTGTGAACAGTGAGGTAACAGCTGTGGACAGAATGCGGCTTAGCTGGTTCCCGTCCACATTAGATCCATTCAGACGACTGCAGGATGAAGGACAGAAGCCCAGAGAAGTCCTCACACAACGCCATTATTCCTCTCCTAGTTCCAGCACAGTAATGTAGATAGTTAACCATATATTCATCAGGTGCATAGTAATAAACCACTCTACCCAAGTTTGGGTCCCAAAATATGAGAAAGTGGAAATATATGCCACTCCATGCGATAAATATGTATGCTATCACAAACCACAGGAGTTTTGTTGGCAATAATAAAAAGGCAAATATTTTATTAAACATATACAGACATGGGACATACAAGAAGGAACAACCCGGCATGAGAAGTGGGGCTGCATAAATACATATATGTAGATACACCAATCATAAAGAGTAAAAGTAACAATGGATAAAAACAAGTGCCACAATATTAAACCCTTCGTGGGATAGTTGTCTGAGTGCTGTGTACGGAAAAAGTCTAAAGAAAATCTAAAGTTCTAAAGAACATTTTGTATATTTAGTATAACAAATCGTATCAGCACATAGACTCCTAAGATCAAAATTCAGATCATGATATTGCACGCTTACCCATTGTTAAATAGCAGCCACACAAGAAAAAAATCCCCAACGCACGTTTCGCTTTGTGTATTTGATCGCTTCCTCGGGGGGAATGCAGAAAAGGACCTTCCATGCCGATTTAAGTATGTTCAGGACCTGCGATCACATGGTCACAGTGGACCAATCACGTAATGGTATATCGGCGCATGCGCACTGAGCCGTGTGCGTCAGCCGCACCGCCCACGGCTATCAAGGCAGACTGCACGTGTCCGGAAGAGCAGGGTGAGTAACCATGGCTCCCAGACAACAAACAGGCTCCATAAAGATGCCGGGGGCGGAGCGGGGACAACAGACAGCGCAGCACACACGCACACACCATTAAACACAGATTAATGGCAACAACTAATACATATATTTATAAGAGAAAGCACCAAATGACAATTGTAAATCCAGTCAGAGTGGTATGAATTCATAAATTGAAGGATGATGCCAATTCATGATGCAGGATAATAAATCAAGCTATGGAAGAAAAAGAAAAAAATAAATATACACAGGACAAGAAGCATAATAAAACATTAAAAATGTGGAAACATAAAATAATAAAAATAAATGTACCAAAGGGTTACTGTTGTTCACAAAAACGGGGCGAAGCTTAACGTTTCGTTAAGGCCATTGGGAAACATAGTTCCCAGTTCTATTATCCATTTGGCCTCTCTCTGAGCTAAAAGTTTTTTTATATTGCCTCCTCGGATGCCACCATGGATGGCCTCAATTCCCCGTACCATGAAGGTTTTGGGGTTACTATCATGATGTTGCCTAAAATGGCGTGGGATAGTTTTTAAAGAAGGGATGTCTGTCACCGTCCTTGCTGCACCAATGTCTCTCACATGCTCCCTAATCCTCACCCGCATTTCTCTAGATGTGAGTCCGATGTATATTTTTCCACACCCGCAGGTTGCATGGTATACAACATTAGAGGTCCCACATGAGATGAATTCATTAATCTTATAGTTGCGGTTTCCCGAGGAATTAGAGAACTCAGTACTGCGAGAGACATTGGTGCACGCCAGACAGTGACCACATGGCACGCATCCCTTTCTTGGTCCCCTTGACCCAAAAGGATTAGGTCTGGGCGCAACATAGTGACTTTTAACCAGAATGTCTTTAATATTTCTGCATCTCCTGGAAGTCATAAGAGGAGATGCTGAAATATACGGAGCCAGTGAAGGTTCAGTCAATAAAATCGACCAATGTCGTTGCATAATTGTTCTCATAAGTGACCAGTCTTGATTATATGTGGAGATAAATCTAGGTGGTCCAAAATTTTCCTTTGATTTAATAATGGGGCCTAACAATTTATTACGTGAGGTAGCCCTCGCTCTCCTATACCCTTGTTTAACACAACGTTTGCTGTAACCTCTCTCCGCAAACCGTTGGAAAAGGTCCATAGCCTGTTCCTCAAATTTAGCCTCAGAAGAGCAAATCCGCTTCATCCTGAGAAATTGACCAACTGGGACAGCCCTGACTGTAGAAACATTATGTGCTGAATCGGCATGTAATAATGCATTCACTGATGTGGATTTTCGATAGACATCAGTTTGGATATATCCTTGTTCGTCTACCCCAAGGGAGATATCCAAAAAATCAATTTTTTTAGCACTATATTGGAAGGTCAGTTTAATGTTAAAGGGGTTGTCATTAAGTTGGTCCATGAATTGCTCCAGCTCAGAGGCGGTGCCTTGCCAAATAATGAAAAGATCATCAATATATCTTAGCCAGCACTGCACATGGCTGGCGGCCCGCGCCCCCGCATCACCAAACAAACACCTCTCCCAGAAACCAAGGAAAAGGTTTGCGTACGCGGGCGCACAGGCCGCCCCCATGGCAGTGCCGCGTCTCTGCAAATAAAAAGTGTCTTTAAAAACAAAAAAATTTTGTGTGTTAACACAAACCGGAGCAACTCAAGGACCAAATCACCCAATTGGCTGTCCCAGTTTGAACTCCCCAGGAAGAAGCGGACCGCTCTAATGCCATCTTCATGGTCAATGCAGGTGTAAAGGGATTCAATATCCGCAGTAACCAACAACATATCTGATTCCACAAAGATCCCGTCCACCCTTCCCAGCACGTCCGTCGTGTCCCTAACAAATGACGGTAAGGTTTCCACCATAGGTTTTAAATAGTAATCTATAAACTTACATACTGGTTCACATAACCCATCTATTCCTGACACGATCGGACGGCCAGGAGGGTCAACGGGATCCTTGTGGACTTTTGGAAGGAGGTAAAAGGTTGGGATTTTTGGGTATTTAACCATTAGTCCCTCAAAAATTTGTTTTGTGATAATCCCTTGATCAAAGGCTTCGCAGAGTATGGAGTGCAGCTGAGCCGAAAAAGAAGCGAGGGGTGAGAAAGCTAGTTTTTCATAAGTGTTTCTATCTCTCAGTTGTCTGAGAGCCTTTCTCATATTTGTTTATAGGCCAGATAACGATATTTCCCCCCTTGTCCGCAGCCTTGAAGACTACATCATCAAGTGCCTGCAGCTCCTTCAAGGCTTGTCTTTGTCTGTAGCTAAGATTACCATGTCTTGGTTGTGTAGAGATTTTCTTGAAATCATCCAAAACTAATTTAGTGAAGATTTCAACAGCTGGACATAGGGACAAGGGGGGAAACCTCGTTGATCTGGGTATAACATCCTGAGGAAACATACCTTGTTTCTCAATACTCTGCTCTTGTAATAATTCCTCCAAAATGGAGAGGGCCTCCCGCTCAGCTGTACTATCCAGGCCAAAATCCAATGTACCACGATTATGTAGTTTTTTCATGATCAATTTACGGGAGAAGATATAAAGATCTTTCATGGCTGTAAACAGATGAAATGGGTTAGTTGGTGCAAAGGACAGACCTCTACTCAGTACTTCGCATTGTGCTGAACTGAGATTATGTGATGATAAATTAATTACCTGTAGGCTTGTCTTAGTTTTTTTATCCTGTTGATTGTTTGTCAAATTCTTACGTTTAGCGGCCAATCTAGTTTTGTTGTATCTAAAAATAGGGGTTTGGCCATCATTTCCCTCCATATTTGTCTTTGTTTGACTTTCATCCACAGATGTAAGGGATACACTCGATCCTGATCTGGAGCGAGATCCAGGTCTAGTGTAATAAATAGTACGTGATCGACTAGTATTCATCTTCCACTTATAAACCCGACTGGTCGCTTTGTCATTTAAGTCTCTCTGGAACTTCTTAGTTTTGGTAGATACAATTTCTTTCTCCCATAATTGGAGATCATGATCTAACTCTTCACTGAGTTTTTTCAATGCGTCAGCTGATAATTCCTTTTTTAAGATCTCCTGTAATTCCTCTATTTCGTTTTCGAGGCTATTCAATGTAGTTTGATTAAAGTTACATAGTAGTTCCATAAAACCTTTTGCACATGAGTCTGCCAAGTCCTCCCATTTGGACTTGAAGACATCATCTTCCAGAGGGAAGGACGGGAACACCTGCACCCTCAATCCACGGGGAATTAATCCTCTTTGAATATACTTCTCGAGGAAGGCACGATTCCACCATATTTTAATCCTTTTATTTAAAAGGCTCTTAAGTCTCACCACCGTTTGTTGTAAACCCTTGTCACTGGTATCAATCATAAAGCCAGAGTCATCCTTGAACACTTCATTTAATTTAAGGAGCCACGCCTGATCACGGGCCCTAAAGTCCATATTACCCTTTGAATCTGCTGTGAAGGACACAGAAAGATAGACAGTTAACCATATATTCATCAGGTGCATAGTAATAAACCACTCTACCCAAGTTTGGGTCCCAAAATATGAGAAAGTGGAAATATATGCCACTCCATACGATAAATATGTATGCTATCACAAACCACAGGAGTTTTGTTGGCAATAATAAAAAGGCAAATATTTTATTAAACATATACAGACATGGGACATACAAGAAGGAACAACCCGGCATGAGAAGTGGGGCTGCATAAATACATATATGTAGATACACCAATCATAAAGAGTAAAAGTAACAATGGATAAAAACAAGTGCCACAATATTAAACCCTTCGTGGGATAGTTGTCTGAGTGCTGTGTACGGAAAAAGTCTAAAGAAAATCTAAAGTTCTAAAGAACATTTTGTATATTTAGTATAACAAATCGTATCAGCACATAGACTCCTAAGATCAAAATTCAGATCATGATATTGCACGCTTACCCATTGTTAAATAGCAGCCACACAAGAAAAAAATCCCCAACTCACGTTTCGCTTTGTGTATTTGATCGCTTCCTCGGGGGGAATGCAGAAAAGGACCTTCCATGCCGATTTAAGTATGTTCAGGACCTGCGATCACATGGTCACAGTGGACCAATCACGTAATGGTATATCGGCGCATGCGCACTGAGCCGTGTGCGTCAGCCGCACCGCCCACGGCTATCAAGGCAGACTGCACGTGTCCGGAAGAGCAGGGTAAGTAACCATAGCTCCCAGACAACAAACAGGCTCCATAAAGATGCCGGGGGCGGAGCGGGGACAACAGACAGCGCAGCACACACGCGCACACCATTAAACACAGATTAATGGCAACAACTAATACATATATTTATAAGAGAAAGCACCAAATGACAATTGTAAATCCAGTCAGAGTGGTATGAATTCATAAATTGAAGGATGATGCCAATTCATGATGCAGGATAATAAATCAAGCTATGGAAGAAAAAGAAAAAAATAAATATACACAGGACAAGAAGCATAATAAAACATTAAAAATGTGGAAACATAAAATAATAAAAATAAATGTACCAAAGGGTTACTGTTGTTCACAAAAACGGGGCGAAGCTTAACGTTTCGTTAAGGCCATTGGGAAACATAGTTCCCAGTTCTATTATCCATTTGGCCTCTCTCTGAGCTAAAAGTTTTTTTATATTGCCTCCTCGGATGCCACCATGGATGGCCTCAATTCCCCGTACCATGAAGGTTTTGGGGTTACTATCATGATGTTGCCTAAAATGGCGTGGGATAGTTTTTAAAGAAGGGATGTCTTCAGCGAACAATGCGAAGTACTGAGTAGAGGTCTGTCCTTTGCACCAACTAACCCATTTCATCTGTTTACAGCCATGAAAGATCTTTATATCTTCTCCCGTAAATTGATCATGAAAAAACTACATAATCGTGGTACATTGGATTTTGGCCTGGATAGTACAGCTGAGCGGGAGGCCCTCTCCATTTTGGAGGAATTATTACAAGAGCAGAGTATTGAGAAACAAGGTATGTTTCCTCAGGATGTTATACCCAGATCAACGAGGTTTCCCCCCTTGTCCCTATGTCCAGCTGTTGAAATCTTCACTAAATTAGTTTTGGATGATTTCAAGAAAATCTCTACACAACCAAGACATGGTAATCTTAGCTACAGACAAAGACAAGCCTTGAAGGAGCTGCAGGCACTTGATGATGTAGTCTTCAAGGCTGCGGACAAGGGGGGAAATATTGTCATCTGGCCTATAAACAAATATGAGAAAGAGGCTCTCAGACAACTGAGAGATAGAAACACTTATGAAAAACTAGCTTTCTCACCCCTCGCTTCTTTTTCGGCTCAGCTGCACTCCATACTCTGCGAAGCCTTTGATCAAGGGATTATCACAAAACAAATTTTTGAGGGACTAATGGTTAAATACCCAAAAATCCCAACCTTTTACCTCCTTCCAAAAGTCCACAAGGATCCCGTTGACCCTCCTGGCCGTCCGATCGTGTCAGGAATAGATGGGTTATGTGAACCAGTATGTAAGTTTATAGATTACTATTTAAAACCTATGGTGGAAACCTTACCGTCATTTGTTAGGGACACGACGGACGTGCTGGGAAGGGTGGACGGGATCTTTGTGGAATCAGATATGTTGTTGGTTACTGCGGATATTGAATCCCTTTACACCTGCATTGACCATGAAGATGGCATTAGAGCGGTCCGCTTCTTCCTGGGGAGTTCAAACTGGGACAGCCAATTGGGTGATTTGGTCCTTGAGTTGCTCCGGTTTGTGTTAACACACAATTTTTTTGTTTTTAAAGACACTTTTTATTTGCAGAGACGCGGCACTGCCATGGGGGCAGCCTGTGCACCCGCGTACGCAAACCTTTTCCTTGGTTTCTGGGAGAGGTGTTTGTTTGGTGATGCGGGGGCGCGGGCCGCCAGCCATGTGCAGTGCTGGCTAAGATATATTGATGATCTTTTCATTATTTGGCAAGGCACCGCCTCTGAGCTGGAGCAATTCATGGACCAACTTAATGACAACCCCTTTAACATTAAACTGACCTTCCAATATAGTGCTAAAAAAATTGATTTTTTGGATATCTCCCTTGGGGTAGACGAACAAGGATATATCCAAACTGATGTCTATCGAAAATCCACATCAGTGAATGCATTATTACATGCCGATTCAGCACATAATGTTTCTACAGTCAGGGCTGTCCCAGTTGGTCAATTTCTCAGGATGAAGCGGATTTGCTCTTCTGAGGCTAAATTTGAGGAACAGGCTATGGACCTTTTCCAACGGTTTGCGGAGAGAGGTTACAGCAAACGTTGTGTTAAACAAGGGTATAGGAGAGCGAGGGCTACCTCACGTAATAAATTGTTAGGCCCCATTATTAAATCAAAGGAAAATTTTGGACCACCTAGATTTATCTCCACATATAATCAAGACTGGTCACTTATGAGAACAATTATGCAACGACATTGGTCGATTTTATTGACTGAACCTTCACTGGCTCCGTATATTTCAGCATCTCCTCTTATGACTTCCAGGAGATGCAGAAATATTAAAGATATTCTGGTTAAAAGTCACTATGTTGCGCCCAGACCTAATCCTTTTGGGTCAAGGGGACCAAGAAAGGGATGCGTGCCATGTGGTCACTGTCTGGCGTGCACCAATGTCTCTCGCAGTACTGAGTTCTCTAATTCCTCGGGAAACCGCAACTATAAGATTAATGAATTCATCTCATGTGGGACCTCTAATGTTGTATACCATGCAACCTGCGGGTGTGGAAAAATATACATCGGACTCACATCTAGAGAAATGCGGGTGAGGATTAGGGAGCATGTGAGAGACATTGGTGCAGCAAGGACGGTGACAGACATCCCTTCTTTAAAAACTATCCCACGCCATTTTAGGCAACATCATGATAGTAACCCCAAAACCTTCATGGTACGGGGAATTGAGGCCATCCATGGTGGCATCCGAGGAGGCAATATAAAAAAACTTTTAGCTCAGAGAGAGGCCAAATGGATAATAGAACTGGGAACTATGTTTCCCAATGGCCTTAACGAAACGTTAAGCTTCGCCCCGTTTTTGTGAACAACAGTAACCCTTTGGTACATTTATTTTTATTATTTTATGTTTCCACATTTTTAATGTTTTATTATGCTTCTTGTCCTGTGTATATTTATTTTTTTCTTTTTCTTCCATAGCTTGATTTATTATCCTGCATCATGAATTGGCATCATCCTTCAATTTATGAAGTCATACCACTCTGACTGGATTTACAATTGTCATTTGGTGCTTTCTCTTATAAATATATGTATTAGTTGTTGCCATTAATCTGTGTTTAATGGTGTGTGCGTGTGTGCTGCGCTGTCTGTTGTCCCCGCTCCGCCCCCGGCATCTTTATGGAGCCTGTTTGTTGTCTGGGAGCCATGGTTACTCACCCTGCTCTTCCGGACACGTGCAGTCTGCCTTGATAGCCGTGGGCGGTGCGGCTGACGCACACGGCTCAGTGCGCATGCGCCGATATACCATTACGTGATTGGTCCACTGTGACCATGTGATCGCAGGTCCTGAACATACTTAAATCGGCATGGAAGGTCCTTTTCTGCATTCCCCCCGAGGAAGCGATCAAATACACAAAGCGAAACGTGCGTTGGGGATTTTTTTCTTGTGTGGCTGCTATTTAACAATGGGTAAGCGTGCAATATCATGATCTGAATTTTGATCTTAGGAGTCTATGTGCTGATACGATTTGTTATACTAAATATACAAAATGTTCTTTAGAACTTTAGATTTTCTTTAGACTTTTTCCGTACACAGCACTCAGACAACTATCCCACGAAGGGTTTAATATTGTGGCACTTGTTTTTATCCATTGTTACTTTTACTCTTTATGATTGGTGTATCTACATATATGTATTTATGCAGCCCCACTTCTCATGCCGGGTTGTTCCTTCTTGTATGTCCCATGTCTGTATATGTTTAATAAAATATTTGCCTTTTTATTATTGCCAACAAAACTCCTGTGGTTTGTGATAGAATACACAGTAATGTAGATAGTAGTGATAACCGTCCACACATAGAGGACGATCCAGGACCTCAAATAACATAAAACCTTTATTCCTTCATTTTATAACCTTATGTCACAATAATGATGGGACGTCATCAGAACATTGGAGGAAAGAATCCAGAGAGGATTAAGGTGGAGGTGACGCGTTTCGGAGTGATACTTCTTACCCAGAACCGAAGGTAAGAATGAAACCCGAGCAGGATATAAATGTCTCTGGAGCAGCCGCTCCTGTGCACAGGATGAATGGCGGCATTAATAGATGTAATAGATATTATACAAAGAAAGACAATGATAAAACACAATCATCTTACAGTCATCACAATATGGCCCCTTCACCGGTCTGGTAATGTAAGATCAGATCGGTCCTTCTCTTTATACCCTCCGGTACGATGGATTTACCCTCAGTGTCCAGGAAGCTTCACGGTTCAGCAATGCCCCTCTGCCATCTCCCCGACACCTGAACGATTTACCCTTTCACTGCCACAAAACTGAAAGTTCTTGAAGTCACCATTGTGTTCTCAAAGGAAATGTGTGGAAACGTTGGAAGGGTTAATAGCTGCGGGATTAGTGGGGTCTCCTATGTGCTCATTAATTCTCTGCCTTATTTACGGGAGGTGCAGCCGACATATCTGACATTACATCCCAGACACTGAATACAATATACTACAAATTCACTGCTGCAGGTGATCCATTGTGTAATGAAATGTTTTATTTAATGTGATTAAATCTATTTCTTGTGTTCGGCATATTTACATGGTGGACATTTATCAATGCCGCATCTGTGACAACCCAGAGGTGTAAGCCAGGTTCTCATTATGTGTTTCTCTTCGATTAAACCAGGAGACAGGAGTTGTGAAAGGGTCGGGGCCGAGAACAGACAACCATCTCATAATAACCATCAAACCACCATCTTGTGAGAAAGTATTCAGCTGCAGACTGCGTGGAAGAAACTGCTGGTCTTCTGTGGCCAAAAATATATACGTTTTATTACTAGGTGTAAAGAAGAAAACTAAATACTGTAAAATAATAAATCTCCTCATATATTTCCCTTATTGTCTCCAGTAATTGTATTATTACACAGGATTTTTATGATGTTACGTCGGCTCATCTTCTTCTCATTCAGGTCTCTACAATATTGGATCCTCTCAGTGAAGATCTTCTATATAAGAGAATTTTCCTGATTTACCAAAGATGGATATGGACAGAGACAAGATGGCAGAGAAAATATTATATCTCACCCTGGAGATCCTCTTCCGGCTTACTGGAGAGGTGAGAGATTCTGATGACGTCACATTACATCATTCTTATCTATGGGAATAACGATGGACAGAACTGGAGAGGTGAGGACTCTGGAAATGTCTGGAGGGAGATTTATTAATGTCTCTCTCCATAACCAGGATTACACAGTAGTGAAGAAGACCTCTAGTGAGCGCTGTCAGGACCCTGTGTCTGAGAGATGGGGAAGACCCCTGAGCCCAATCACGAGGCCTCCACCTCACCCCCTGATACATGAGGACATCAATGACCAGAAGATCCTAGCACTCGCCTATAAGATGATTGAGCTGCTGACTGAAGAGGTGACACTGCTGGGAATGCTGGGACATTATACAGTAACGCTATGAAGGGATCAGGGGGATGACGGTATCATTGTGTGTGTCAGGTTCCTATAAGGTGTCAGGATGTCGCCGTCTATTTCTCCATGGAGGAGTGGGAGTATTTAGAAGGACACAAAGATCTGTACAAGGACGTCATGATGGAGGTTCCCCAGCCCCTCACATCACCAGGTAATAGACTGGACTAAATACACACAGCCTATAATTATCTGTATGTAAAGAGCGAATTCAGTCCCTGTATGTGTTTCCTCCAGTTTTATCCAGTAAGAGGACAACACCAGAGAGATGTCCCCGTCCTCTTCTTCTACAGGACTCTAAACAAGAAGATCCCAATGTTCCTCAGGATCATCAGGTAGATGGAGAGAAGGTGTCATGAGATCTTCCCTATGATGTGTAGACGGCTGTGAAGGTCTTGTGCTCAGTCTTGTTTTATCCACCAGTATTATATGTTTTATACTTGTGTAATGAAAACGGTGGAGATGGCAGGATTAGAACTGATCATAGATGTGACTTCTCCATCTGTCTGTGACTTTTACAATATTTGTTTCAGGGTGAAGATCTGACCCATATTAATACTACAGAGACATATGTGAGGGGTGATGAGCGGTGTAAAGAGGAGTTTCCTACATATGACTACCGTAACATGTTGACATGTCTTTCTGGTAATGAGCTCATTTTTTATGACAGTGTAAATTTCTCCTGCAATGACTTAGTCCGGCCATTAGGGGTCAGCAAGAAACAAGTAAAAAAAAGCCCGGGAAAACACTGATCCAGGAAGTCCAGAAAGAAGGCAACAGGTGTCTGAATGCTGTTTTGATGTTGGAAAGCTTATACAGACTGGGGCCATACTGTGTGTCCAAGGAGAGGCTGTGCCCTGTGAGTAACTGAGATATGTGACCGGTCACCAACTGTGTAGTCAGTTAGGGAAAGCTAGTTAGTGATTCCAGTAGTGCTGAGAACTGCCTGGTGTATATCACTGCTGATGGACTGAGCAGGCATGATCCAGAGATTGTGAAGGATCTGGTATACTAAGACTGTGCACGTGGATACTACAAAGGAGCCCTGTTGTGAACTACACTTTGACACTGAGATTGATTCTAATTCCTGCTGACACCTGGATGTGCTGGAGAGCTTGGTGAGAAGGAGAAGCAGATCAAACCCTGTGGCCGGAGATCAGAGTCTAGCTAAAGGTTTAGTTTGTTAACTGTTTGCATATGCATTAAGTCTGAGAGATTTCTCTTTGCTCTTGTAAGAAGAGAAACTGTACACTGTATAGGTAACGCGTTGGTAAAATATATATGAGTGTTCTCTAAGGGGAAAACAAGGGTACCCAGATCTCATTGTATTAGTGTGGGAGGGGGGTATAAGGTTATATTCCTGGGAGGACCACGTGCCACGTTCGCGGTAACGTCCTTGGTAGGTCCTGTACTGAATAAGGGTGGGAGCGGCATAGCCCAGGGGTAGATTGGCTCATCCCCGCGAGATTGGCACTTGGGCTCTCTCGGGCTGCATAACTTGTATTTTGTGTTAGTGGCTGTTGTGGCCCATATTTTGTAGAATTGTTTAACCTTGTCATTTTTGTGACCAGTAAAAAGAAAGTTATTTGCCACTATACAAAGGTCGGAGTCATTCATAGCAGCGCCGTATTCCTCATACACATGCGACCGGAGTTCCGGTCGTTACATCTTGGTGTAGTCGGCAGAATACGGTGCTCGTCATGAATGGTGACAGTAGCGCGGAAGGTGCTGCCGCGTCCACTGTAGTACGCCACCCCCCTTCTCCCGTTGTGACCGGTAGAGACCGGTTAGTTGGTTGCTCTGCAATGGGCGTGCTACTTAACCACCTGGCCAAGTTTGATGGGTATAACTTGCTGTTCAGTGATTGGGTAGGCAGGGTGAAGAATGCTATTGCCTTGCACGGTGTCAGCTTTCAGCTGCAACCGGAAGTCACGCTGAATGCTCTGGAGGGGGATGCCCGTAAAGTTGTCATGTTAAAATCCGAGGATAGGCGAAAAACAGTCGACGACATCATCCGGATACTAGGGAAAGCATTTGATCACGTGGCGGCAGCAGGGCAACTACAAGTACAGTTTTTCGCCCGGACCCAGAGAGACGGGAAAAGCCTGATCCAGTATGCTATAGCGCTGGAGGAATTGCATCAAGAGATCAAAAAGAAGTCGCCTGTAACCGTGGGTACTGAAGCCGATGTCGACAGCATTCTTCGGGATCAGTTCATCGAGGGGATACGGAGTGAGGCGCTAAGGAACGAATTGTTGCTGAAGGCGCGGAATACCCCTGGTGTCACCTATGCCGAAATACAGGAAGAGGCGGTAGCAGGGACTTTGGAAGTGAAGCCTGCTCTGCAGTGGAATAGCCTGCAAGTGGCTAACACAAGAGAGCCGAGACCAGATCCTGTTCAGGCACAGCTGGCTGCTTTGCAGAAAACCGTGGAAAACCTGACGGAACAGGTACAATAGATGCAAGTTCGGGGAACGCCTCCGATATGCTCGGCCTTGACGAATCCCTCTATTCCCCTTTATGATCAACCCCCCTATACCTCAGGAAGGACGCAGACTGCTCCTAGACCTGAGGTATCCGGAGGTAGGGCAAGAAGACCACTTCAATGTTGGCGATGCCATGAACTGGGGCATATGCAGCGGTACTGCCCGAGGAGTCTGCCAGCTGAAGTCCCGGCATCGGTAAAAGAGAGGCCCTTGCTGTAGTTGGGCATACGGCAAGGCAGGAATGAAAATCAGTGCCCAATGTCTGTTCCGAGGATCTGATTGCAGAGAGTCCCACGTTGGATGTGCAGTTTGCAGGAAAAAAGGTGGCGTGCTTGGTGGATACCGGATCGGAGGTGACGACCATGCCGATGGAATTTTTCAAGACGCACTTCGAAGAGACTGTCAAAACGGAGTCAGGACACCTGCTAAGGCTGAAGGCCGCTATTAATGAAGAAATTCCAGTGGCAGGCATCGCTTGGATGAGAGTACAGCTGTGCGGCCAGGAGTTGGGAACCAAAGGAGTGGTGCTCGTGAAGACTCAGGCGAGGCCGAATCTCCTGGTGGTTCTGGGAATGAATATCCTGAGAGAACTGGACTCCCTTTTGTTTGAGTGTGATGGTCCAAGATACTGGAAACGAGCGACACCCCACAAAGCCACTCAGAGGGCCCTGCAACAGGTGGTCCGTTCGTGCGGCATTCAAAAGAGTTCGGCTGAAGGAAGAGCAGTGGGAGCGGTGTATGTCCCACGTGGGTCTGCCGTTGTAATCGCTCCGGGTCAAGAGAAGCTTGTGTTGATGCCGGTAGGGACGCACAGGAAACTGAATGGTGTGGAGGTGATTCTGGAACCGGTGGGACAGTCAGAAGATACTGATAGCCCGATGATAGCCCAAACACTGGCCATTGTGCAAGATGGAAGTGTACCAGTGAGATGTCTGAATCTGCAGAATCATGAGGTGACTCTGGCAGTGGGCACAAATCTGGCTGACATGTATGTGTGTGGTGAAGGAGTCATCCCCAAAAGCCAGTTCACACTGAGGGCAGACCGCCGGACCGCCTGGACCCTGTCGATGCAGACGACAGCTGAAGAATCCCCCACACCTGAGTGGAATGGCAGAAGGATTATGGAAATAATGGGAGTGGATGAGTCCCAGTTGACTCCCCAACAGGCTCGCAGACTGGAGGCTGCGCTGTGGGAATATCAGGCTGCCTTCTCCAGGGGAGATGAAGACTTTGGTTGCACCAAGGCTGTGGAGCACCCACGGGAAACACCCCCCCCAATTCGGGAGAGATATCGCCAGATCCCACCGAGTCTTTATCAGGAGGTCAAAGGAATGCTGGCGCAGATGCTGGATAATGGGGTGATCCGGCCAAGTCAAAGTCCTTGGGCCGCACCGGTCGTGCTGGTCTGGAAAAAGGATGGGACCGTACGGTTTTGTGTTGATTACCGTAAGCTGAATGCGCATACAGTACGTGATTCTTACCCATTGCCCCGGATCGAGGAATCCCTGTCTGCCCTGGGAAAGGTGAAGTACTTCTCCACTCTTGACCTGGCCAGCGGCTACTGGCAGGTGCCCATGGTAGCTCTAGATCGGCAGAAGACAGCATTCATCTTGCCGATGGGACTGTACGAATTTAATCGAATGCCCTTCGGACTGACTAATGCTCCAGGAACATTTCAGCGGTTAATGGAATACTGCTTGGGCGATTACAATTTCGATTCCGTGCTGATCTATTTGGATGATGTGATTATATTTGGAGATTCGTTCGACGACCACCTGAAGAAGCTCCGGCAAGTGTTGCACCGACTGAGAGACAATGGACTTAAGATCAAGCCGAAGAAATGTTACTTGTTCCAGACACAGATCGAGTATCTGGGGCATGAAGTGTCTGCTGAGGGTGTGCGACCAGCACCTAGTAAAATTGAGACCATTCAGGGGTAGCCCCGTCCCAAGACCGTGAGAGAAATACGAGCGTTCCTAGGTTTAGCTGGATACTACCGTCGGTTTGTGAAGGACTTTGCTAAGGTGGCTGAACCATTGAATGAGTTGTTGAGAGGGACGGCACAGGGGCCCAAGAATCAGCCAATTCGGTGGACTGACCGACAGCAACAGGCATTTGATCGGGTCAGGGCCGCCCTCGTACAGGCACCTTTATTGGCGTATGCTCGCTTTGACCAACCGTTCACCCTGTACACGGATGGAAGTCTCCATGCTCTGGGAGCTGTGTTAGCCCAAGAACAAGATGGGCGTAAGAGGGTCATCACGTATGCTAGCCGGTCTCTACGGGACACCGAGCGAAATCCGGACAATTACAGCTCGTTTAAGCTGGAGATGTTGGCCCTGGTGTGGGCCATGAGCTGGTTCTGAGATTCTCGTGATGACGGACAATAATCCGCTTGCACACTTGGAAAACGCTAAGCTTGGAGCCCTGGAGCAGAGATGGGTAGCTCGGATGTCCAAGTTTAATTACCGGATTCGGTTGCGTTCGGGTAAAGAGAGCTCCAATGCTGACGCATTATCACGAGTGACCCGGGGCGCACCCGAGCATGGGGTGGATGAAGACCTCGAGGATACTGAGATCCCCTATTTGAGGCGATTGCCTGTGTTTGTGGACGTGGCACGTTCAAGTGGGGTGGCGACACGGGTCGCCACGTTGCTGGGCCAGACTCGTCAAGAGTGGGCTGAGTTACAGGATGCAGACTCCGAACTGTCATGAGTAAAGAAATGGCTGAGTCAAAAGTCCTGGCCCGATGGGAGAGCAAGAGCCCAGCTGGGAGCCGAAGGACAAAAGCTGCTAAGGCAGTGGGATCGATTGGTCATAGCGGAGAGGATACTGTATCGCTGGATCTACATAGCAGCGGAGCCGGGGTACCCTTTGCAGGTAGTAATTCCAGCTTCAGTGGCTCCGGACATTGCCCAGGAAGCTCATACACGGGGTGCACATTTCGGGCCTGAGAAGACTTATCGTTGGCTGCACCGGTACGTGTACACGCCTGGCTTAGAAGAAGTTGTGAGAGAGGTGTGTGGTAGGTGCCGGGCATGTGAGCTGAATAAGTCCCCAGAGCAGAGGGCTCCTGTCCAGACAATCGTGACGTCTGCCCCACTGGAAATGCTAATGGTGGATTATTTGTCAATTGGGTACGCCAGAAGTGGTCATCAGTCATGTCTGGTCATGACTGATCACTTTACTAAGTTTGCCGTTGCTGTCCCCACCAAGGATCAGACTGCTAAGTCTGCAGCGGAGGCAATTTGTAAGTATTTCATCCAGGTTTATGGATGTTCTCAAAGGATACATTCAGATCAAGATGCTTGCTTCCAAGGTCAACTCATAACGGAGTTGCTGCAAGTCTATAGGATTCAGCAATCCCGGACAACGCCCTACCATCCGCAGGGAAATGGGGCCTGTGAACGGTTCAACCGAACCCTGCTTCAGATGCTGAGAACGCTTGAACAGAGGCAGAAGGAGCGATGGACTGAGTTCCTCCCAGAACTTATGTGGGCCTATAACAATCGGGTCGATAGCACCACAGGATTCACTCTGTACGCGATGATGTTCAGTCGGCCTGGGCGAAAGATTAAAGAACTTAGTCTCACTGTACCCGATGAACCAGAATATCATACAGCCAGTGAGTGGGTCCAGGATCATCGCCGAAGGTTGCGTGAAATCCACCGGATAGTAAAAGACCGTGTGCAGGATCATCCCCACCGAGATCGGGGGCCGTTGCACCTAGATGAGTTCCGGGTAGGTGATAAGGTGCTAGTACAAGTCACGCGTCCGGGAGGGAAGTTGAGCGACAGGTGGGAGGAAACGCCCTACACAGTAGTGGAAAGGGTATTCCCAGGGGGAAGTGTGTACACAGTGGTTCCTGAAGGGTGCATTGGACCCCGTCGCACAATGCACCGGAACTGGCTAAAGAGGTGTATGTCCGACACACCTGCCTGTCACCCTGAGTCACCTGCGCCACCTACGGCAGTTGCACCGAGCAATGTTGAATGCGACTGTTGGGATGACTTCGGGGTGAGACCATCGGACGTGCAGAGTCCGATAGCGCAAGTTCCAGGTGTTCCAGACACCGCCCCTGATGTTACTGTTCCACTAGATGCGGTGGACCCTCCATCAAGCTCGGCTGGTACTGGTTTGCGGAGATCGGAGAGGAGCACAGCTGGTGTTCCCCCAATACGATATAATCCTGAGGAGTATGTGTTACATATGAGTGGTATGAAACCATTTGTCGGGACGCCAAATTGTAAGTGGGGTGGAGTGTAACATGTTGACATGTCTTTCTGGTAATGAGCTCATTTTTTATGACAGTGTAAATTTCTCCTGCAATGACTTAGTCCGGCCATTAGGGGTCAGCAAGAAACAAGTAAAGAAAAAGCTCGGGAAAACACTGATCTAGGTAGTCCAGAAAGAAGGCGACAGGCGTCTGAATGCTGTTTTGATGTTGGAGAGCTTATACAGACTGGGGCCATACTGTGTGTCCAAGGAGAGGCTGTGCCCTGTGAGTAACTGAGATATGTGACCGGTCACCAACTGTGTAGTCAGTTAGGGAAAGCTAGTTAGTGATTCCAGTAGTGCTGAGAACTGCCTGGTGTATATCACTGCTGATGGACATACTAAGACTGTGTACGTGGATACTACAAAGGAGCCCTGTTATGAACTAAGGGGAAAACAAGGGTACCCAGATCCCATTGTATTAGTGTGGGAGGGGGGTGTAAGGTTATATTCCTGGGAGGACCACGTGCCACGTCCGCGGTAACGTCCTGGGTAGGCCCTGTACTGAATAAGGGTGGGAGCGGCATAGCCCAGGGGTAGATTGGCTCATCCCCGCGAGATTGGCACTTGGGCTCTCTCGGGCTGCATAACTTGTATTTTGTGTTAGTGGCTGTTGTGGCCCATATTTTGTAGAATTGTTTAACCCTGTCATTTTTGTGACCAGTAAAAAGAAAGTTATTTGCCACTATACAAAGGTCGGAGTCATTCATAGCAGCGCCGCATTCCTCATACACATTCGACCGGCATTCCGGTCATTACAGCACCACTCATTTGCATAAAATAAGGGCAGAAGCCGCACGGCTATCCCGCAGCTTTGGGGCTGCAGGTGGCTCCTGACCATGGGCACATACCCTTAATGTGTGATTACTGAGGATGTGGTGCATAAGTGGAGTTTTTCCAAGAGTGGGCGGTGTGACTATGGAAGGCTCGAGGAGTGAAGGCTGAGCTGGGGTGGAGTCTCACGGGGCCCGAAAATTTTGCCAGTAAGGGACCTGAAATTCCTGGTGGCAGCCCTGCACACATATACATACACTCATATACTAATCTTTTATGATATAGGGGTCTTCTGGAGAGGGCTGCAGAATGCACTGTGGAGGAGGGGACACAGCAGACAGGACTGATTTCAGCTTCCTGCCCCTGCGTGCTGTTTGATGTCCGACTCTCCTCCCCCACCCTCTACTCTTTGAGGAAATGCTGCTGGGAAAGGAACAGCAGGAGGCAGAAGACCCCCTGTAAGACCCTGCAGGAGGACAGACAAAGCAGTCAATCAGCGCTCTTATCAGTCTGATGAGGAATCGTTCATTGGCCAGCGGCCTCTCTCCTGCATGACACGTCCCCTTTTTCAATGGGCGCACTCTGCCCTGGGTATCAAAAATCATGATGGGTGGGAGTGGACAAGGTTAAGCAGCATCGGGCCCCTTGACTGATCGTGGTCTACTGCCTGAGCACTACGCCCCTTCCTGCATGGGACCCCCTCCACCTCTGGGCCTGGGTGCAGCTGCATCGGCGGTGTGTCCGCCCCTGGCTGAACCCCTCGCTGCGGCTCTAAGCAAATGTAATATTATTTACACACAAACGAGTGGTAAAGAAATCAGTGAGACCCCTGTGGGATAACAACGCCCATTACCAGGGCCGGCTCCAGGTTTTTGTGGGCCTCAGGTGAAAGAGTCTCAGTGGCCCCTTTAACATATACCACGATTCATGATGCACAGATACCGCAGATAAATATATATATATATATAGTACAAGCCCGAAGATTTCACTTCTTACATTACATGAGCGATATCTATTGTAAATTCTTCTTTAGCTCAGAAACCGGCGAATCGCTCCACACAGTATACTGGCCCCCATATAACGCTCCATACAGGATAGTGGCCCCACATATAACGCTCCATACAGAATACTGGTCCCCATATAATGTTCCATGCAGGCTGTTCCCCCCACATAATGCCTCATGCAGGTTGTTACCCCCACTTAATGCCCCGCACAGGCTGTTTCCCCCACATAATGCCCCACACAGGCTGTTCCCCCCACATAATGCCCCATGTAGGATGTCACCCCCCCTTATAATGCCCCATGCAGGATGTCACCCCCCCTACCTTATAATGCCCCATGCAGGATGTCACACCCCCTCCCTTATAATGCCCCATACAGGATGTCACTGCCCCTCCCTTATAATGGCCCATGCAGGATGTCACCCCCCCTCACTTATAATGCCCCATGCAGGATGTCACCCCCCTCCCTTATAATGCCCCATGCAGGATGTCACACCCCCTCCCTTATAATGCCCCATGCAGGATGTCTCACACCCCCTCCCTTATAATGCCCCATGCAGGATGTCACCCCCCTTATAATGCCCCACACAGGATGTCACACCCCCCTTATAATGCTCCATGCAGGATGTCACACACCCCTCCCTTATAATGCCCCATACAGGATGTCACCCCCCCTTATAATGCCCCACACAGGATGTCACCCCCCCTTATAATGCCCCATTCAGGATGTCACCCCCCCTCCCTTATAATGCCCCATGCAGGATGTCACCCCCCTCCTTATAATGCCCCATGCAGGATGTCACTTTCCCCCTCCCTTATAATGCCCCATAATGCCCCATGCAGGATGTCACACCCCCCTCCCTTATAACGCCCCATGCAGGATGTCACCCCCCCTTATAAAGCCCCATGCTGGAGGTCACCCCCCCTCCCTTATAATGCCCCATGCAGGTCACCCCCCCCCTCTCTTATAATGTCCCATGCAGGATGTCACACCCTCCTCCCTTATAATGCCCCATGCCGGATGTCATACCCCGCTCCCTTATAATGCCCCATACAGGATGTCACCCCCCTCCCTTATAATGCCCCATACAGGATGTCACCCCCCTTATAATGCCCCATACAGGATGTCACCCCCCCTCCCTTATAATGCCCCATGCAGGATGTCACACTCCCCCTCCCTTATAATGCCCCATACAGGATGTCACCCCCCCTTATAATGCCCCATGCAGGATGTCACACCCCACCCCTTATAATGCCCCATAAAGGAGGTCACCCCCCCCCTTATAATGCCCCATGCAGGATGTCACACCCCCCCCTCCCCACCCCACCATATAATGCCCCATGCCTCCATACAATAAAAAAAATCAAATACTCACCTCACTTCTCCTTACCTGCTGCCGCTGCTCCAGGCTCCTCAGCGACTTACCACTCTGCGCTGTGACGGCTCAGGAGAGAGCGTGGTGTAAAGACGTCACAGTGCAGCAGCCGCGGAAGAGACCGGATCTGCTGCGGAGGCACAGGGAGAGGTAAGTATTGTGCTGGCTGCCGGGGCCCTGAGCAAGCGGGGGTGGGGCGGGCACTGGCACCACTCTCCTCCGCTCACGGGTCCCATAGCGCAACGGGGTGCCCGACGGCAAGTGGGCCCCCCACCTGCTCAGGGCCCCGGCACTTGCCCGGGTCCGCCGGGTGCTGACACCGGCCCTGCCCATTACACCCTCAGATGACTTCCCTGGTGGGTACAGTGTCTGAAATGGGGTCACTTTAGGGGGTTGTATGTTCTTCACACCTTGGGGGCATAGCTATTGGCCCCCACAAGTGAGGACTGACAAACACACACGGCTCCGCTTCGTTCACACGCGGCTCCGCTCAGTACGCCTCGTACACGCGCGGCTCCGCTCAGTACGCCTCGTACACGCGCGGCTCCGCTCAGTACGCCTCGTACACGCGCGGCTCCGCTCAGTACGCCTCGTACACGCGCGGCTCCGCTCAGTACGCCTCGTACACGCGCGGCTCCGCTCCGTATGCCTCGTACACGCGCGGCTCTGCTCCGTATGCCCCGTACACACTCGGCTCTGTTACATCCACACTGTAAACCCCTCCTGACCCCACACATAAACTTCAGCTCATCCAGCACCATGACAACCAGCACAGCAGAGTCCTGCATCCACTGAGGCCCCTGATCATGTGACCCCTGACTCCTCCCCTCCTGTGACCTCATCACAGGTCCTGTGCGCACAGAACAGCCATATATGTGGTGGCGGCTCTGCAGGTGGAGGTATGTGGAGATCCCCCATTACTGGGCGCAGGGGGCATTAACCCCTTCAGCATGGAGACTCTTTTGGGGTCTTGTGTTGCCCCTTTATAAGAATCATAAGGTTTTTGTTCTGTTTCCTGTAATAGATACATACGACCCAACTATGGAGACAGGAAGGGAGGAAATGTATCGTTCTCATAGTACAGGGCCCCTTTACTGGCCCCACAGTGTAATGCCCCCATTATGCCCCTTATGCAGTATGTATGATGCCCCCACAGTGTAATGCCCCCATTATGCCCGTTATGCTCTGGCTCGGGATAGCACGCGTGCTGGATCACGCGTGGAATAGATTTGAAGTGCAATAGTTAAAAGTGTAGTTATACATGACAGTTGGACAGGGCAGGAGACAGGTAAGGTGCATAAGATATTCATACAAACATGCTTCTCGGTCAGTCATACTGCATTATGCATTAGTCTTATCAATCTGCTTTTTATTTGTTTTCACTTCTGCTTTCTCACAACTCGCCTGCCCTTTAACACATTTTGTGCACTCTCCCTATATCAACCCCTCCCTTCTCCCCTCTCCCATGTATAACTCTGAGGCTCTACTGACATTCCTCACCCACTGCAAGCCATCCTCTACCTCCATACAGCACTCAAAACGTTCATACAAATCATTAGACCACCTGCTCTTTCTCTTCTTTATCCTTCTACTAGTCGCAGGAAACATCTCCCCCAACCCTGGGCCCCCCTCCACTAGCATACATTACTCTCCTCCAGCTGCATATAGAAACCCTGCTAATTTTATTACCGTTCAGTGCATGCCCTCTCCTATCGATTTCCATTGTGCTCTCTGGAACGCACGGTCTGTGTGTAACAAACTAACTTACAGCCATGATTTTTTCCTCTCTAATTCCATTAGCCTTCTGGCTATCACAAAAACCTGGATTCAGCAGCCAGACACCACCGCTGCTGCTGCTCTCTCGTTTGGTGGGCTGAAATTTTCACATACCGCCAGACCTGGCAACAGACAGGATGGAGGTGTTGGTCTGCTCCTTTCCTCACCATGTGTTTTCCAGGTCATCCCCCCAGTTCCCTCACTTATGTTTCCTTCCTTTGAAGTCCACACCATCAGACTCTTTTTAAACCCTTCTCCCTGCGAGTGGCAATTGTGTATCGCCCTCCAGGCTCCTCCCGCCAGTTCTTGGATCACTTTGCCACCTGGCTTCCTCACTTTCTATCCTGTGACATCCCCACCCTCATCATGGGCGACTTTAACTTCCCCATCGATGATCCCCTCTCCCAATCTGCCTCTCATCTACTTTCTCTAACCTCTTCATTCCGTCTCTCACAGTTTACTAATTCTCCTACCCATGAAGACGGGAATACTCTGGACCTGTTTTTTTCCAGTCTCTGCTTGCTGGATGACTTTACCAACTCCCCTCTCCCGCTCTCGGACCATAACCTTCTTTCCTTCTCTGTTAAGAATTGTCTCCTCACCCGGGACACCCCCACTTACCACACTTATAGGAATACACGTACCATTAATACCCAGCAGCTTATGAACAATCTCCACACATCTTCAGCCCCCATCTCCTCCTTCTCCTGTCCAGACTTAGCATTGTCACACTACAATAATACACTGAAGAGTGCCCTAGATGAAGCAGCTCCTTCTACTCGCAGAAAGATCCGACGCTGGCAACGGCAGCCCTGGCACACGATGCAAACACGTTTTCTTCAACGTTGCTCAAGGTGTGCTGAGCGTCAGTGGAGAAAATCTCTTTTAGCAGAGGACTTCATCCACTATAAATTCATGCTCAAAACCTATAACTCTGCCCTTCATCTGGCCAAACAATCCTACTTCACCACCCTCATCACTTCAATGTCCAACAATCCAAAACGACTTTTCGAAACCTTAAACTCCCTCCTGAAACCTAAAGCACAGGCCCCCACCACCAACCTCAGCGGGGAGGATCTGGCCACTTATTTCTTTGAAAAATCAACCACATCCATGAGGACATCTCAGCCCAATCTCCTCAGTGCCTGGATCCCCTTCCCTGCCGCACTTCAAGCTCACTTGCCATCTTTGAGCCTGTCACAGAAGAAGAAGTTACCCAGCTCCTCGCTTCTTCTCGGCCTACAACTTGCAACAGTGACCCCATTCCTTCACATCTCCTGCAGTTCCTCTGACCGATGGTCACCACTCACCTGACTAAAATATTTAACCTCTCTCTTTCTTCAGGTATCTTTCCCTCCTTATTTAAACATGCCATCATAACGCCTTTACTTAAAAAGCCATCCCTGGACCAGAACTGCGCTGCTAACTACAGACCTGTCTCTAATCTTCCTTTCATCTCTAAAGTCCTGGAACGCCTGGTCCATTCCCGCCTAATCCGCTATCTCTCTGATTAACTCTCTCCTTGACCCTCTACAATCTGGTTTCCGCTCCTTACACTCCACTGAAACTGCCCTCAGTAAAGTCTCTAATGATCTACTAACAGCCAAATCCAAAGGTCACTGCTCCCTGCTGATTCTCCTGGATCTCTCTGCAGCATTTGACACTGTGGATAACCAGCTCCTCCTCACTATGCTCCGCTCTATAGGCCTCAAGGAAACCGTTCTCTCCTGGTTCTCCTCCTACCTCTCTGACTGCTCCTTCACTGTATATTTTGCCGGCTCCTCTTCCCCTCCTCATCCCCTTACTATCGGGGTTCCGCAGGGCTCAGTCCTAGGCCCCCTCCTCTTCTCTCTATACACTGCCCCTATTGGACAAACAATCAGCAGATTTGGGTTCCAGTATCATCTCTATGCTGAGGACACCCAATTATACACTTCTTCCCCTGACATCACCCCTACCCTAATACAAAATACCAAGGATTGTTTGTCTGCTGTGTCTAGCATCATGTCCTCCCTCTATCTTAAACTGAATCTCTCCAAAACTGAACTTCTTGTGTTTCCCCCCTCTACTAACCTAACTCTACCTAACATCGAAATTACCTTGGAGGGTTCAACCATAACTCCCAAGCAGCACGCCCGCTGCCTTGGGGTCATATTCGACACTAACCTTTCCTTTACTCCCTATCTCCGATCACTCACTCGCTCTTGTCACCTGCATCTTAAAAACATCTCCAGAATCCGATCTTTTCTCACTTTTGAAAATGCTAAAACTCTTACTGTCGCTCTTATTCACTCTCGTCTGGACTACTGCAACTCTCTTCTGATCGGTTTCCCTCTTACCAAAATTTCCCCTCTCCAATCTGTCCTGAATGCGGCAGCCAGGGTCATATTTCTGTTCAGCCGCTTCACTGATGCCTCCACCTTGTGCCAGTCATTACGCTGGTTACCCATTCGCTACAGGGTCCACAATAAACTCATCGATCTCACCCACAAAGCTCTCCACAGTTATGCACCACCTTATATCTCCTCTCTCATCTCAGTCTATCATCCTACATGTGCCCTCCGTTCCACAAATGACCTAAGACTAACATCCTCCATAATCCGAACCTCGCACCTCCATCTCCAAGACTTCTCTCGTGCTGCGCCAGTTCTCTGGAATGCTGTACCCAAGACGATCCGATTGATGCCTAGTCCCGATATCTTCAAGCGCGCTTTAAAAACCCATCTCTTTAAACAAGCCTACCACCTCAAATACTCAGTAAACTAACTTTCCCCTGTTCCCTCCTAAATACTATTCAGAATCTGTTCCCTCACTTCATCTGTCTCCACACCCTCCATGCACACGATAACTGCACTCGGTAATTGAGTATTGCACTTGAACATAGAGGCTGATGACCGGATCATACAGCTTTATATGACAATCCCGACTTATTATAATTGCCTGACCTGAAATAACAAGCACTTTCCACCTATTGTGTCCCCCCATTTCCTTGTACAATGTAGGCTTGCGAGCAGGGACCACACTCCTGATGTACTGTAACTGTTAAACTGTCTCACCTTGTATTGAATTTATTGTTTGTACATGTCCCCGCTTAATTGCAAAGTGCTGCGGAATATGTTGGCGCTATATAAATAAAAATTATTATTATTATTATTATGCAGTATGTATGATGCCCCCACACAGTGTAATGCCCCCATTATACCCCTTATGCAGGATGTATGATGCCTCCACACAGTGTAATGCCCCCATTATGCTCCTTATGCAGGATGTATGATGCCCCCCACCCAGTGTAATGCCCCCATTATGCCCCTTATACAGTATGTATGATGCCCCCATTTTGCCCCTTATGCAAGATGTATGATGCCTCCACCCAGTATAATGTTCCTCCAGTACTGCCTGACTACCTGAAGTTGGAATAATCCCTCTGGAGTTGGTTTTCCCTTTCCCTGCTCCCCTCCATGTGGACCCTCGAGCATGTATACATGCATGTAGGGGAGCAGGCCTTACTAGATATCGAGGCTTTGTACAGTAATATACAGTATGAGGATGGTATCAGAGGAGTAAGACATTTCTTGAAATCGAGATCAATAGAGTGTAGCAGACATAATGACTTCATGGAGGATCTTCTAAAATTCACTCTTACTCATAACTTCTTTATTTTTGACAGGCAGTACTTCCACCAGCTCACGGGTACTGCGATTGGGAGCCCCTGTGCCCCCTCATATGCTAACTAGGGTTGAGTGAGTATGTTCTGTCCGAGTATGCTCGGGCCGAGCTCCGAGTATTTACAGCTGCTCGGTGATAAGGTTAAATCGCTCCCGTGTGCATGATTTGCAACTGTTTGACAGCTTTATTACATGTAAGGAATGTCTATTTCTTACACATTCCTCACATGTAATAAAACTGTCAAACAGTTGCAAATCATGCACACGGGAGTGATTTAACCTTATCACCGAGCAGCTGTAAATACTTGGAGCTCGGCCCGAGCATACTCGGCGAAAGGGTTAATAGAACATACTCGCTCAACACTAATGCTAACCTTTTCCTGTGCTGGTGGGAGGAATCCACAATATTCAGGGATGATGATAAGTGGTGGCAGCCATATATTGGGGTATGGTACAAATATATTGACTACATTTTAATCATCTGGTCAGGGACGAGTGAACAATCTTTTGAATGTGTCAGGGAACTCAACATCAATAGAGTGAGCCTGAGATTTATATCTGAATTTAATTATTACCAGTTGCCTTTCCTGGATGTACTAATCTAGATAGAACGGGATGGGACCCTAGGGACACTCATCTACCATAAACCTACAAGCACTAATAAACTATTGAAGTGGAATAGCCACCACCCCCATCCCCATAAAAAGAGGAATACCCAGGGGCCAATTTTTATGGTTGAGAAGGTACAGCCATAATGTCACAGATTTTAATATACAGGCAATAGACCTGAACACAAGATTCAGGGAAAAAGGGTATTCCTGGTACATTTTGGACTCCGCATCATCGTTTGCAAAAAAATGGGAGAGACAGACACTCCTCCATACCTAACCAAGAGACCAAGAAAAAGATGGGATAACACGAGTAAGAAAAACTTATGACAATCAGAGTGACTGTATCTTTAATATCCTCAGAAAACACTGGGATAAACTTATAGCTGACCCGGCCCTGAGGGTGCTGTGGGATCTACTCCCACAATAACTTTCAGAAAGGGTTGGTCCATTAGGGACCATTTAGTGCATAGTTTCTACAAAATACCTGCACCCAAGGGGACTTGGCTAGATAAAAGAATCTGCGGTTTCTTTAGATGTGGAGAATGTTGTACATGTAATTGGATGAGACCATGTAAATCTTTCTCGAGTTCCTCCACGAGTAAAATCTTTTTACCATTGGGATTATTCCAACTGTAAAACCTCAGGATTTGTATATATGGCCACATGCACCTGCCCCCTAGATTATGTATGCAAGACCAAGAGGCAATCTAGGAAGAGAGTGGGGGATCATTTGGGCGATATACACCATGGTCGGGACACCTCATTAGCGAGACACATGAACAGTGTACATTGAGGTCAAACCGGAGACACCTCCTTTTGCATCATTGAGGTGGTTAAACCCAATGTGAGGGGAGGTGATCACAATAGATGTGTCCTCAAAAAAGAAAGTGAGTGAATTTTTAGACTGGATTCACGAGCCCCTAAGGGACTCAATGAGTAAATTTCCTATGCCTGTTTTGTGTTAATGCAGCCCCATTCTGGATTACATTTTGGATTTTATACTCTACCCATTGCTACTCAGTTCCCTGTGAATGAGGTTCACATATTCTTGTACTTCATCGAGATATCTGAGCTTCTATATCAGAATTATTTCTTATCAGTTATATCCCACATCTACTATTTCATAATTAACAAGTGTGGTGTTCCTTGTGTATCTCTATGTAATAAGGGTCAAATTTGACCATTTAGGAATATACTGTGGGCCACCATCCCATATTTTATGTCGTGATAAAGTAGATCTACACGCCTATTGCATGATGGGAGGATGTGCAATACTTGCTTTAGTCTCCCATGACGCTGATCTCAGAGAGAGGATTTTTCTATATTGGTGGAATGCAATCCAATACCATATGTGTGGAACGCATGCTTCCGGACATGCGCAGTCGCAGATAGGAGACTGTGATGCACTCCGGCATGGAACGCACATGTCCGGGCACCTTTGTGCTTTCTGCCCGCCCATCTCCGTTGTTTTGTGCTGAATTGTGGGGAATACTTGAGAATTTATTTTTGTTCCTTCTGTGTTTAGTTGATCCCACTGATACATCAGATAAGTCCTCAGAGAATTATAATTAGAGGAACCCATGGACACATTAGGATTTGTGAAGCTGACCTCCGCTCTCCTCTATTTCCTTTGAATTTATTGTGTGACCTGTATTTCAGAACAGTAGCTCTTGGTTTGTTTCATTTCCATGTGTAAATTGAATTTGACTCGTAGTCTTTGATATCTCTTTCAAACTTAGTTTTTTCGATGTCTGAGATCCATCCTCCAGACTTTGTAAATTCTTTTGCATATTTTGTTTGAGTTTTGTATCCAAAAAGGCTTCTACACTCTGCGGAAAACTTTCACCTAGTTTTTTTCAAGCAACAAATATCAAACGCAATGTGACTTGATTATCCTTTATAAACTTATCTTTATTAAGTTTTGAAAAGGAAATACAGATACAAACACCGGATACACTAGTTGTGCAACAAGTAGTAGGTCAAACATGACCCCATAACCATAACAATAACCAGTATTTCCAAAACATTTGAAAACAAAATGAAATAATTAAACACAATACAAAGTAGAGTCACTGGTAGAACATTGGTTCAATGTGTTTTAGGATATACCAGCGTGGTGACTCAGACTTAAACATTAAGTCATTACATATTCATGTGGATTAACATACACTGCTCAAAAAAATAAATGGAACACTTAAACAACAGAATATAACTCCAAGTACAGTACAGACCAAAAGTTTGGACACACCTTATCATTTAAAGATTTTTCTGTATTTTCATGACTTTGAAAATTGTACATTCACACTGAAGGCATCAAAACTATGAATTAACACATGTGGAATTATATACTTAACAAAATAGTGTGAAACAACTGAAAATATGTCTTATATTCTAGGTTCTTCAAAGTAGCCACCTTTTGCTTTGATGACTGCTTTGCACACTCTTGGCATTCTCTTGATGAGCTTCAAGAAGTAGTCACCGGAAATTGTCTTCCAACAATCTTGAAGGAGTTCCCAGAGATGCCTAGCACTTGTTGGCCCTTTTGCCTTCACTCTGCGGTCCAGCTCACACTAAACCATCTCGATTGGGTTCAGGTCTGGTGACTGTGGAGGCCAGGTCATCTGGCATAGCACCCCATCACTCTCCTTGGTCAAATAGCCCTTACACAGCCTGGAGGCGTGTTTGGGGTCATTGTCCTGTTGAAAAATGGTCCAACTAAACGCAAACCGGATGGAATAGCATGCCGCTGCAAGATGCTGTGGTAGCCATGCTGGTTCAGTATGCCTTCAATTATGAATAAATCCCCAACAGTGTCACCAGCAAAGCACCCCCACACCATCACACCTCCTCCTCCATGCTTCACGGTGGGAACCAGGCATGTAGAGTCCATCCGTTCACCTTTTCTGCGTCGCACAAAGACACGGTGGTTGGAACCAAAGATCTCAAATTTGGACTCATCAGACCAAAGCTCAGATTTCCACTGGTCTAATGTCCATTCCTTGTGTTCTTTAGCCCAAACAAGTCTCTTCTGCTTGTTGCCTGTCATTAGCAGTGGTTTCCTAGCAGCTATTTTACCATGAAGGCCTGCTGCACAAAGTCTCCTCTTAACAGTTGTTGAAGAGATGTGTCTGCGGCTAGAACTCTGTGTGGCATTGACCTGGTCTCTAATCTGAGCTGCTGTTAACCTGCAATTTCTGAGGCTGGTGACTTGGATATACCTATCCTCAGAAGCAGAGGTGACTCTTGGTCTTCCTTTCCTGGGGCGGTCCTCATGTGAGGCAGTTTCTTTGTAGCGCTTGATGGTTGTTGCAACTGCACTTGGGGACACTTTCAAAGTTTGCCCAATTTTTCAGACTGACTGACCTTCATTTCTTAAAGTAATGATGGCCACTCGTTTTTCTTTACTTAGCTGCTTTTTTCTTGCCATAATACAAATTCTAACAGTCTATTCAGTAGGACTATCAGCTGTGTATCCACCTGACTTCTCCACAACACAACTGATGGTCCCAACCCCATTTATAAGACAAGAAATCCCACTTATTAAACCTGACAGGGCACACCTGTGAAGAGAAAACCATTTCCGGTGACTACCTCTAGAAGCTCATCAAGAGAATGCCAAGAGTGTGCAAAGCAGTCATCAAAGCAAAAGGTGGCTACTTTGAAGAACCAAGAATATAAGACATATTTTCAGTTGTTTCACACTTTTTTGTTTAGTATATAATACTACATGTGTTAATTCATAGTTTTGATGCCTTCAGTGTGAATGTACAATTTTCAAAGTCATGAAAATACAGAAAAATCTTTAAATGAGAAGGTGTGTCCAAACTTTTGGTCTGTACTGTACATCAAACTTCTGTGAAATCAAACTGTCCACTTAGAAAGCAACACTGATTGACAATCAATTTCCCATGCTGTTGTGAAAATGGAATACACAATAGATGGAAATTATTGGCAATTATCAAGACACACTCAATAAAGGAGCGGTTCTGCAGGTGGGGACCACAGACCACATCTCAGTACCAATGCTTTCAGGCTGATCTTTTGGTAACTTTTGAATGTTGATTGTGCCTTCACACTCGTGGTAGCATGAGACGGACTCTACAACCCACAGAAGTTGCTCAGGTAGTGCAGCTCATCCAGGATGGCACATCAATTCGAGCTGTGGCAAGAAGGTTTGCTGTGTCTGTCAGCGTAGTGTCCAGAGGCTGGAGGCGCTACCAGGAGACAGGCCAGTACACCAGGAGACATGGAGGGGGCCGTAGGAGGGCAAAAACCCAGCAGCAGGACCGCTACTTCTGCTTTTGTTCAAGGAGGAATAGGAAGAGCTCTGCCAGAGCCCAGCAGGCCACAAATGTACATGTGTCTGCGCAAACAGTTAGAAACCGACTCCATGAGGGTGGTATGAGGGCCCGACGTCCACAGATGGGGGTTGTGCTCACAGCCCAACACCGTGTAGGACGCTTGGCATTTGCCACAGAACACCAGGATTGGCAAAGTCGCCACTGGTGCCCTGTGCTCTTCACAGATGAAAGCAGGTTCACACTGAGCACATGTGACAGACGTGACAGAGTCTGGAGACGCTGTGGAGAGCTATCTGCTGCCTGCTACATGCTTCAGCATGACTGGTTTAGCAGTGGGTCAGTAATGGTGTGGGGTAGCATTTCTTTGGAGGGCCGCACAGCCCTCCATGTGCTCGCCAGAGGTAGCCTGACTGCCATTAGGTACCGAGATGAGATCCTCAGACCCCTTGTGAGACCATATGCTGGTGCGGTTGGCCCTGGATTCCTCCTAATGCAGGACAATGCCAGACCTCATGTGGCTGGAGTGTGTCAGCAGTTCCTGCAAGATGACGGCATTGAAGCTATGGACTGGCCCGTCTGTTCCCCAGACCTGAATCCGATTGAGCTCATCTGGGACATCATGTCTCGCTCCATCCACCAACGTCACATTGCACCACAGACTGTCCAGCAGTTGGCGGTAGTCCAGGTCTGGGAGGAGATCCCACAGGAGACCATCCGCAACCTCATCAGGATCATGCCCAGGCATTGTAGGGAGGTCATACAGGCACGTGGAGGCCACACACAATACTGAGCCTCATTTTGACTTGTTTTAAGGACATTACATCAAAGTTGGATCAGCCTGTAGTGTGTTTTTCCACTTTAATTTTGGGGGTGTATAAGGGTTATAAAGAAAAAACGAGTAGTTAAAACCAAAAACACAAATTCAAACAAAGATAAAGGAAAGTGGGGGAAGGGATGTATGGGTAAGAGGGTTAGGGTAATATCAGAGGGGCTCCTAAAGTATAGACTTAAGCCCCATCACACTAAGCGAGATTGCTAGCGAGATCGCTGCTGAGTCAAAAGTTTTGTGACGCAACAGCGACCTCAGCATCGATCTCGCTACGCTTGACACATAGCAGCGACCAGAGCCATGCTGTGAGATCGCTGGTCGTGTCGAAATGGCCTGGACCAATTTTTGATCGTTGAGGTCCCACTGGGTAGCATGCATCTTTATGTTTGACACCTTACCAACGACCTCGTTGGCGACTCAGAACTGGGAAGTCGTTTCTCATCGAGGTCTGAATCGTCAGAGTAGCTGCTATGTGACAGGGTCCCAACGACCGTCAACATCGTCATGCAGGTCCCTACGGGTCACCGTATCGTTGCTGCGTCGTTGGGAAGATCTGACTGTTTGACATCTCACCAGCGACCACATAGCGACGCAGTAACGATCCCAGCCAGGTCGTATCGTTGTCGGGATTGCTGTAGCGTCGCGAAGTGTAACGGTACCTTTAGTTTTCCCCTATGAGGTCAAGGTAATCAGCGGTAGATTTAAACTCCAACCAGTAGAACCATGTTTTATAAAATTTATCATGGGAGTTATTGATCGTATAGGTGAGCTCCTCCGTTAACATAATCGCATTTATTTTGCAGAACCATAGTGAGATTGTCGAGATATTGTTACTTTTTTATAGCGAGGGAATACATGCTCTAGCAGACGTGATGAAGTGTCTCAGTATCGAGTTTTTATATGTTTTTAAAGGGATGTTGCTGTGATGGAGAAGGACGAAAGCTGGGTCAAGGTCTGAAATAAGATCAGTGAATTTACTAATCACTAGTAGAACTTTTCCCCAGAAAGGAGAAAGGAGTTTACAGGTCCAGAAAATATGTAGTAGGTCACCCTCCTCCTCCCCACATGTCCAACACATGGGACTAGCATCTGGGAATATAGAGTGTAGGCGAGTTGGGACCCTATACCACTGAGACAGCAGTTTATAGCTGGCCACCTGAAATCGCGAGCTGATTGATGATTTGTGTGTCAAGGTTAAGATCTGCTTCCACTGATCCCTCGTTAAGGTGCAACCCAGATCTCTCTCCCATTGAGATTGGAAGCGTGTTTTAGACTGGTCCAGTGGTTCAATCAGAAGGGAGTACGAGAGTGACAAAGTGTGTCTTTATCGGCCAGTATTTGGTGACTTGGTTATCTTATAAGGTTTTTTTTTAAATGTGGACATACACCCTGTAAAGCATGCAACTATGTTAATAAAACCGACACATTTGAAGAAAATCTAACGGGACAACAATTTGCAATACACAATTTCATCAGTTGTAACACTATAGGGGTCATCTATTTAATAGAGTGTATAGAGAGTTAATTACAATATGTGGGATGCACGTCAGATCTGCTAAAAAAATGTATTAGACAATCATTAAACCTGTCTGTGGTTTCAAGACACTTTTCACAAAAACATAAAGGGGATATCAGATCCTTCAGATATTAGGAATAGAAAAGGCTTATAAACCATTAAGAGGTGGAGATATGAAAAGAAAAATGTTAAATAGAAAGTCATATTGGATATTTAAATTACACACTAGAGCCCCACAGGGAATGAACATCAGACAGGATTAATATTACAGTGCAATTAATTGTATTTGTTTTTGATTTCCAGTGATTTTATTGAATGTCTCATGCATGAGTTGTATTTGTGCATTATCTTTTTCTTTCATACAATACAGGGTTAAATTGTCTGAGAAGTACTCAGTAATCAATGGACACCCAGGAAAGGGAAGGATATAAAAGTATCACGGAGACTCACATGTTGTAAATCAGGAATAAGCATTGGTTTGGTATGTGGGCACTTGGTGGTATGCCATCACAACAGTTTTATGAATTCACAATAAATGTGAGGTTTTAACAATATAGACAATGCTGGAGAATCCATCTCTCCTCCTTTCTCTACTTGAACCTTGAAATGTCCCTGACCAGGGCGGCTCCATGCGGTGATCTTCAGACAATGTACATTGAATAAACAGTGAGCTGACCTCCCTCTCCATTTTACCATTATATGCATGTTTTCCCTATAGTGACAAATATTTATTTTTGCCAAAACTGTGATATTTTCACTTTAAAACTTTTTTTAAACTTTTTTTAACAACTCTCATTAGTGCTATCATACAACACAGAAGCCTCTGATCGCTCCGGTGATGCACTGTACTGCTGTAGTGCCGTGTATTATCACTACCTGTGCAATAGTAAAGTCCCCATACACATGAGATAAGTGTTGGGTGAGCGGTCATTTGGCAGACGGCTATCTATCCAGACTCCCCCATACACACAAATATTCCAGCTTTCCTGTGGTTTGTATGACTGACTGTAGGGAGGCCCCCTAATACATTATATAGTCAACCAAAACCCCCAAAATAAGTGCTTCCATGCAACTGTAGTCAAATGTTTATGGGGTCGTTAAAAGGTAACTTTTGGAACGCTGCCTCTGGCCCGTCCTAATAGACTTTCGTACATTGCAGGCCCAGACACCATTATTAGGCATTTCAGTATTGTAGGAACTAGGCAGCCCCATACTATTGAGCATTTGGGGGAGGAGGAGGGGCATTCAGCCGAACTCTGTCACGCCTTCTTAGATGCCATGTTTGGTTTTTGCAGGAGCAAGTGGTTAAACTGCCAGGGATTTTATTGCTGCCGCACCTGTGCCATCCCTGCGGTGTACATCTATGTTCTGGTGCCCAAAAGAGTTCATATAAAACCAAAAACAATTTTTTTTCTGGGGTTTTTCTTGTAATATAGGAAAGTCTAAGGCCAGAAATAAACCCCATAATACACTGCACATGTAGACTTTAGTATCAAATCTTTTCTGTCCGCGGTGTTTGTGCAAACAAAACAGCTTTTATAAAATCCTCAAACTTCTGTGTGTGAATCAGACATGAGATCTAACGTGATAGAAGATTACAGTCCGGGGAAGACGGGAAACATTCATATAGACGGCCGGTGGTGATGTTGTCAGTGACGGACTGTGGCCAAATATGGTTTTAGAGCCGTAGTAGAAGATGTTGCCTCATCATGAAGTAGTTATTTCTCTTGTCACATGAAATAAATATCTCCTGCAGAATTGCTAATGTCAATGCCAGTATAAGATGATAACCGTTGCACTACCGGACAGAGGTGCTAGAGTTGGGTCCAAACCCATACTGTAACTGAGAATAACCTCGGCTCTCAATGGTTCTTATAGAAAAATGTTTTTTTAATGCAGTCCAAACACAAAAGTAAACGTTTCGGTCGATCTGACCTTCATCAGTAACTGTTGGAAATAGCACAAAGAACTAAACAATAAATAAATGAATAATAAATAATAAAATATAAAAGCATATACCAATGGATCATAGCGCAATAACATGATAATATCTCTTGTTTAACCTGAACAATAAACAAGCTATAAAACAGTGTATAATATTTCGTCAAACCACATTAATGCGGATACAACATCACAGTATAGAGCAAGTATATATACAAATTGAAGAGAGGTGACACCTACTAGACTGCTGGATGGTGTTCAAAGGTAGGAATTCAAAAGTGTGGAGATATGGTGACTCTGGTTACTTGGGTCTGCAGAAAAGAGCAGAGAGTGGCAGACTCAGAGTTAACAGCTGAGAGAGACTGTGGAGGCAGAGATACACAGAATAGAGCTGGACGTAGCATACCTGTGACCCAGAGTTCCTGGTTATAAAGTGGTGCTGCACGTAGTGGCTTAGAAGAACGCAGTGTCCACCGCTAGTTCCTGGTACTGTGCGCGTTGTCAGGGGCAGGATGGTATCTAAAGGCGGGGGCGGGAATAGTGAGGGCGGCTGGCCAATCGCCGCCAATCCCACTGGGCTGTGTAGTGTGAACTCCGGAAGTGCACGTGTGACGTCACCGGAAGTGACTCGCTGCTCCCAGGAAGCTGTGCGTTCCACAGGCCGGTGTAAATGCGTTTCAGTGAGCCAGAAGTTTGAGGGAGAGAGAACGTGCATTCCACCAGTATAAAGCATAAAACCCCATGGGCATGAGCCAGAGCCTTTGTTGGAGTGGAGAAGGATCCAGGAGAGGGGACAAGAGTGTGCCAGAGAGGAATAATCTGCAATAAAGGAGACAATATATGAGTAGGATATGGAGATCAAAACATGTATACTATTGACCTATTCAAATTGAAGACCACATTTCCAAGCGTAAAATACATTTCAACATAGGGTCACATAAGATCCCTTGGTGACAAGTTTCTCTATACCAATTATTCAATGAGAACCAAACTCCAAACATAAAAAAAAACCTTATATAAAGGCCAGTACATCCCTATTAAGGCCTTTCGGCTCTAGGGACTGTAATTCATGAATCCAGTAGGTTTCTTTACGTTTGAGAAGGCTCACTCGGTCGCCCCCCCTGACGTGGTTTAAAAACTTGTTCCAATACCTGGTATTTGACTTGAGAAATACTATGTCCTGCCATGATAAAGTGTTGGGGAACGGGTAACATTAGGTTTTTGCACAGGATTGTGGACTTGTGCTTTGAAATCCTATCCCTTATGGGCTGTGTCGTCTCCCCCACATAGATTCGGCCGCATGGTCATTTAATAAGATATACCACATATGAACTGTCACATCTAAAGTACCCTTTGATGTTGTATATCTTGCCAGTTTGTGAGTGATAAACAATGCTACCCCTGAGGACATTGTTATATTGACGACATTGGAGACATGGGAATGTGCCCATTTTGGGATTCTGCAATAACCGTTGTGCGGGACCTTGGTGCGCTGCGCCCAAATCGGCACGTACCAGAGAGTCTCTAATATTGGCTGCTCTCTTAAAACACGTTAGGAAGGGTTGTTGGAATGCAGGGATCGTGGGATAGCCGGTTTGTAAGATGCTCCTGTGTTTCCTAATGATTTTATGTAAGATGTAGGCGAAGGGGTGGAACGTGTGAATGAAGGGGATTCTGTCCTTAGTGTTTGGAAGATCAGTTCTGGAATTACACGCCAAGGGATGCAAGAAGCTAGGTGGATAGCCTCGTTCAGTGAATTTGGTCGACATTTCTTGTAACCTCTGATTGCAGATAGTTTCACTGGACACTATCCGTTTGACCCTCTGAAATTGTGATGTAGGTATAGATTTCTTCATCAACCTTGGATGATTGCAAGAAAAGTGTAATAGGCCATTGCAATCGGTCGGCTTGGAATAGAGGTCAGTTGTTAGGTGGCCATGTGTATCCTTGATCACCATGGTATCAAGGAAACTAACACGGCTTGAATCATATGTCATGGTGAAGCTCAAATCTGGCCATGCAGAGTTCAGAGTGGAGAAAAACCTCTAAGAATTCCAAGGGACCCCCCCCCATATGCAAAAGATGTTGTCTATGAAACGTTTCCAGAGAATGGAATGTTCTTGAAAAAGTGGATTAAAGTAGACCACCTGACTCTCGAAGGCTGACATGTATCAATTTGCATATGGGGGAGCCACAATAGAGCCCATCGCGGTGCCCTTAATTTTGAGGTAATACAGTAGGTGTCCTGGAACAAGAAATAATTATTGGTAAGAACCAACGTGAGTAATTCATTGCACAGATCAACTACCTGTCGATCCGTGTGTGACTCAATGAGAAGATTCTGTACTGTCCTGATTCCTTGGTCATGGAGAATAGATGTATATGGATTTTTTACATCAAAAGAGACTAGGATAGCCCTAGTTGGGACCTGTTTGAGTTCAGTGAGTTAGGCGAGGAAAGCTCCTGTGTCCAGTAGGAAAGATGGACTCTGTTGAATGAGGGGCGTGAGGACTTTTTCAAGGAAAATAGACAATGGGGATAGAAGTGACTCTGTGGAGGCCACAATCGGCCTCCCCGGTGGATCCGTTACACTTTTGTGAATCTTAGGCAAGACGTAAAAGACCGGTGTGATAGAATGTTTCTTTGAAAGGAATTCACCTGTTTTAATATCAATGACGCCCGCCGTAATGAAGCGGTTAATGACTGAAGATATTAAAGTGCTGTATTGGGGCAGGGTATCATGGGGCAATCGGCGATATGTAGTCTGGGCACTAAGTTGACGCTCTATTTCCCTGACATAGTCACACTTATTCATGACCACAATTGCTCCTCCCTTGTCGGCTGGTTTTATGACCAAATTTTTGTCCTCTTTGAGACTTCTCAAAGCCTGTTGATCAAGGGAGGACAAATTGGGTTCATAGTGTAGTTTACCTATGTCAACTTTGGAGCGTAATTCCTGAAAAACAGTGTCCACAAAGCTGATAAACGTTTCAAGGGCATGGGTGATCTGTAGGAGCCTTTTGTGCGGAGGGCCAAGCTACTGGATGTGATGGCTATAGCTGGATTGGGATGGATGCTACTAGAGTTATTAACGCCGGAAATTTCAGTTTGAGCTAAATGTGCTTTCAGGGGCAAAGAGCGGTAAAACCGCAGCAGTTCCATATCCAAGTTAAAGGTATTGTATCTATTAACTGAATAAAAGGAGAGACCTTTTTGTAGTACTGTTAGCTGGGCAGTGCTAAGTGTATAAGAGGAAATATTTACCACCAGGGGCCTGCGCCTGAGACCGAGTCACCCTGATGAAGTCGGTGTTGCCTCTCATGTTTTCCGCCTCTTCTCGTCTTCTTCTTGTTGTTTGACGTCGCCTTGGTTGTCCTAAAAAATGAGAAGAAGAGACATATGGGTCTCACCTGTCTAGTTCCGATCTGGAAGAGGAAAGCTCGGTGGATGATCTGTTGAATCGATTGGGATTTCTCCCAGAGAAAGATCTGTCCTGACATTGGTAAACTCTGTTCAGATCGTAATCCTCTGTATCTCTTAAGAACTTTCTTCGTTTCCTTGCCTCAGTGTCTCTCCGATGGCGGTCAGTGTTGTCCTTGATCTTACCCTAGAGGGTTGTCAATTCTTCAGCGCTGACTGTAGAGGAGAGTTGTGACTCGATGTTCTTGATTTGGTCCTTCTTTGAGTTGATAGCCTTATGTAAAAAATCGACTGTTAGCGTCATCAAATCAAATGAACACTTATTCAAAATCTGTTCAAATTTGGTACAGTAATCCGATTGATCGGAAAACAAGGTGGGACGTATTGGCACTCTCAGCCCCCTAGGGATCCGTTGGACCCTTAGGTATTCTGTTACAGTTGCACAGTGCAGCTCTATGTTGATCAGATGTCGGTGTTGCCTTTCCACGTCCCGGCCTCTGGTTTCCTTAGATGGGACCGTTAGGAAGTCAGAATGGTAGATGTCTCATCCGCATTATATGAAAAGGTCAGTGATGACATATCACTGCGATGTGCAAGCATACAGGCGCAGCAGGATAAGAAAATAACCGCTGCACTACCGGACAGAGGTGCTCGAGTAGGGTCCAAACCCATACTGTAACTGAGAATAACCTAAACACTCAATGGTTCTTATAGAATTTTTATTTTTTTTTAATGCAGTCCAAAAACAAAAGTAAACGTTTCAGTCGATCTGACCTTCATCAGTAACAGTTGGAAATAGCACAAAGAACAAAACAATAAATGAAAAAATAATAATAAATAATAAAATAAAAAAGCATATACAAATGGATCATTGTTCAATAACATGATAATATCTCTTGTTTAACCTGAACAATAAACATGCTGTCAAACAGTTCATAATATTTCATCAAACCCCATTAATGCGGATACAACATCATAGTATAGAGCAAGTATATATACAAATTGAAGAGAGGTGACACCCAGTCAGCTGAGAGGGACTGTAGAGGCAGAGATAGACAGAATAGAGCTGGATGTAGCATAACTGTGACCCCTAGTTCCTATTTATACAGTGGGTACGGAAAGTATTCAGACCCCTTTAAATTTGTTCACTCTTTGTTCATTGCAGCCATTTGGTAAATTCTAAAAAGTTCATTTTTTTTCTCATTAAAGTACACTCTGCACCCCATCTTGACTGAAAAAAAAACAGAAATGTAGAAATTTTTTTCAAATTTATTAAAAAAGAAAAACTGAAATATCACATGGTCATAAGTATTCAGATCCTTTGCTCAGACACTCATATTTAAGTCACATGCTGTCCATTTCCTTGTGATCCTCCTTGAAATGGTTCTACTCCTTCATTGGAGTCCAACTGTGTTTAATTAAACTGATCGGATTTGATTTGGAAAGGCACACACCTGTCTATATAAGACCCCACAGCTCACAGTGCATGTCAGACCAAATGAGAATTATGAGCTCAAAGGAACTGCCCAAGGAGCTACATGGCAGCCTTCAAGAGTCAGGTGGTCCACTCTAATCCACTTTTTCAAGAACATTGCATTCTCTGGAAACGTTTCATAGACGACATCTTTTGCATATGGGGGAGGTCCCTTGGAATCCTTAGTTTTTTCTCCACACTGAACTCCGCATGGCCAGATTTGAGCTTCACCATGACATATGATTCAAGCCGGGTTAGTTTCCTTAATACCATGGTGATCAAGGATACACAGGGCCACCTAACAACTGACCTCTATTCCAAGCCCACCGATTGCAATGGCCTATTATACTTTTCTAGCAATCATCGAAGGTTGATGAAGAAATCTATACCTACATCACAATTTCAGAGGGTCAAACGGATAGTGTCCAGTGAAACTATCTGCAATCAGAGGTTACAAGAAATGTCGACCAAATTCACTGAACGAGGCTATCCACCTAGCTTCTTGCATCCCTTGGCGTGTAATTCCAGAACTGATCTTCCAAACACTAAGGACAGAATCCCCTTCGTTCACACGTTCGACCCCTTCGCCTCATCTTGCATAAAACCATTAGGAAACACAGGAGCATCTTACAAACCGACTATCCCACGATCCCTGCATTCCAGCAACCCTTCCTACCGTGTTTTAAGAGGGCAACCAATATTAGAGACTCTCTGGTAAGTGCTGATTTGGGTGCAGCGCACCAAGGTCCCGCACAACCGTTCTTGCAGAATCCCAAATGGGTACATTCCAATGTCGTCAATACAACAATGTCATCAGGGGTAGCATTGTTCATCACCCACAAACTGGCAAGATGTACAACATCAAAGGGTACTTTACATGTGACAGCTCATATGTGGAATATCTTATTAAATGACCATGCGGCCGAATCTATGTGGGGGAGACGACACAGCCCATAAGGGATAGGATTTCAAAGCACAAATCCACAATTCTGTGCAAAAACCTAATGTTACCCATTCCCCAACACTTTATCACCAAACGTAGAGAAGCCTTCTGGATTCATGAATCACAGTCCTTAGAGCCGAAAGGCCCTAATAGGGACTATGACCTACTGGCCTTTTATATAAGTTTTTTTTATGTTTGGAGTTTGGTTCTCATTGAACAATTGGTATAGAGAAACTTGTCACCCAGGGATCTTATGTGACCCTATGTTGAAATATATTTTACGTTTGGAAATGTGGTCTTCAATTTGAATAGGTCAATAATATACATGTTTTGATCTCCATATCCTACTCAAATATTGTCTCCTTTATTGCAGATTATTCCTCTTGTCCCCTCTCCTGGATCCTTCTCCACTCCAACAAAGGCTCTGGCTCATGGCCATTAGGTCTTATGCTCTATACTGGTGGAACGCACGTTCTCTCTCCCTGGCACTGAAATTTCCGGCTCACTGGAACGCATTTACACCGGCCTGTGGAACGCACAGCTTCCTGGGAGCAGCGCGTCACTTCTGGTGACGTCACACGTGCACTTCCGGAGTTCACACTACACAGCACTGCGGGATTGGCGGCGATTGGTCAGCCGCCCTCTCTATTCCCGCTCCCGGCCTTTAGATACCATCCTGCCCCTGACAACGCACACAGTACCAGGAACTAGCGGTGGACACCGCGTTCCTCTAAGCCACTACGTGCAGCACCACTTTATAACCAGGAACTAGGGGTCACAGGTATGCTACGTCCAGCTCTAATCGGTCTATCTCTGCCTCCACAATCCCTCTCAGCTGATAACTCTGAGTCTGCCACTCTCTGCTCTTTTCTGCAGATCCAAGTAACCAGTGTCACCATATCTCCACACTTTTGAATTCCTACCTTTGAATATCATCCAGCAGTCTAGTAGGTGTCAGCTCTCTTCAATTTGTATATATACTTGCTCTATACTGTGATGTTGTATCCGCATTAATGGGGTTTGACGAAATATTATACACTGTTTGACAGCATGTTTATTGTTCAGGTTAAACAAGAGATATCATCATGTTATTGCGCCATGATCCATTTGTATATGCTTTTTTATTTTATTATTTATTATTATTCTTTTATTTATTGTTTTGTTCTTTGTGCAATTTCCAACAGTTACTGATTAAGGTCAGATCGACCTAAACATTTACTTTTGTTTTTGGACTGCATTAAAAAAAAAAAATTCTATAAGAACCATTGAGTGCCGAGGTTATTCTCAATGTCAATTCTAGTGTCAGAGAATTAGATGAGAATTAGCTTTATGGAAGATGAGTCTATGAGAAACGTATTCAGCTGCAGACTCCGGGGAAGAAACTGCTTGTTGTCTGTGGCCTAAAATATATAGATTTTATTACTAGATGTAAAGGGAAAAAAATGAAATTCTGTAAAATAATAAATCTCCTTATATGTTTCCCTTATTATCTCCAATAGATGTATTATTACACATAATTTTTATCATGTTACATCGGCTCATCATCTTCTCTCTACAGTGTCGGATCCTCTCAGTGAAGATCTTCTATATAAGAGAATTTTCCTGATTTCCCTATCAAAGATGGATATGGACAGAGACAAGATGGTGGAGAGGATATTACACCTCACCCTAGAGATCCTCTTCCGGCTTACTGGAGAGGTGAGAGATTCTGATGACGTCACATTACATCATTCTTATCTATGGGAATAACAGATGGACAGAACTGGAGAGGTGAGGACTCTGGAAATGTCTGTAGTGAGATTTATTAATGTGTCTCTCCATAACCAGAGATTAATCACGGGACCTCCACCTCACCCCCTGATACATGAGGACATCAATGACCAGAAGATCCTAGAACTCATCTACAAGATGATTGAGCTGCTGACTGGAGAGGTGACACTGCTGGGAATGCAGGGACATTATACAGTAACGCTATGAAGGGATCGGGGGGATGACTGTATCATTGTATGTGTCAGGTTCCTATAAGGTGTCAGAATGTCGCCCTCTATTTTTCCATGGAGGAGTGGGAGTATTTAGAAGGACACAAAGATGTGTACAAGGACATCATGATAGAGGTTCCCCAGCCTCTCACATCACCAGGTAATAGACAGGACTAAATACACACGGCCTATAATTATCTGTATGTAAAGAATGAATTCAGCCCCTTATGTGTTTCCTCCAGATCTATCCAGTAAGAGGACAACACCAGAGAAATGTCCCCGTCCTCTTCTTCCACATGACTGTAAACAAGAAGATCCCAATGTTCCTCAGGATCATCAGGTAGATGGAGAGAAGGTGTCATGAGATCTCCCCTATGATATGTAGATGGCTGTGAAGGTCTTGTGCTCAGTCTTTTTTTATCCACCAGTATTATATATTTTATACTTGTGTAATGAGACTTCTCCATCTGTCTGTGACTTTTACAATATTTGTTTCAGGGTGAAGATCTGACCCATATTAATACTACAGAGACATATGTGAGGGGTGATGAGCGGTGTAAAGAGGAGATTCTTACATATGACTACCCAGGTGAGTAGGAACCACTAAATGCAGAGAAGTCACAGATTCTTCTCAGTCCCTGTCTGTGGCTGCTTTATCGGTGATGTAGTCCAGCTGTATCACAATTGTGTGATCACCATTTTGCCTCTAGACCACAACATTCTCCTCCATCTGAAAATGTTCAAATTACTTTGGGAAATTGTGAGAGCCCTTTTCTATAGAACTTACAACCTGGAGGATCCACCTCCCCCTGGGATTATAAGACACTGTCCATTACCTGCCCAGATCTGTAAACTACAAAGCCAAATGACAGCGTATGTAGAATGTGCTGACAAATGAGAAAATCAGTTGAAGAAAAATATTATGATGGACCTGTAAGAGAAAGCGGAGGGTAATGATGGTGTTGGGTTCCTAGATCCCTGATATCTTATTGGATAAATCTACCTTCTCTACCTTCTGTGCTGCTGAATGTGCTCATATGGTCCCTACAAGACCAGGTCCAGTCTTTCTGGCCAAACTTCACATTTATGATCTACAACATTAAATGTGCAGTGAGGCCAAGTGTGAATTTCTGTACAATAACAGCAGAGTTTCCCTTTATCCTGACTGTTCAATTTCTTTTCAAACCGACTAACTTCAAATAGGATCGCGATAACGTACACAAAATTTACACTGTGCCATGATATATCTCTAAGCTGTGCGTGGCTGATGGATGTAATATACATTTATTCCCGCCTGCAGGAGATGTGTTGGCTCCAGCCCTGGTTTCATGGATTCACTCCACGTCATAAATTCCATTATGTTTTCAATCCTCAGGAATTCAGATTACTGCACAATCTCTCCTGAAATGGGGGCGCTAATACTTTCTCTACTGTTCTGGTCAGAACTCATAGTAGCTCCAATGGTCTACCATAAATGAGTGTAACTCCAGTTTAGTGTTGGATTTCTCCCCTCATACATACATTGTTGTTGGGGATGTAACATGTTTTTATATTCTTTCTTTTTTCACAAGTTCATTCTGTATGATGGTTTCATTGTGGTGGGATCGGCCGGCCTCACTTATGTGACTCTGTAACTCCCTGGTAGTCTTTCAAAAAGATCTCCATTATCTCTTCCAATTGCCCGAAATCTAAATTTAAGACCCCTCAGCTCTGCAGTATTATAAAAAAGTTCACTTTAAATGTCTAATATGTCTTCTCATCTGACAGAAAATATTGGCCCTTACGATAGTTTAGATTCCCAAGAGCCACCGAGCCCCATACTCCAATTACCCCAGAGAGGTTTCACCACTAGTTACTCATTTTTCTCTGATGGAGAATGTTGAGTTTGATCATTTCAGTAGATGTTTTATTGTGTATAGTCACAGTTTTTGACTTTGTAATCCTCTGATTTAACCCCTTCCCACAGTCAGTTTTGTGTTTCTAATCAGGCCCCATTTTTCAAATCACTTTATGTGGTGATAACTTTGGAATGCTTCACAAAGGATAATAGGAAACAAATGTACGTTACAAATAATATTCCAACTTCTTTTGAATCTGACAATACCCTATATACGGTTGTACACTACTGTCTGGGCACATGGCAGGTTAAGAAGGGAAGGAGCGACATTTAGCTATTTGAATGCAGATCTTGCTGGAATAGTTAGCAGACACAATGTATTGGGGACACTGTTCATGGTCACCTGGAAGCTCAAAAGATGGCCACCACGAACAGGCTTGCCTTATCTAACCCATTTACAGATTTCACAAATTAATAATAATAATATTTTTTTTTATTTTTATAGCGCCAACATATTCCGCAGCACTTTACAAATTTTAGGGGGGACTTATTCAGACAATACAGAATAAGCATATCTCATATCGAAAGGAGTGAGGGCCCTGCTCGCAAGCTTACAGTCTATGAGGAAATGGGGGAGACACAAAAGGTAGAATGTACATATATTGTATAATGCAGCCTTGATATACTAAATAGGATAAATAATACATGGACTGGTCGCCTGCCAGTATGTGTGCAGTCCTGACCGAGGCTATTATGTGCATGGTTGGTATGAACCTTAACTTGAAGAAGATTTTAATATGGGGGAAAACTGGGATGGACAACTGGGATGGACAGATAGTGTGTGGAGTCGATACGCCAGTCTAAAGAAATGGGTTTTTAGGGTCCACTTGAAACTGTGGGTATTGGGAATTAATCGAACTGTCCTGGGTAGTGCATTCCAAAGAATTGTCGCAGCACGCGAGAAATCTTGGAGACGGGAGTGGGAAGTTCGGATTATGGAGGATTTTAGTTTTAAGTCACTGGCAGAACGGAGGCCACGTGTAGGGTGGTAGACTGAGACAAGGGAGGAGATGTAGGGGGGTACTGAAGCATGGAGCGCTTTGTGGGTAAGCGTGGTAAGTTTAAATTGAACTCTATATTGGATGGGTAACCAATGCAATGACTGGCACAGGGAAGAGGCATCGGTGTAGCGGTTGGCGAGGAATATGATCCTGGCTGCTGCGTTAAGGACGGATTGGAGAGGGGAGAGTTTAGTAAGAGGGAGCCCGATAAGTAGAGAGTTGCAGTAGTGCAGACGAGAATGAATAAGAGCTACAGTAAGAGTTTTTGCCGAGTTAAAGGTGAGCAAAGTCCTGATTCTTGAGATGTTTTTGAGGTGTAGATGACACAAGCGAGTGATTTGATGTGAGGAGTGAAGGAAAGATCTGAGTCAAAAATGACCCCAAGACAGCGGGCTTGTTGCTGGGGAGTAATGGTTGAGCCACAAACGGAAATGGCAATATCGGGCACAGGTAGGTTAGTGGAGGGAGGAAATACGAGTAGTTCAGTTTTTGACAGATTCAGTTTTAGACAGAGGGAGGACATAAATTACTTCTTAAATTTACGTCATAAACACAAATTACTTTGCTCATCATCCTTTAACCCCTCTACATGGATCTGGACTAACACAGAGATCCCTAGGCTTGGGTCACTGTGTTACCTGCAAACTCAGAGAAAATACGAACTCAGAAGACACAAGAGTAGACAGTAAACGGGCCGGGGTCACAACAGGAAACAAATACACAAGCCGGGAGCTGAGCACAGAGGACTGAACCAGAGGAGAACAAGGCTGTATCTAGCAGCTTCCGGCAATATGCTTCCAGCTTTAGTAGGGTGCGGTGCTCTCCAAATTGCTGAAGCAAGGAGCAGATTACTCCAGCTGGACAACACACACACACATACTGCCAGACTGGATGGTACTACAGGTCCCAGGCACCCTAATCTTAGTGGCTGGACAGTGCCTGCGCCGCCCAGAGCTTCTGGTTCTGACGTCTCTTCCATCACCAGCGCCACCTGCAGAATGAATAAGGCGGCGCCTGGTGACAAAAGCAGACAAGTCACACAAGTCGGAGCAGGAGGAGAAGTAGACGACCCAGAGGAGATGGGACACACCTTTTGCAGAAGCCCTAATGTAACAAAATGGCAGAAAACCAGAGCTGTAGAAATCCTCATAAAGTGACTCCATTTTGGAAATTATAACCCTCAGTGAAATAATCTATAGGAGTAGTGACTATTTTGACTCCACAGTCACTCTCCAGAAATTAGCACGCAGTGGATGTTGGAGAGTGAAAATTGCAAATATGCCATTTTATTACCCAACACATAGTGCCCAGATTGTGCTCCAGGAGACACACACCGTAAATTAAGTGGGTTCTTCTCATTATAGTAATACCAAATACATGGATGATAAATGAGATTTAGGCACATAAACTACTGCGAAGCTCAGAAGCGAGAAGGATATCTGACTTTGGAAGAGCTGATATTGCTAGATTGGTTTATGGAAGCCATGTTGCTTTTCAAAAGCCTTTGAGCCACTAATGATGTGGAAACTTCTGTTTTTCCATTGACAGATGATGGATCTGAGTGGGGACTTGTTTTTTGTGAGATGAGTAGAAGTTTTTATTGGTATTATTTTCGCCTACATAACATCATTTTGTGGCTTTTTATTCCATATTTGGGAGGCAGAATGAAAAAACAGTTGAACACTACGCTCTACTGGTCCATCCTATGAGGTTTTCTATTAGACAGTCATTGTTCTGGTGAATAAGTGAATTTTTTTTTATATAACTTGCCTTTTTACGGACAATTTAAGTAGAAATGTTAAAACATATAAAATTCAAGGATTTTTTATTAAAAATAATAATTGTTCTTATTCTTGGCAGATGTCTGTACCAGGAGATCAGAGGGACAGCTGACATCTTCAATTTTCAAATCAGATAATTTTCAGATCCAACAGGATACAATTGAAGTGAATGCCATTTCTCCAGATTTACCATCATCGCTTCACAGCCAAGATCTGTCATCTGATCCTTTGAAACAGGTCCTGTCTTCTGATTCATTACCGACTACTAAGGAAAATCAAAGTCACAAAATAAGCATTAAAAAACAAATTGCTCCTAAAGCAAAGAAGCCATTTTCACGTTCAGAATATGGAAATAGTTTTCCTCTCAAAAAGTCTTTTCTTAAACCTCAAAAAATTCACACAGTGAAGAATAAATTTTCTTGTTCAAAGTGTGGGAGATGTTTTAATCAGAAATCAGATCTTGTTAGGCACCAGAGAACTCACACAGGAGAGAAGCCATTTTCCTGTTCAGAATGTGGGAAACGTTTTACAGAGAAATCAATTCTTATCACACATCAGAGAACTCACACAGGAGAGAAGCCATTTTCCTGTTCAGAATGTTGGAAATGTTTTACAGAGAAATCAAATCTTATCAAACATCAGAGAATTCACACAGGGGAGAAGCCATTTTCCTGTTCAGAATGTGGAAAATCTTTTGCAACGAAATCAAATCTTATCAAACATCAGAGAATTCACACAGGGGAGAAGCCGTTTTCATGTTCAGATTGTGGAAAATGTTTTACAGAGAAATCAACTCTTACCAAACATCACAAAACTCACATAGGGAAGAAGCCTTTTTCCTGTTCAGAATGTGGGAAATGTTTTACAGAGAAATCAACTCTTACCAAACATCACAAAACTCACATAGGGAAGAAGCCTTTTTCCTGTTCAGAATGTGGGAAATATTTTAAAAATAAATGGAATCTTATTATTCACTACAGAACTCACACAGGGGAGAAGCCTTTTTCATGTTCAGACTGTGGAAAATGTTTTACAGAGAAATCAACTCTTACCAAACATCACAAAACTCACATAGGGAAGAAGCCTTTTTCCTGTTCAGAATGTGGGAAATGTTTTACAGAGAAATCAACTCTTACCAAACATCACTAAACTCATATTGGGAAGAAGCCTTTTTCATGTTCAGAATGTGGGAAATGTTTTAACCAGAAATCGGATCTTGATAAGCACCAGAGAACCCACACAGGGGAGAATGTCGCAACTACACCCAACTAGTCTCTGTAGAGACTAGAAAGGCCCTAGCTGCACACCTAAAAACACCACCACACACCCAACTAACTAATAAGCCATTGAGGAGTTTCTCATACCCCCAGAGGAACCAGAGGGGAGGCTGCAACACACTCTTAACAAGGGGAAAGGAAAGTATGAAGTAAAATAGAAAAAAGCTGAATGAGAAACAAAAACACATTCATATAGGGCAAAGAAGGCAAGCTAAGGAGAACCAAAAATAAAAGGAACAAGTATAATCTCCCCGAAACCTAACCTTGTTAGAATTAAAAGGTACTGGGAGGGAAAGCAAACTGACCGGGAGGATAGTTTCACCTTTGTGGTGAAACTTACAAAATTTATCCTCACCAACTGTAAATGTAAACCTGTCCTTTTATAATGACCACGGACAAGATAAAGGTTCCCAACTCACATCAGGACCACAAGATCCCAGGTACTTTCAGCTGCATCACAATGAACTTAATTATATGTACCAAATGTCCAACTGGGGGTCTGTATGTAGGGGAGACAGGGCAAAAACTTAAAAAAATGATGAATTCTCATCGCCACACAATAAAAGAAAAAAAAGAATAGATCTACTTGTGGCCAAACATTTTTACGGCCACAACTGCTTCTCCCTCTCCCATACTGATAGTTCTGCTTCACGTCACTTGTCTTATCTATTGCATTATTCCTGTGCCCTGTTGTGTATAAATATGTGACTCTTCAGATTTTGTATTATACTATATCTGATGAAGAGACCTGAGTAGTCTCGAAAGCTTACTGACTAATGGCTAACTGAAAAGATTGTATCAACCACTGAGAACTTTCAAATTTTAATGTTTTTCTCCAAGCAGCAATTTTAAGATCTCTCCACAGGTGTTCAATGGGATTTAGATACGGATTCATTGCTGGTCAGAACTCTCCAGCACTTTGTTTCCATCCATTTTCTGGGTGCTTCTTGAAGTATGTTTGGGGTCATTGTCATGCTGGAAGACCCATGACCTAGGATGCAAACTCAGCTTTCTGACACTAGGCACTACATTGTGCCCCAAAATCCTTTGCTAATCTTCAGATTTCATGATTCCTTGCACACAGTCAAGGTACCTGACCAAAGGCAGCAAAACAACCCAAAAACATCTTTGAAGCGCCACCATATTTGACTGTATGTGTTGTAAATTTATTGATTATGTTGCGCACCTTGGACAGCGGAACATCCGGATCTCTAAAGATGGACTTATAACCTTGAAATTATTGATATTTTTCAACAATTTTGGTTCTCAAGTCCTCAGACAGTTCTCCTTTTTCTGTTTTCTCCATGCTTAGTGTGCCACACATATGTACACAATGCAAAGATTGAATCAACTTCTCCCTTTTTTATCTGGTTTTAGTTGTGATTTTCATATTGCCCACACCTGTTACTTGCCACAATCACGTTTGAACAAGCTTCACATGCTTGAAACAAAGTTGTTTACCCACAATTTTGGCAAGGTGTCAATCATTTGCCCGACCTATTTTATGTGGTTTTGTGTGAAATTATGTTAAATTTGCCTTTTTTTTCTCTGTTTTCTTGTGTTGTTCCAATACACACAAAGGAAATAAACGTGTATAACAAAACATGTAACTGCAATAATTTTCTGGGAGAATTACTTCATTTTCTGGAACAATTTAAAGGGACCTAACACTTTTGACCATGACTTGTTTTTGTTGCCTTTTTAATTTGTTGCAGCATATCATCCTCTTCATGTTCAGCTATATTAGGAGGCTTGTAGCAAAGTCCAGTTAGCAGCTTTCCATTATTACCATTTCCATGTACATTAACCATACTGATTTTACATCAGGGATGTAAAGCTCAAAACATGCAGAAGGCCAAAATGAAAAACTTGGACAAAATTGTGGACCATCCAGTATACAGTATAATGGGCCCCACATAGTCCTCCATACTGAATAATGGGTCCCACATAGTCCTTCATACAGTATGATTGGTCCCACATAACTTTCCATCCAGTATAATGGGCCCCACATAGTTTTCCATACAGTATAGTGGGTCCCACAAAGTCCTCCATGCAGAATAATGGCCCCACATAGGTGTGGTGGTTCTGGTGTCGTGGGTCAAATATAATCAGCATGAGTTGGGCATGTGTGCTGTACATTGTCGAAGCTGCCCTACATGTCGTCATAGAGCTTGAGGTCTTAAGTCAGCGCAGTTCTCCATGAACCTAAACCCTTTCTTCCTGACAATTATCTCCTTAAGTTCCCGCTGACTTTCTAGTGACGTAGTGGAATCAGCAGTATTTCTGAAGACACCACCTGTACTTCAGCTTCTCTCCTAATTCCCTGTAATCATTTTGAAAGACCTTTCACCTCCCTCTAACTTTGTCATTGGTACCAATGTGTACCATGACTGCTGGGTTTTCCCCAGTCCCACCCAATAATCTGTATCTGATCGCATGAAGATCCCCCTGTTAGTGGCACACAAAATGTGTGTGTTTCGTCTTAGTTGTCTGCCACCAAATTGTATATAGGATCTATTTGTCGGAGAAATCACAAATGAACACTGAGTAGTGTCTCAAATAGGCTTTTTATAGGAAAAATCAGGAACCTTTCCACACATTACCTCATTGTCTTATCTCATAATTATGGCTGACATCTGTCGCTAATGGGTCATTATTTTAATATGTAAATTTAGTTAAGCTGACTCTCAAATCAATTAAGTCCGTCTTGCACATAAGGTTCAAAGGTCAATCAGTATAGTCACTTATCTTTTATTATTCTGTAATTTCCCTTAAAGAAATAAAGATCATCAGCAAGCTCTTATTATCAGATTAATATGTTAGTCAATAATCGTTAGGAATTTTCTATAATTCCATGTTCCACGTAGTATGTGGATCTTTGATCAATATGAGGTTATTGGTACAATGTGGTACGGGGAGGAGGAGGGCATTTTGGATTGTCTGTAATTCTTAATACATAAAAGTATGGAGTTCCATTTTTATATAACTTCCATAATCATACAGTATATTTATCTATAACACCCCAAATTAACTTAGGAATTATCTTAAGGACCATAATCTTCCACTTGACGAGATAATGCAAAAAAGTACCTGACCCACCTGGAACCAAGAATTCACCTTACTTCATACTCCCGATTCCCTTCCAAATCCACCTCAATTATGTCTTGAGGTCCCCTCAAATTTTTTTAAAAGAGAAGAATGGAAAGAATTATTGATTTTCCAGGCAATAGGAAGCTGCAACTTAACTGTCACAGGATTTAAAATTTTAATAATTTTATAAGGACCTACAAATTTAGGTGCAAACTCTCTAGATATTATCTTTAAGCGCAGATTTTTTTAGGACAACCACACAAAATACCCCACCCTAAAGACAGGAGCCTTCCTACGTCTGCGGTTAGCAACTCTTTTGGTCCAGTCACTATCTGCCAAAAGATACCTTTCGACATCCCTCCAGACCTTAAAGAGGTTGTCCACTACTATTAACAATGCCCCTGTTACGCTCACGCCCGGACTAACTGGTGTGAGAGTGGTTAGTGGTCCCACTGGGCCATGAACCGAGGAGTGCATGGAGGGGCGTGACTAAGGGCCTCGCTATATCCGACCACGAATACACTGCGGCTTAATCGACTCTGTGGTCTGAGGAGGGACGTGGGAGGTGGCCCAGGTGCTACTCCAGGTCAGACCCCGGACACAGCTGTTGACCCACACCGGGGAATGCAGAAACGGGCAGGCACAGCTGGTATGCAGACAGGCGAGTACTGGCAGGCACAGCTGGTATGCAGACAGGCGGGTACTGGCAGGCGCGGCTGGTATGCAGACAGGCGGGTACTGGCAGGTGCGGCTGGTATGCAGACTGGCGGGTACTGGCAGGCATGGCTGGTATGCAGACAGGCGGGTACTGGCAGGTAGGAACGCAGGCTGGATAGGGACCAGTACAGACTGGGATACAGGAACAGAGCCGCAGGTGTGGTGGACAAGCGGAGCAGAACCGCAGGTGCGTTGGACAAGTGGAGCAGAGTGAAACCGCAGGTGCGGTGGACAAGCAGAGCAGAGCAAAACCGCAGGTGCAGTGGACAAGCAGAGCAAAACCGCAGGTGCGGTGGACAAGCGACGCAGAGCGAAACCGCAGAGCAGAGGGTGCAGGCAGACAGGATAGGGCTCTGTTCACATGCAACAGACTGGGAAACACAGGAAGATAGTTAGAACACAGGAGGTAGAGACGGAGGCAGGGAGATGGGACAAACAGAACCAGATACACACAAGGTACTTACAATGAAGTAGCGAGTGGACACAAAACTCACAAACAGAAGTACAGAGACCATGAGTTGGAGTTAGGTGCAGGTTCAGACACTGCAGGAAAAGGGCAGGTACGGACATAGAGACAAACAGGTAATGGGCTAGGACACCGTTCATACATGAACTGAACCTGGAACAAGATACAGGAACGAGCCTGGGAACTCAGCCCCCAGGGTGGCGGAAACAGACTAGAAGTCACAGATACAGGTAACGGGCCTGGGTATACAGCCCCTAGGGTGGTGGAAACAGACAAGATACAGGACAAGACTTGGCAACTCAGTTGCACAGAACACACTGAAAGAAAGTGTTGCTCAGGCACCTCCTACTGGGTGGAGGGGGTTTAAGTATCCAGTGACTCACAGCAATAGGCTGGGGACGCATTAGGAGTGCGCACACTGTAACTTTAAGAATCAGGCAGTAACGGCGCCGCCGCCCTAAGCAATTAGACAAGAGACATGCACACAGCAAGTACTGAAGCAAAGTGTGCAGCCTGGACTGATAGGTAAGTTGGCGGTCTTGCATGGTGGAAGATGGTAAGCCATGCCAGCATTCCGCCTGGGATATTACAGTCCCCATGGAATTAAATTGTGCCAACAAGTCTTTTTGTAAATGCCTTGCTTGTTCTTTATTGCCTGTGAGCGGCGTTATTGCTGGCCTCTCACCAGGCATCACGTGACCCCGGCTGCAGCCGGCTCCGACATCTGCTGATGTCACGTCAAGTTCCGGCTGCAGTCGGGCATGAGCACGTGATGCACTCCCCCTTGATTGATGGGCTGTGGGCAGGGTTGCATCGCACATCGCAGCCCAGCATCCACCGCACGCTTTCCCTCTCTGCTTTAGTTGGGAAAGAGCAATAAAAAATCAAATTGCACTCGGACCAATGTTAATGAATGAGTGACATCTCATCTGCGATTTTTTTTTTCTCAGCTGAAATCAGGCTGAGAAAAAATTCACAGCATGCTGCGATTTGCCACGTATCTCAGGCGGCGAGACTTGCCAATGCAAGTCAATGGGTGTGTGAAAAAAATCGCACATCACTCGGACCATGCGAGTGCCGTCCGATTTTCACGCCCCCGTCTCTTTAAAAGCCGGCAATTCATCAGCCGCATACAGTTAACAATACATCGGTACCTGACAATATGAAAATAGAAAGAATAGCTATACACATAGAATAGATAGAAAGGTGTCAGTCATGTATATAATTAGTACAGTGACAGTGCTGGCTACTGTACTTGTCATTTATTGTTAAATTAAAGGATTTATTAAAAAAATTTGGTGTGGGGTCCCCCGTAATTTTATTGTCTAGCAGAGGTTAAGCAGATGGCTGGGGCAGATTTTTGAAGCCTGGGAAGGGGGTAATACCCACAGAGCTTCCCAGGCTACTAATATCAGCCCCCCAGCTGAATACTTAGCCTTTACAGGCTATTAAAATGGGGGATCCACAAAAAATGACTTGCTAGCAAAGGCTATGCAGACAGTTGGGGACTGATATTAATAGCCTAGGAAGGGGCCATGAATATTGGCCCCCTCCGAGGCTAGAAACAGCAGCAATCAGCCGCCCCAGAAGTGGCGTATCCATAGGATGCACCAATTCTGGCACTTAGCCTCCGCTCTGCCCACTGCCCTGTAGCGATGGCAGTGGGGTTATAGGGTTGGGGTTGATGTCAGCTTATAAGGCCAGCTGACAACAAGCCCAGGTTAGTAATGGAGAGGCGTCTATAAGACGCCCCCATTACTAACACCATAGTGAAAGTGATATGTGAAATAACTACAACAACACCATGAGTAAAATATTTTATTTGAAATAAACACAGAGACCTTTTATTGTTCTAAATTAAACCCTACCTACCATAACGCCCATTCCAGCTGAAGCCAATGTCACCTGCAATGAAAGTTAAATAATAAAGCAACCTCATCCTTACCTAACTAGAAACACTAGCGATCTTAGGCCACGGCCCAACTATCAGTATTCGGTCAGTATTTTTTCTCAGGAGTTGGAGCCAAAACCAGGTGAGTAACAATCAGAGAAAAGGTATAATGGAAACAAGTCACCAATTCTGCATTTATCCCCCATTCCTGAGAAAAAATACTGACCGAATACTGATAGTGGGACCGGGGCCTTAGAATAAAAAACTGCATTGTATTGACATCAGGGGTATAGATTTGAGTAACTAACTCAAAACCAACGAGGAATAAAGTGCAGATTTTTGGGGGCACATGATACAATACATACAGTTGAAACCAGAAGTTTACATACACTATATATAAAAAGACACATCTGCATGTTTTTCTCAATATCTGACATGAAATCAAAATAAAACTTTCCCGTTTTAGGTCCATTAGAATTACCATCATTTTTTATATTTGCCAAATGCCAGAATAATGAGATAATGTTTTAAGGCATTTTTATTACTTACTGCAAAGTCAAAAGTTTACATACATTTCATTAGTATTTGGTACCACTGCCCTTAAACTAAATGACTTGGGTCAAACATTTGGTACATCCTTCCACAAGCTTCTCACAATAGCTGGTCGGAATTTGGGCCCATTCCTGCTGACAAAATTGATGTAGCTGATCCAGGTTTGTAGGTCGCCTTGCTCGCACCTGCCTTGCCCATAAATTTTCAATAGGATTGAGATCAGGGCATTGTGATGGCCACTCCAAAACATTGACTTGTTATCCTTAAGCCACTTTGTTACCATTTTGGCAGTATGCTTCGGGTCGTTGTCCTTTTGGAAGACCCATTTCCACCCAAGCTTTAACTTCTTGGCTGATGTCTTGAGATGTTGCTTCAGTATTGCCACATAATCTTGTTTGCTAATGAAGCCATCTATTTTGTGAAGTGCACCAGTCCCTCCTGCAGCAAAACAACCCCACAACATGATGCTGCCGCCCCTATGTTTCACAGTTGGGATGGTGTTCTTAGTAGTGTTGAGCGAGTATGTTCTATTAACCCTTTCGCCGAGTATGCTCGGGCCGAGCTCCGAGTATTTATAGCTGCTCGGTGATATGGTTGAATCGCTCCCGTGTGCATGATTTGCAACTGTTAGACATTCCTCACATGTAATAAAACTGTCAAACAGTTGCAAATCATGCACACGGGAGCGATTCAACCATATCACCGAGCAGCTATAAATACTCCGAGCTTGGCCCGAGCATACTCGGACAGAACATACTCACTCAACACTAGTTCTTAGGCTTCCAAGCTTCTCCCTTTTTCCTCCCAACGTAACAATAGTCATTATGCCCAAAAAGTTGAATTTTAGTTTCATCAGACCACAGAACGTCTCCAGAAATTAAGGTATTTGTTCCTGTGTGCATTTGCAAACATTAAACTGACTTTTTTATGTTTCTTTTGGAGTAATGGCTTCTTCCTGGCAGAGTGACCTTTCAGCCCATGTTGATATAGTACTCGTTTCACTGTGATAATTGACACAATCTTACCAGCTTCTGCCATCATCTTCACAAGGTCTTTTGCTTTTGTTCTTGGGTTGATATGCACATGTCGGACCAAAGCACATTCATCGCTGGGACACAGAACCCGTCTCCTTCCTGAATGATATGATGGCTGGACATTCCCATCTTGTTTGTACTTGCGTATAATTATTTGTACAGATGAACGAGGCACCTTCATGTATCTTGAAATTGTACCCAAGGATGAGCCAGACTTGTGCAAGTCCACAATTCTCTTTCTGATATATTGGCTGATTTCTTTAGACTTTCCCATGATGCTGCACAAAGAAGCAGTGTGTTTCAGGTGTGCATTAAAATACATCCACAGGTGTGTCTCAGAAGCTTCCAAAACACATGACATCATCATATAGGCAGTCCAGAATTGTTTAAAGGCATAGTAATCTTAGTGTATGTAAACTTTTGACTTTGCAGTAAGTAATAAAAATGCCTTAAAAAATTCTCTCTCATTATTCTGGCATTTGGCAAATATTAAAAATTATGATAATCCTAATTGACCTAAAATGGGAAAGGTTTAATCTGATTTCATGTGTCTTTTTATATAGTGTATGTAAACGTCTGGTTTCAACTGTAAATACACCGACTCTGCTAAAGGACAACATGTCCCAGCAGTCCCAAAAAACATACACCAATGAGGACACGGCAAACATGGCCAGCAATGTAACTCAAGTACCACAACGTCACCACAAGTAAGAAATGATTATATCTGCCTAAAAAGCAAACTATACGGGCGGCCTGGATGAACGGATCTGCCGGCACCATACTGGAACTGCTGTGGAACAACTGGTCCCAGAAGTCCTGGCTGAGGAACCATTGTTACCAATGCAGCAGACATGACAGGTGAGTGGAATGAATGGGAAGAATTGTAAAGCAAAAGCCAACGATCCAATGGACCGGCCGTCTACACTACTGCGATAGACACAGATGGAAATATATACAAAGTCCATAAGGGAGTTTTATCGTCTCTTACTAAACGCATTGGCAGAGAATTATTAGGAGAAAATACAAGTGTGAATGGTGAATCAGATAGTGATTCACAGGAAGCAGATACATCATTTACAAAAGAAAACTGAACGTGTGCACAGGGTCCGACTGTAGAATACATATAGTGAATCACAACTGATCATTAAACATTATGTAAATTGTATGTCCACATTCCTGAATAAGGAAACACATTGTTTTGATGTAAAATTGAAATTAAATATACATCGCCAAGCCGAAAAACAAGGAAATATTAGTAGATGAAAAACAAATCATTTTTGAAGTTCATACCATGGGGGGACTCCATGTTTAGAGTCAGGATCCAATAGGCTTCCCTCAGGGCCGGCTGCTTTTTCCAGCTGCCACCACAGGCCACAAGATTGATCTTTTCGAGTCCGAAAAATGATTAACATGAAGTGTCCTGTTTATGTATTATGGTAAAATGTTAAACCGCACCAGAATACCCGGAGTTGTTGGTGATGTTGATGTGTTCGGCGATCCTCTTCTTCAGTTTACGTGTGGTATAGCCAATATACTGAAGGTGACGGCTACTGCAGAATATACCGTATACCACATGACTGGTCTCGCAATTTATGTCCCCTCACAAGATTTTGACCTATTTCAAACAATAGGAAATGTAAATCCCTTTATACGGTTATTAACAGTTACAAAACATTTCTTCAATGAGTCCGAAGAGTCTTCCACTCCAAATAACATGACGGCAGAGATTATGGAACATAATGATGCTACACTTACAGTCGTTGAACAGATTGCCTTACTAACTTTGTCTTCATTGCAGGATCCAGATTTTTCTTTGAATAAACCACAAGATCGAGGAATTAACATCATCCCATCTAACCCTGCATACTATCCTCTGCAATCCAGGGTTCCAACTTTAGGTTTATTTCAAACTCTAGTTGAAAATGACCTTAAAAATTACATGGTGGTATCTGTAATATGAAGCATAAGGCTAAGTGCACACGATGCGTATTTGAAGCGGAAATTTCCGCTTCATTTCCGCATGTCCTTTTTCCTGGAAAACGCATGCGGAATTTGTCATGCGTAATTCGCGCGTTTTGCACATGCGGAATTGCCTTGCGTTTTCTACTGCATTGTAGATGGCAATTCCGCATGCGTAAACGCACAAAGAATTGACATGCTGCGGAATTTTCCGCACAACAAAACGCTGCGGAAAATTCCGCATCGTGGGCATTACAATTGCGGAATGCCATAGGGGACCATGGCAGAAGGCTAACATGCGTAATTCATGCGTTTACGCTGCGGAATTTTCCGCACAAAATACGCATGAAATACGCATCGTGTGCACATAGCCTAATAGTAATTTTGATATGCTCCAGTGGTTAGAGAACTTCAACAAAATGTTAGTATAACCATACAGCATTTAGACAAATGTGGATGTGTTGTGGTATTGGACACCGAATTGTATTGTAACATGGCTCTTTCCATCCTCAGCGACACAAACACCTACACCAGCTTAAGGTCTGTTCGTACTAATGCATTTAAATCTGAGTTACCAGAATGTCTGTGTCAAGGATTCCACACGATCCCGATTACTCATAGAGACCACCCACTGTGATCTCTGGAGTGAACAGCTCTCTGCTGCCCCCTATTGTCCGGACAATTGCACGATTAGCTGACGATCAATATAGGCGGCTGCAGGCTGTTCTCACTACGTAGGTATTGGCAAGCTAGCAGTGAGCGTACGACGTACACACCACCTTCCAACACATGGAATATATGTATACACCCTTGTACGATCGCTGTCACTTCACAATAACCCAAGAAAGATTATTCTTTGCCACCACCAATCTGTTTTTCTGGCCGATTGGACGCCTTATAGGTAGCGTGTGGCTTCGGAAGAGGAACTATTACAGAGCAAAAGAAACAGCTATTAAATTTTATATTTAAAGAAGTTGTCCACTACTTTCACATTGGTGCCCTATCCATAGGATAGGGCATCAATGTGTGATTGCCTGGGGTCCCGCACCAGGCACCCCTGCCGATTAGCTGTTATCGGTGACAGCGGCTGTAAGTGCTTGCCTGCGGTGCTTGGCCGTCCATCTGTAGTGGCTGCCGCGGGGTACTGAACATCCACCTCCAATTGAATTGAATAGGAGGCAGATGTGCAGTAACAAGCACCGGCCACTACAGCTTGAAGGCCAAGCACCGCAGGTAAGCACTTCCTGCCGCCGCCGGCCGCCACCACCGATCGCAGCTGATTGGCGGGGGTGGCGGGTGCGGGACCCCGGTGTTAGAACCTTGCTGTTAGGTTTTTTTTCCTTTGCTGGTCACATGACCTTGTTGGCCTATTTAATCCTGCTCCGCCCTTCTGGCTTTGCTGGACTTCATTGTATATCTACTTTCTAGCTAGCCTGTGCTCTGTATCTAACTCTGTTAGTTTGCTTGGTCTACGGACCTCTATGTTCTATCTATTTTGTTTGTTCGTCTGTCTGCTACTATTTCTGTTAGGAGGTGTCCCATATTCCTCCCAGTCCTTAGTACTTGTAGGGATTCCCTCCTCACATCTATAGGTCTCCGTACAGACTAGATTAGGACTTTAGCAGGTCTGATCGCAGGATCAGGTTCCCTGTTACATCGTAGGGATTCAGCTGAGTCTTATAGTAGGGACAGATCTCCTCTCTTTCCTTAGCTTTGGTAGCAGAACATAACAGTAAGTCCAGCCTGCAAATTCTCTAAGGAAAGATTTTTTTTTTTTTTTTTTTTTGTTCCATCATGGTGTCGGTTCAGGATTTGGCTAAACACCTGCAGGGACTCTCTCTGGAAGTGGCCGAGCTCCGTCAGCACGTGAGTAACTGTCCTGGAGCATATTTCTTGGAGCCTAAGGTATGTTTGCCGGATTTATTTTTTGGTGAACATCGAGAATTTTTTTCATTTAAAAATGCTTGCTTATTGTATTTTCGTTTGAGACCCAAGTCCTCTGGGGATGAATCCCAGCGCGTAGGGTTCATAATGTCACTTTTGCGCAAAGAGCCTCAGGAGTGGGCCTTTTCTTTGCAACCTAGTGATACATGCTTCAGATCAGTGGATAGTTTTTTTTCTGCTTTAGGACTATTATATGATGATCCTGACCGTGTGGCATCAGCTGAGACTGAGTTGAGACGTTTAAAACAAGGATCAGGTAATGTCGAAAAATATTGTACTCATTTTCGTCGTTGGTCCACTCAAACAGGGTGGAACGATTCTGCTCTGAAAAGTCTATTTCTTGCTGGGCTCAGTGAAAGGGTTAAAGACCTGCTAATTGCTTATCCTACACCTGAGGATTTGCAACAGGCTATGCAATTAGCTATACGGGTGGATAGAAGACTGCGTGCTAGGGTTAATGAGAGCAAATCCTCTGCTATGTCAGTTTCTGGTTATGATAATGTGTGTACTAACAGTGGTGAACCGATGGAGATTGGATCGGTGGCACCTCGCTCTCAAGAAAACGATCGTCGATTTTCTGAAGGCTTGTGTTTCTATTGCGGAAAATCTGGTCATTTGATTAAAGGCTGTGAGCTTCGTATGAAGAAAGAAAAAAAAATGGTCAGTCACGCCCGTATTGCCTGTTTAAATTCCAAGGGTATATTTTTAGCTGCTTCCACGATTGCTCAGGGAAAATTAATGGAATTTCGGGTGTTTGTTGATTGCGGGTCTACACTGAATGTAATTGATGGGGGATTCGTGGAAAAACTCAATTTAAAACCTGAACCTTTATCATCCCCCATTGCTGTGGTTTCTGTGGATGGCTCCCCTTTGAAGAATATTACTCTCAAGGTCAGTGAATTTCCTCTCACTATTAATGGTGTTCACCATGAGAAATTGGATTTGGTAGTGTTGAATAACTTGCCTTCTCCAGTAATATTGGGTTTGCCCTGGTTAAAATTTCACAATCCTGTACTGGATTGGTCTACCAGTGAAATTAAATCCTGGAGCCATAAATGTTATGACAAGTGTTGTAACGGGCGTATTGCAGCTTTGGATAGGGGAGAATTGCCTGTTCCTATTCAGGATTTTTGGAGAGTTTTTTCTGAGAAGGAATCGCAGGTTTTGCCTCCCCATAGAGACTATGATTGTTCTATTGAATTTGTCCCTGGAGCGACTCTTCCTAAAAGTCGTTTATTTAACCTTACCATTCCTGAGAGGAAGGCTTTGGAGGAATACATACAGACAAGTTTGGCCACCGGTCACATTAGGCCCTCTAAGTCTCCTGTGGCGGTTGGATTTTTTTTTGTAAAAAAAAAGGACGGCGGTTTACGTCCTTGTCTGGATTTTCGTGAGATTAACAAAATTACGGTACGCAATCCTTACCCACTGCCATTGATTCCTGATCTGTTTAACCAGTTATTGGGGGCCAAGTGGTTCTCTAAAATTGACCTTAAGGGGGCATACAATCTGTTGCGCATGAAGGAGGGTGATGAATGGAAGACTGCTTTTAACACTCCTGTGGGTCATTTTGAGAATCTGGTTATGCCTTTTGGTCTTACTAATGCTCCTGCATTTTTTCAGAATCTGATTAATGACATCCTTAGACCTTTGATCGGTAAAAATGTGGTTGTGTATTTGGATGACATTTTGATTTATTCGCCAGATCTGGAGTCTCATTGGCGGAGCGTGCGTGAGGTATTACAGTTATTAATGGACAATTCGCTTTTTGCTAAGCTGGAGAAATGTGAGTTCGCTGTACAGAGAATTAGTTTTTTGGGCTACATTATCTCCAGCAAAGGTTTTGAGATGGATCCGGTTAAGGTTCAGGCTGTGCAGGAATGGCCTAGGCCTATTGGTTTGAAATCGATACAGAGGTTTTTGGGTTTCGCCAATTACTACAGAAAATTCATAAAAAATTTTTCTAGTATTGTCAAACCTCTGACTGATCTCACCAGGAAAGGTGCTGATGCGGTTCAGTGGTCTTCTGAGGCCATTGAAGCTTTTGTGTATCTCAAGGAGAGGTTCACCTCTGCTCCCATCCTTATGCAGCCTGATGTTACTAGGCCGTTTTTGGTTGAGGTTGATGCTTCCTCTGTGGGGGTTGGCGCAGTATTGTCTCAGGATAATGGGGATGGATTACATCCCTGTGCCTTTTTTTCAAAAAAATTTTCGGAGACTGAACTGAATTACAATATTGGTAATCGGGAATTATTGGCTATTAAACTCGCATTTGAACACTGGCGCCACTTCTTGGAAGGTGCGGAATTTCCCGTTCAGGTTCTTACGGATCATAAAAATCTGATATATCTTGATGCTGCCAAGCGCCTGAATGCCCGTCAGGCTAGGTGGGCACTGTTTTTCTCGCGGTTTAATTTCTCCGTTACTTACATCCCTGGTACTAAGAATGTTAAGGCGGATGCCTTGTCTCGCAGTTTTTCTCCCATAGTCGGTGCTGAGAAAGAGGAAAACATTTTACAAGAAGGTGTTGTGATAGCTGCTTTAGACTCCGTTTTGGAAGATGAGATTCTTAAAGCACAGGAGAATGCCCCATCTAACACTCCTCATGGGAGGTTGTTTGTGCCTGGGACCTTTAGGAGAGATTTGTTTGTTGAGTGTCACGAATCTCGGTTGGCAGGTCATCCCGGAATCTCTGAGACCAAGAGACTGGTGGGTCGCAGTTTTTGGTGGCCTGGATGGCAGAAGGAAGTCATTAAGTGGGTGCGCCAATGTACTATATGTGCTAGATCTAAGTCCTCACATACTCCTGCTGCGGGGTTGCTTTGTCCTTTGGAGGTCCCCAGTGCTCCTTGGACACATTTGGCTATGGACTTTATAACTGACCTTCCCTCCTCTGAGGGTTTTACTGTCATCTGGGTGGTCGTGGACCGTTTTAGCAAGATGTGTCACTTGGTTCCCTTCGTCAAACTGCCCTGCGCTAAAACTCTCGCTAAGGCCTTTGTCAAGGAAATTGTCAGACTTCATGGCGTTCCTACTGACATTGTTTCTGATAGGGGTCCTCAGTTCGTGGCTCGTTTTTGGCGTGCCTTTTGTGACAGGTTGGGAATTCATTTGTCGTTTTCGTCCGGATATCATCCTGAATCTAATGGCCAGACAGAAAGGAAAAACCAGGATGTTGAGCAGTTCTTGCGTTGTTTTGTGGCAGACAATCAAGAGGGGTGGTCTGAGTTTCTGCCACTTGCCGAATTTGCTCTGAACAATCATACATCTTCTTCTGCTGGTTGTTCGCCTTTTTTTTGTTGTTCTGGGAGACATCCGTCGTTTGGGTCGTTCTCCAAGTTGGGATCTGCCGTGCCTGAGGAGGAGAATTTTTCCGGTGATTTGGAAAGAGTTTGGACGGATGTGCGTGGTAATCTTCAGGAGGCCAACAGAAAATCTAAAGACTACTTTGATAGGAAACGACAGGAGGTTTTGTTCGCTGTTGGTGACATGGTTTGGTTGTCCTCTAGGAATCTGCGGTTGAGGATTCCTTCTAAGAAATTGGGTCCCAAGTTTGTAGGGCCCTTTAAGGTGCTTCAGGTTGTCAACCAATCTGCTGTTAGGTTGGAGGTTCCTACCTCCTGGAGAATTAATCCGGTCTTTCATGTCTCTCTGTTAAAAAAAGCTGTTGTGTCGGATGGTGACGCCTCTGCCTCTGTTCCTCCGGTGGTGGAGGACGGGGAATATGAAATTTCTCGCATCCTTGACTCTAGACGGTATAGAGGTAGTTTGCAGTATCTTGTGGCCTGGAAAGGTTTCGGACCCGAGGATAACTCTTGGGTGAGGTCAGATGATGTTTCCGCGTCCAGACTTATCAGAGCGTTTCACAGGAGATTTCCTGATAAGCCTGGTCCTAGGGGATCCGGAGGATCCTCTTAGAAGGGGGGGTACTGTTAGAACCTTGCTGTTAGGTTTTTTTTCCTTTGCTGGTCACATGACCTTGTTGGCCTATTTAATCCTGCTCCGCCCTTCTGGCTTTGCTGGACTTCATTGTATATCTACTTTCTAGCTAGCCTGTGCTCTGTATCTAACTCTGTTAGTTTGCTTGGTCTACGGACCTCTATGTTCTATCTATTTTGTTTGTTCGTCTGTCTGCTACTATTTCTGTTAGGAGGTGTCCCATATTCCTCCCAGTCCTTAGTACTTGTAGGGATTCCCTCCTCACATCTATAGGTCTCCGTACAGACTAGATTAGGACTTTAGCAGGTCTGATCGCAGGATCAGGTTCCCTGTTACATCGTAGGGATTCAGCTGAGTCTTATAGTAGGGACAGATCTCCTCTCTTTCCTTAGCTTTGGTAGCAGAACATAACACCCGGCTGATCATACATTGATGCCCTATTCTAAGGATAGGGCATCAATGTGAAAGTATTGGACAACACCTTTAATCCAAAGGGAGGCAATGTTTATGAAAAAAATCTACAAAAGATTTTACAAAGGGGGACAAAACAATACAGCATATACAGTTACACAAAATAAAAGGGATTAATAGAAGAACTTACTATACAAATCACAGAGACGATTCAGTTTAGCCGAAGGAGAGCACTTCGATTGATTTGGCCGCTACAGTGAAAGTGATCCCTGCTTACATGAAAATATGTATCTCCCAGCATGAGCATATATCAATATTCGGCTTGATGTTTTATGACGAAGTAGGTCCTGCCCGCACACTCCACTGTGATGGCATCACATGGGTTGGTCACCGCCCTTCATGGTTTTATTAAATCTCTAATTTCTGTGATATCTCCTCGCTCGATGATCGCAGAAGTAAGCGAATGATGCCATATTTTTTATTGCGATTTTACCTTTCCTTAGAGATCAAACATGATGCTGTCGGTTATCTCTGCACTGTTGTGTTACAGCTCATCGGCAGGGCTCACAGATACAGAAAAATATGCATACTGTTCCTTATTTAGCCCCGCCACTAAAAATATATGTCCTATCACAATTGGAAATATAGAAATGCCGCTATTCCATATTTCATTTCGGTGCCTCAGAGTCTGGAGATCGAATTCATATGCAGCTAGGAATGTCCTGGCTATTGTAAGGAGTGTGATAGATTTCCTTTGAAGCCTTAACGAGATATTTACTATCTCTTTCAGGTGTCATACTTGTTATTTCTGATCAAATGCACAACTCATTCAGTCTCTGGCCCATATGTTCAAAGGTGTCTATTTGTCACACATGTCTCCTTTACCAGAAGCTCCATTTCGTTTCGTAATTAGCCTGGATAATAAAGTTTGTCACTTCTTTTGTACACTGCTATTTTGCATAGAAGCAGCTTTTTAGATTGCTAGCTCTTCTTACTCCAAATGGGATAGGGGAGGTGGGGACGGATAAAGACTTGGGAGGGAGAGATTTGAGAGATGTTTAATATTTCCTGACAGTCTGGATATAGCAGACTTGGTATTTTGAACCCTAAATTACGAAAACTGTTGATTCCTGAATACCCCATCATTCTTATTTTCCACGGACTCCCTAAGGTTCACAAGGGGGTTTTCCTCCCTCCGCTCAGACCAATAATTTCTGGTATTGGATCCCTGAACGAGAACCTTAGTGAGTGGGTGGATGTCATCTCCAAATACTCCATTATTAGAACCCCAGGTTTTTTGAAGGACACTTCTACTGTCCCTAAGGTTTTTGATCATTTCAAATGGCATCCTAACTATTCTTTTGCTACATTTGATATGGTCAAATTATACTCATCCGTACCTCACAATAGAGCTATGGTGGCTATTGCATACCATTTAGAGAAGTATAGTGCCTATTCGGTAAATAAACAAAAAAGCAGCCTCACCATGTCCTATTTATATGACTCAGTCCGTTTTGCAATGCTGTGGGTCTCCAACCAATAGCCGTGACTTTAAGGCTTCACATAGGAAAAATAATTATGGTGAGTCCCAAAAATAATTAAAATCCTCAATTTATTGCAAAATAATTAAAAGATCATACAGGTTGGGAATACATCTCAACGCGTTTCTGGAAAAAAGCCATTATTCACTGATTCCGATTCCTTATGATATATGGTATAAAAACAAATGATGACCAACCGTTGATCAATAAACACATATGTTAGCAATCAATCACATTTGAGAATAATTAGCATAATCACAAGGCTAAATCACAAGGAAACCAGAAGGAGAGGGGATGAAAAAAACACAAAAAACCACAGGCATTTAAATCTAAGATTTAATATAGATAAAGGGTATCATTCCTATAGTTCATGCCGTTGGGGTATTTTGTATCCAGTTTAATAATCCAAAATAATTCTCTTAGGAGGAGTTTTTTCCTCTAATAGGAATATCCACCTTTTCTAACCCATAGAATGAAAAATTGTTTAATTCACCTTTATGTCTCTCTACAAAATGCTTGCACGCTCCTGAATAGGATGCTTTTTTATTTTTGATGTTGGTCACATGTTCTGCCAGCCTTTTCTTTAATTTACGTATTGTGCAGCCAATGTATTTTATTTTACATTCTTTGCAAAATATGCAATACACAACATAATTTCTATTGCAACTAATAAATCTTTTTGTATCATTGGCTGCATCAATTTTTTGCGTTTGCAATGTATACTGGCACATCGTACATTTGGAACATGCACATTTAAAAAAACCTTTACAACTGAGCCAGATTTTTTATCACTTTTTTGTGGCATGTATAGACTTGGGGAAAGAGTAGCACCTATTGATCTCCCTTTTCACGGCACACATACTAATCCATTCTCCAGGATTTTATTTAAGTCCCAATCTTGAAATAATACAGGGACATATCTGTTTACAATGTTTTTTATTTCCTGAAATTGGCAACTATATGGGGTACTGAAGATGTTTTTTTTGTCAAACGATATGGACAAAAAAAACATCTTCAGTACCCCTCGCATTAGTATGTGTGCCGAGAAAAGGGAGATCAATAGGTGCTACTCTTTCCCCAAGTCTATACATGCCACAAAAAAGTGATGAAAAAATCTGGCTCAGTTGTAAAGGTTTTTTTAAATGTGCATGTTCCAAATGTACGATGTGCCAGTATACATTGCAAACTCAAAAAATTGATGCAGCCAATGATATTAACCCCTTAAGCCCCGCGGGTGGTTTGCACGTTAATGACCGGGCCAATTTTTACAATTCTGACCACTGTCACTTTATGAGGTAATTACTCTCGAACGCTTCAACGGATCCCCCTGATTCTGAGATTGTTTTTTCGTGACATATTGTACTTCATGATTGTGGAAAAATTTCTTCGATATCACTTGCGTTTATTTGTGAAAAAAACGGAAATTTGGCGAAAATTTTGAAAATTTTGCAATTTTCAAAATTTGAATTTTTAAGCCCTGAAATCAGAGCGATATGTCACACAAAAGAGTTAATAAATAACATTTCCCACATGTCTACTTTACATCAGCACAATTTTGGAACCAAAATTTTTTTTTGTTAGGGAGCTATAAGGGTTAAAAGTTGACCAGCGATTTCTCATTTTTCCAACAAAATTTACAAAACCATTTTTTAGGGACCACATCACATTTGAAGTCACTTTGAGGGGTCTTTATGACAGAAAATACCCAAAAGTGACACCATTCTAAAAACTGCACCCCTCAAGGTGCTCAAAACCACATTCAAGAACTTTATTAACCCTTCAGGTGCTTCACAGGAATTTTTTGAATGTGGAAGAAAAAAATGAACATTTAACTTTTTTCACAAAAATGTTAATTTAGACCCAATTTTTTTTATTTTCACAGGGGTAACAAGAAAAAATGGACCCCAAAATTTGTTGTGCAATTTCCCCTGGGCACGCAGATACCCAATATTTGGGGAAAAAATACTGTTTGGGCGCACGGCAGGGCTCGGAAGGGAAGGAGCGCTATTTGACTTTTTGATTGTAAAATTTGCTTGAATAATTAGCGGACGCCATGTTGTGTTTGGAGAGCCCATGTGTGCCCAAACTTTGGAGCTCCCCCACAAGTGACCCCATTTTGGAAACTAGACCCCCCAAGGCACCTTTCTAGATGCATAGTGAGCACTTGGAACCCCCAGGTGCTTCACAAATTGATTCGTAACAATGAAAAAGTGAAAAAAAAAAACACTTTTTCATTTTTATGAATCAATTTGTGAAGCACCTGAGGGTTCCAAGTGCTCACTATGCATCTAGATAGGTGCCTTGGGTGGTCTAGTTTCCAAAATGGGGTCACTTGTGGGGGAGCTCCAATATTTGGGCACACAGCGGCTCTCTAAATGCAACATGGTGTCCGCTAACAAATTTAACGCAAAATTGGCTCAAATTGTTAGCGACACCATGTTGCGTTTGGAGAGCTGCTGTGTGCCCAAACATTGGAGCTCCCCCACAAGTGACCCCATTTTGGAAACTAGACCCCCCAAGGCACCTATCTAGATGCATAGTGAGCACTTGGAACCCCCAGGTGCTTCACAAATTGATTCATAAATATGAAAAAGTGAAAAAAAAACACTTTTTCATTTTTATGAATCAATTTGTGAAGCACCTGGGGGTTCCAACTGCTCACTATGCATCTAGATAGGTGCCTTGGGGGGTCTAGTTTCCAAAATGGGGTCATTTGTGGGAGAGCTCCAATGTTTGGGCACACAGGGACTCTCTAAATGCAACATGGTATCCGCTAACAAATTGAATGGAAAATCGGCTCAAATTGTTAGCGGACACCACATTGCGTTTGGAGAGCTTCTCTGTGCCCAAACTTTGGAGCTCCCCCACAAGTGACCCCATTTTGGAAACTAGACCCCCCAAGGCACCTTTCTAGATGCATAGTGAGCACTTGGAACCCCCAGGTGCTTCACAAATTGATTCGTAATAATGAAAAAGTGAAAAAAAAAACACTTTTTCATTTTTACGAATCAATTTGTGAAGCACCTAGGGGTTCCAAGTGCTCACTATGCATCTAGATAGGTGCCTTGGGGGGTCTAGTTTCCAAAATGGGGTCACTTGTGGGGGAGCTCCAATGTTTGGGCACACAGGGTCTCTCTAAATGCAACATGGTATCCGCTAACAAATTGAATGGAAAATCGGCTCAAATTGTTAGCGGACGCCACATTGCGTTTGGAGAGCCCCTCTGTGCCCAAACTTTGGAGCTCCCCCACAAGTGACCCCATTTTGGAAACTAGACCCCCCAAGGCACCTTTCTAGATGCATAGTGAGCACTTGGAACCCCCAGGTGCTTCACAAATTGATTCGTAATAATGAAAAAGTGAAAAAAAAAACACTTTTTCATTTTTACGAATTAATTTGTGAAGCACCTAGGGGTTCCAAGTGCTCACTATGCATCTAGATAGGTGCCTTGGGGGGTCTAGTTTCCAAAATGGGGTCACTTGTGGAGGAGCTCCAATGTTTGGGCACACAGGGACTCTCCAAATGCAACATGATATCCGCTAACAATTTGAGCCGACAATTTGTTAGCGGATATCATGTTGCATTTGGAGAGTCCCTGTGTGCCCAAACATTGGAGCTCCCCCACAAGTGACCCCATTTTGGAAACTAGACCCCCCAAGGCACCTATCTAGATTCATAGTGAGCACTTGGAACCCCAGGTGCTTCACAAATTGATTCATAAAAATGAAAAAGTGTTTTTTTTTTCACTTTTACGAATCAATTTGTGAAGCACCTGGGGGTTCCAAGTGCTCACTATACATCTAGAAAGGTGCCTTGGGGGGTCTAGTTTCCAAAATGGGGTCACTTGTGGGGGAGCTCCAAAGTTTGGGCACAGAGGGGCTCTCCAAACGCAATGTGGTGTCCGCTAACAATTTGAGCCGATTTTCCATTCAATTTGTTAGCGGATACCATGTTGCATTTAGAGAGTCCCTGTGTGCCCAAACATTGGAGCTCCCCCACAAGTGACCCCATTTTGGAAACTAGACCCCCCAAGGCACCTATCTAGATTCATAGTGAGCACTTGGAACCCCAGGTGCTTCACAAATTGATTCATAAAAATGAAAAAGTGTTTTATTTTCACTTTTTCATTTTTACGAATCAATTTGTGAAGCACCTGGGGGTTCTAAGTGCTCACTATGCATCTAGATAGGTGCCTTGGGGGGTCTAGTTTCCAAAATGGGGTCACTTGTGGGGGAGCTCCAATGTTTGGGCACACAGGGGCTCTTCAAACGCAACATGGCGTCCGCTAACAATTTGAGCCGATTTTCCATTCAATTTGTTAGCGGACACCATGTCGCGTTTGGAGAGCCCGTGATGTGCCTAAACAGTGGAGCTCCCCCACAAGTGTCCCCATTTTGGAAACTATACCCCTCAAAGATTTTATTAAGGTGTATAGTGAACATTTTGAACCCAGAGGTACGGCACATTATTTGTTTACATTAGGTCATCATATTGAATAAGTTTTCATTATTCTTGAGCGCAAGTGCTCGCTACTTGAGTTTGCATCGGGTACTCAGGTATGCACCATGTACAGCGTGTGCTCGAGTGACATGCTCGAGTCCCTGCTCTGCATGTTTCACGGTTATTAGACACCCCAAAAAAAAACATGCGGGGATCGCTCGTGCATGGCAGGCAATCCCCGTAAAGTTTTTTGGCCGCGAAGCATATGGGGCAGAGACTCGAGCATGTCACTCAAATACCCACGATACTAAATGCATACCAGAGCACCCGATGCAAACTCAAGTAGCGAGCACTTGCTCTCAACACTAGTCGCCATATCGTCATCTTTTTTTCTTACTTTTGAAAAAAATCCCAACCCCAGCCCTAACCCTAGCACAACCCTAACCCTAGCACAACCCTAGCCCCAGCACAACCCTAGCCCCAGCACAACCCTAGCCCCAGCACAACCCTAGCCCCTGCACAACCCTAGCCCCAGCACAACCCTAGCCCCAGCACAACCCTAGCCCCAAACCCAGCCCTAACCCTAGCCCAATCCTAACTCAAGAGTTTATTTTTGACGCCGTTCCTTGTGCGGTATAAGTGATTAGACGACTTTATTCTTCGGGTCGGTGTGATTACAGCAATGCCAGAATCATATGGGGTTTTTATGACTGACAGCTGTCACACACTAAAAGACGCATTTTTTGTAAAATCTAGTTTTTGCATCGCCATATTTTGAGAGCTATAATTTTTCCAGATTTTGGCAGACAGTCATGTGACGGCTCGTTTTTTGCGGGATGACTTGACGTTGTTATTGGTGCCATTTTCAGGCACGTGACATTTTTTGATCGCTTTCTATTCCGATTTTTGGGAGGCAGAATAAACAAAAACCAACAATTCAGGAATTGTTTTTTTTTTTTTTTTTTTTTATTCTGTTCCGCGTGTGGTAAAATTGATGAGGCAGCTTTACTCTTCGGGTCAGTACGTTTACAGCGGTACCACATTTGTATCATTTTTCTATGTTTTGGCGCTTATACACAATAAAAGCTATTTTATAGAAAAAAATATTTTTTAGTATCGCTTTATTCTGAGAGCTATAACTTTTTTATTTTTCGGCTGATGGAGCTATATGGCGGCTTGTTTTTTGCGGGACGAGATGACGTTTTCAGCGGTATCATTTTTATTTATATGCGTCTTTTTGATCGCGTGTTATTCCACTTTTTGTTTGGCGGTATGGTGATAAAGCATTGTTTTTTGCTTGGTTTTTTTTTTTTTTTTTTTACCGTGTTCACTGAAGGGGTTAACTAGTGGGACAGTTTTATAGGTCAGGTTGTTCCGGACGCGGCGATACCAAATATGTGTACTTTTATTGTTTTTTTTTTATTTTTTTTATAATATTTATTGATGGGTACATTATATTTTTATTTTTGGTGTATTATTTTTTTTATTTTTTTATAATATTTTTGCACATTTTTTTTTTTTTTTTTTTTCCACTTTCACACAGTTTATACACTTTATTACTTTGTCCCACTCTGGGACTTTCACTTTTTTTTTCTGATCGCCTGCATGGCACAGGAATGGAGCACCATCCCTATGCCATGAAGGCTGTCAGAAGTGCACAGTGTGAAGATTGCTTGGAGATGCACTGCGCATGTCCAAGCAATCTTCCTGCTCTCTGGTGACCCGGATGTTGTCATGACGACATCGGGTCGTCATGGCAACACCCGGGAAGCCTTTGCAGACTGCGCTGGAAGCCGGAAGAGGAGGTGAGTATCGCCGATCACCTCCCCTTGCCCCCGCAATGCCGCGATCGACTTCAATCGACTTCGATCGCAGCATCACGGGGGTTAATGTGCTGGGAGCGGTGCGTGACCGCTCCCTGCACATTGTCACAGCTGACACCCGGTACTATCAGCTGACACCCGGCGGCGATCGCGCCCGCACAGCCTGTGTGCGCGCGCGATCGCGATGACGTACTAATACGGGTCTGGCTCTTAAGTCCCAGGGCACAGACGCGTATTAGTACGTCAGATGTTATTAAGGGGTTAAAAGATTTATTAATTGCAATACAAATTATGTTGTGTATTGCATATTTTGCAAAGAATGTAAAATAAAATACATTGGCTGCACAATACGTAAATTAAAGAAAAGGATGGCAGAACATGTTACCAACATCAAAAATAAAAAAGCATCCTATTCAGGAGCATGCAAGCATTTTGTATAGAGACATAAAGGGGAATTAAATAATTTTTCATTCTATGGGATAGAAAAAGTGGATATTCCTATTAGAGGAAAAAACTCCTCCTAAGAGAATTATTTTGGATTATTAAACTGGATACAAAATACCCCAACGGCATGAACTATAGAAATGATACCCTTTATCTATATTAAGTCTTAGAGATTTGAATGCCTGTGTTTTTTTTTCCCCCTCTCCTTCTCCTTCTGGTTTCCTTGTGATTTAGCCTTGTGATTATGCTAATTATTCTCAAATGTGATTGATTGCTAACATATGTGTTTATTGATCAATGGTTGGTCACCATTTGTTTTTATACCATGTATCATAAGGAATCTGTATCTCAGTGAATAAGGGCTTTTTGCCAGAAACGCGTTGAGATGTATTCCCAACCTGTATGATCTTTTAATTATTTTGCAATAAATTGAGGATTATTTTTGGGACTCACCATAATTATTTTTCCTATCTCTACATGTGAGCTGGCATTAGCATACATACATCTCAATGGCTAAAGGTAATTCTGTCTACATCCTGCTGAACAGTCTAGGTGTGTCTCTCACTTAGGTTTTGTTTCTCAATTATGTCTTCTCTAAGTCCGTTAAACAAAGACATTTGTAAGGGACCCCTTATGACAAAACACACATACTGGCTCAAACTCTATCTTGGAAAGCAGGAGATACACATACTAAAATCAAAATCAAGTCAGGATAGATAAAATAACTCATGCTCTCACAATTCCCTTCTCTTGTGGCAGTGGGTGGCTGTTCCAGACAAAGTGCCCGTCTACAGACTTCCCCAGATACATTCCCCCACCCCTAATAGAAGAAGCCGGTCTTCTACACCGCTTCACCAGATTCTCCAGATCGGTTTGCCTGTCACACCATCGGATGGACACACACAAGACACAACAAGCAAGGGAACTATACGGGTGCCACATTCATGTCAGAGTTAGCACCCAACAGTTGGTCGTAGTAGATATAATTTTTCTAGTCCACATTTTTATTTGCTGTAACGATGGGGAATAGCGAATTCAAATGCCACTGCTACTTGATCTCTGGCTTTGAATTCGTCTGGCACTCCTCTTGGGACTCCAATAGCGTGGATGGACACGTGAATGTCGAAAGAAGTAGGAGTGCTGGTGTCACGATTGTGTCTCTGGTTTCCCATTGCATATTCATGGAGCTTGTCTATATTCGGAGTCACCATCTGGAATGGTAACAGGAAATTAACAATAGCACATGTGCCATTCCATCCCACTAGCAGTATTGGATAAAAGTCACCATTTCCACACACCCATCACAAGTCAGCCTTAGCTACCATCTGATTCAGGAGGACATAGACTTGTACCAAGTTAGTGGCGGTGGTGGGACTGCGGTACAAGGAACTTAATTGCTTTAGGTCAATGTTACCTATTAAAATCGGGAAACACGTGTTATTCCTCGGATAGGGTCTAACTCCATTAGCCTTTATGTTTTTAGGGTCTAGAAGGGGATAAAACTGCTGTTGCAGATTACACTTCGAAGTATTTTCTCCTTCTACAGCAGAAAATACCTGAATTAGGCAGGAGAAATAAATGAGGTTTGTCTAGTCGCTTATAGGGAAGTACACCAGCGATAAGTCTTGGAAGCTTAGGTTGCAGGGTTTCAGTCTTATTTAGAATAGGTCAGTCCCTGATATCCTTAAGATAAATGTCCTAAATGGTCAGTGTCCCCCGGGATATTTATGCCCATCACATCTATAGTTCTGCATCTGTAACAGAGCGGTTCTCTATTGTCAAGCATAGGGGAAGACAGTTGTCAGACTTACTGTACAATGTTTGGACATGTATTCTGGTTGTAGCTGAGTCATTCTACAGTCATGGCCAAAAGTTTTGAGAATGACACCAAAATTATATTTTCACATGATCTGCTGGCCTCTGGTTTTTATTAGTGTTTGTCTGATGTTTATATCACATACAGAAATATAATTGCAATCATATTATGAGTACCAATAGGTTATATTGACAGAATGAGTTAATGCAGCAAGTCAATATTTGCAGTGTTGCCCCTTCTTCTTCAAGACCTCTGTAATTCTCCCTGGCATGCTCTCAATCAACTTTTGGACCAAATCCTGACTGATAGCAGTCCATTCTTGCATAATCAATGCTTGCATTTTGCCAGAATTTGTTGGTTTTTGTTTGTCCACCCGTCTCTTGATGATTGACCACAAGTTCTCAATGGGATTAAGATCTGGGGAGTTTCCAGGCCATGGACCCAAAATCTCTATGTTTTGTTCCATGAGCCATTTAGTTATCACCTTTGCTTTATGGCAAGGTGCTCCATCATGCTGGAAAAGGCATTGTTGGGCGCCAAACTGCTCTTGGACGGTTGGGAGAAGTTGCTCTTGGAGGACATTCTGGTACCATTCTTTATTCATGGCTGTGTTTTTAGGCAAGACTGTGAGTGAGCCGATTCCCTTGGCTGAGAAGCAACCCCACACATGAATGGTTTCAGGATGCTTTACAGTTGGCATGAGACAAGACTGGTGGTAGCGCTCACCTCTTCTTCTCCGAATAAGCTGTTTTCCAGATGTACCAAACAATCAAAAAGGGGATTCATCAGAGAAAATGACTTTGCCCCAGTCCTCAGCAGTCCACTCCCTGTACCTTTTGCAGAATATCAGTCGGTCCCTGATGTTTTTTCTGGAGAGAAGTGGCTTCTTTGCTGCCCTCCTTGAAACCAGCCCTTGCTCAAAGAGTCTCCGCCTCACAGTGCGTGCAGAAGCACTCACACCAGCCTGCTGCCATTCCTGAGCAAGCTTGGCACTGCTGGTAGTCCGATCCCGCAGCTGAAACAGTTTTAAGATACGGTCCTGGCGCTTGCTGGTCTTTCTTGGGCGCCCTGGAGCCTTTTTGACAACAATGGAAGCTCTCTCCTTGAAGTTCTTGATGATGCGATAGATTGTTGACTGAGGTGCAATCTTTGTAGCTGCCATACTCTTCCCTGTTAGGCCATTTTTGTGCAGTGCAATGATGGCTGCACGTGTTTCTTTAGAGATAACCATGGTTAACTGAAGAGAAACAATGATACCAAGAACCAGCCTCCTTTTAAAGTGTCCAGTGATGTCATTCTTACTTAATCATGACTGATTGATTGCCAGCCCTGTCCTCATCAACACCCACACCTGTGTTAATGGATCAATCACTAAAACGATGTTAGCTGCTCCTTTTAAGGCAGGACGGCAATGATGTTGAAATGTGTTTTGGGGGTTAAAGTTCATTTTCTGGGCAAATATTGACTTTGCAAGTACAGTAATTGCTGTTAAGCTGATCACTCTTTGACAATCAGGGGTATATGCAAATTGCCATTACAAAAAATGAAGCAGTAAACTTTGGAAAAATTACTATTTGTCTCATTCTCAATACTTTTGGCCATGACTGTAGTAAGGAGGCTTCTACCCATGCTGTCTGTCTTTTTGCGGGCTACAGAAGGGTTGTCTTTCCCAATGTTCCAGCCTACCATAGTCCAGAACTCACAATCAGACCCATAGCCAGTGTTGGCATTGGTGACACATATATACTTTTGGGTGAGTCTACAGATGTCCCCACGCTGCCACTCCACCCTAGGGCAGCAGACCATGTTACACAGGTCAAATTTGTAACTGATTACATGGTCTGAGGTATTAAACCAGAAAGTGCTAACTAGCTCCTGTGATGAACCTGTAGCCGCCATCTTGGTAATGATAAATCATATCCAGGGATGGCCACACTTCAGCAGCCCCCACCCTTGGGACCTTCTGTTAAAACGTCAACTAGATAGTTTCCCCCCATCCAGGCTCCTGTAAGATAAGAAGCCTACTTAACACTTGAATGCTAGGAGCTTCAAAGACTTCGAGAGGAAACACAGCCAGCAGGGGGGGGTGCTTCGTCCATCTGTAACTGACCATTTGTCCCATAGGACTAGTTTCTTTGTCTGTCACAAGCATGGAGGCATAAGATATAGAAACATGAAAAGTACACGCATGTTGCGTGGGATGGGCCAATAAAAAAATATCACGGCGTCCCGGAGCCATTGCGCACACAAGCCTCCGCGGTAGACGTTTGTACGTGCTCTGGAAGCCAAGATATAGCGCTGAGCCATTCCTGAGGACCGTATGGTATCATAATTGATATCAAAAGGTCGGTTACGGCGGCCCGAATCCGTGGGAACCCCTGTGGGTATCCTGAGACCATCCCAGAAGAAGTTATTGGGTTCCTTAGAATTTGGGCTTCTGATCGAAGTTAGACCTGAGGGTGGAGACTGAGCCAGCTGACCTCACCAGCAGTGGGCGGGACGGGGCAGGTAAGATAGCAGGACAGACAAGAGACAAGTCAGTTTTTGACCCAAGAGTGGTGTGCTGAACATCTGAGCACCAGCTGAGGCCACCAAGGGGAGGAGCAGTTTGACCATGCGGTGGTAGGCCTCAGCCTGTAACAAAGAACCGTGCCTGCGATCGCAGAATCCTCTCCCTGCGTCACAAGAAAATCAAGAAACCGGTAACTGATATGCTGTGGTGATTCTGTGTGTTGTATTCCATTGTTGTATAGTTTAGCCTGACCTTATACCTGTGTATATTTAGTTGTATATCGTGTATCTAGTGTATTATTATAATCAATTACCTCAAGTAATTGTGGGCCTGCCTTTTATTCTGCATAACGAACGCACGTCCGTGTGAGCTCGGCTCAAGCCAAAAACGCTACCCAGGGTTGGTTCCTGACCCGATATAGGCCCATTCACGGACTGGGCGTATATCTAAAATAGGGACTGGTGGCAGCATACCAACTGGGGATTGGGGAAGGCTGGTAGTGACGGTCGGAGGTTCAGATATATATATTCCTGGCGCGGCCAAGGAAGATATATATACCGCCCTCACTACAGAGGGCCCCGATACCCAGTAGGTTACAGGACAGTCTCCCTGGCGACCGCTTATCCTAGGTGCAGTTCCTTGACTGACCTGAGGCTAAGAGGGCGCTAGCGAGTTGTGCTGTGTAGTGACGTTACGGTTTAGTGACGTTGAAGGGATAACACACTACCGTGTTCCCTGCGCTGGTTGCAGCTTCCTGGCACTACTTTCTCTAGGTGCAGTACCTTGACTGACCTGAGAGGTAAGGGGGCGCCAGAGAGCTGCACCCACCGGCCGGCTTTCATCACATTGGTGGCAGAGCGGTGGGATTGCAGAATAATAGTGTTGTGGGACCCCTACTCCCAGGCACTAAAGACTGCCAGTGGTAACTTCCACTGCTGGAGTCTTAAGGTCAGCCCAACGTTAGACGGTCAGGCTAAAAGTATAACAAGGTGTGTGCAAACTCAGGGTTGCAGCGGTGTCGGTTACCAAGATGGCAGACGGCACCAGGAGCAAGACCCTGCAAGAGGCTAATGCTACGGTCCGTGTGGCAGGAGGGGAGGACATTGTTACTCATGGCGAGGAGGAGTCCAGCCCGGGCACCTCAGGGAGCCAGTCCCCAGTATACGGTCCCGCAGTGGGCTGCCCATCACCTACCCAGCCCAGCCTGTCCAGATCACAAGCCCTTTTACAAGCGGCTATGGCAAGTCTCCAGTCTCATGGCGATGCCGTCTACAAAACCCTCCTGGCAGCATCAGAGAAGGCAGCGGAGGAGGAGCGTGCAGAGCGGGCTGCGGAGCGGGCTGCGGAGCGGGCTGCGGAGCGTGAAGCTGCAGAGCGCCGGGAGGCTGCGGAGCGTGAAGCTGCAGAGCGCCGGGAGGTTGCGGAGCGTGCAGAGCGAGCTGCGGAGCGCCAGCACCAACTGGACCTGGCCCAGCGGGGGCTTCCGCTAGAGCAACCAACCCATCAGGAGACCAAGTCGTCCAAAGTCCGAGCTGAGGACTTCCCTCTACTGGAGAAGGATGGGGACCTGGACTCCTTTCTGGTGGCATTTGAACGGACCTGTCTTCAGCACCATCTGGCCCGGGATCAGTGGGCCAGATACCTGACCCCCCGTTTGAGGGGTAAGTCCCTGGATGCCTTGGGGGACTTACCTGCCGGGGAGGTACAGAACTACGACTGCATCAAGCGGGCCCTGATCCGGCAGTACAACCTCACTCCCGAGTCGTACCGCCAGAAGTTCCGGAGCCTGCTGCGTGGCCCCAAGGACACCTGGACCGATCATATGCGGGCGCTGTTGAGAGCCGCAGAGCACTGGACCTCGGGTCTAGCGCTTACTACCCGCCAGGAGGTCCAGGAACTGTTCGTCACGGAGCAGTTCTTGTGGAACTGCCCAGAGGACCTCCGACAGTTCCTCCGTGACCGAAAACCAACAGGGGCTTCTGCTACAGCCGCCCTGGCAGACGAGTATGCCAATAACAGGGCGCCTGAGCTGAAGAAGTCTGCCAGCAGCACCTGGAGAGGGGGTAAGCCCAGTCATGCCCCTGTTTCCCCGGCCCCTAGAACACAAGGGGTGTATCCCCCTGTTGCCCTCTCCAGGCAAGGACCAGACGTAAGACGTTGTCATCTATGCAACAAACCAGGACACTTTAGGGCTGAGTGTCCCCAGCGCCAAAAGACCCCATCCCAGTCCCAGAGAGCGCCCAATGTTTTGTGTGTGGGAGGGGGTGGTGGTAGGTCCCTGGACAACATCCAACCCGTCACCATAGGCCGTTCTGCGGTCATGGGACTGCGGGACACGGGCGCTGAACGAACACTGGTACGGCCTGAGGTGGTGTCCCCCCAGGACTTGGTACCAGGAAAGACTCTTTCCGTCTCCGGGGTTGGAGGCGTGGAGCCGGCACTTCCCGTTGCCATGGTGTATTTGGACTGGGGTGCCGGAAGGGGGATGCGGGAGGTGGGAGTAACGCCAAATATTCCCGCAAATGTTTTATTAGGGACCGACTTGGGGCGTCTAGTATCGCAGTATGTACCCTCTGAACCCCCAAGTTCGGCCCCCCAAGAGTGTATTGATTTGTCTGCTGCTAATGCCAACCATGTTGTATGTAGTGTGTGTCCTGCTGAGGAGGAGGGAGTGAAACCTGAGGGTAACACCTGCACAGACACAACACAAACAGGGTTAGTGAAAGCAGGTGGGGAGTGTGGGGATGCCCGCAGAGGTGCTCAGCCGGCGTGCCGTGACCTCTTGTCCTCCGGTGAGGGAGGGGGCGGGCAGGATTCTGTAGAGGGAAGCTCAGGGATGGAGAGGGGGGCAGCTACCGGCAGTGTAGGGCTCCCAGGGGTATCCAGGCTGCTGAGTATAGGCCCACTGCAGGGGGAGGAACAGGCCATGGGAGGTGGGGGTGTCCCAAGAGAGGAGCCGCCAGGTAAGACCCCAGGGCAGGAGTTCCCCACATCCGAGATGTCCAAAGGCCTAGGAAGCCTGCCTGATCGGGCGGCTTGGTCAGAAACAGAGGGGAAGCAGGCACTACCCACGGTCACAGCGGTCATAGCCGCTGTCACCAGGAGTGGGAGCGTCGGAGCCCAAGGAGCCTTGCAGAGGTCCGACGGCTTCCCCACTTCTGACCAAGTGTCTGCCGGGTCAGACAGCGGCCAGGTGACATGCCCGGAGGGGCTGACGGAGGATGTGGCAGTTTCGTCGATTCTGGCCACATCAAGTCAGGAATTTCAGGCTGCGTTGGAAGCAGACGACAGCCTGAAAGCTCTCAAGGAACAGGCGGCACAGCCTCCCATGGAGTCAGACTGCGAGCGTGTGGTCTGGGACCAGGGACGGCTGTACCGGGTAACGGTCCAGCAGGGTTCACCGGAGGCGTGGCCCAGGGACCGACAGTTAGTGGTACCCTATCCGTTCAGGGCGGAATTGTTGCGGATCGCACACGAGATTCCGATGGCCGGACACCTAGGGATCGCTAAAACCAAGGCCAGGATAGCTCAGCATTTCTACTGGCCTGGGATGGGAGCCGCGGTGGGTGCCTACTGCCGTTCGTGTGACACCTGTCAGAGGGTGGGGAAGGCGGGGCCGCGCCCCAAAGCCCCACTGGTAACTCTGCCAATCATCGAAGAGCCTTTCTCGAGGGTCGCTGTGGATCTTATTGGACCTCTGTCCACTCCCAGCCACTCCGGGAAATGCTTCATACTCACGGTAGTGGACTATGCCACCCGGTACCCGGAAGCGGTAGCTTTGTCGTCCATTCGGGCCGACAAGGTGGCTACCGCCTTACTGGAGATCTTCTCCAGAGTGGGTTTCCCCCAAGAAATGCTCACCGACCGAGGGACCCAGTTCATGTCGCGGCTGATGGAGTCCCTCTGTAAGCAAATGCAGGTGCAACATCTGGTGGCCAGCCCGTATCACCCACAGACTAATGGCCTGTGTGAGCGGTTCAATGGCACCTTAAAGCAGATGCTTAAGATGTTGGTCGACTCCCACGGGAGAGACTGGGAGCGTTACCTCCCACACCTCCTATTTGCTTACCGGGAGGTTCCGCAGGCCTCAACGGGGTTCTCCCCCTTTGAGCTCCTGTACGGGCGACGGGTACGGGGCCCCCTGGCTCTGGTGAAGGAAGCATGGGAAGGGGATTTGGCCACCCCCGAGGTGTCGGTCATCGAGTATGTCGTGCGCCACCGGGACAGGATGATGGCCTTGGCAAAGCTGGTGCAGGACAATATGGCCCAGGCCCAGGCCGACCAGAAGCGGTGGTACGACCAGAATGCTTGTGAGAGGACCTACCAGGTGGGTCAAAAGGTGTGGGTACTGGTCCCCGTACCACAGAACAAGCTTCAGGCAGCCTGGGAAGGTCCCTACTTCGTGCACCAGAAACTCAATGCCGTCACCTATCTGGTCACCCTGGATCACGCCCGTGGAAGGAGGAAGGCCTTCCACGTGAACATGATGAAGGCTCATCATGAGCGGGAAGCGACTGCCCACCCAGTGTGCAACCTTCCCGAGGAAGGAGAGGTAGAAACCCTCCTGGATCTGCTCACCCAAGCCAAGGCGGGTGGGTCCATCGAGGATGTGGGGGTTGGCCACCAGCTCACGGAGGACCAACGGTCCCAGCTGGGGACCACCCTGCACCCCTTCCGGGGGCTGTTCAGCAGCCTGCCCGGAAGGACTGAGATGGCTGTCCACGACGTGGACACTGGCGATCACCCGCCGATCCGGCGTTCAGCATATCGGGTCTCTTTCGAGGTGCAGGGAAACATGCGCCAAGAGATAGACGAGATGCTGAAGCTGGGGGTGATCCAGGCATCCAGCAGCGCGTGGGCCTCGCCTGTAGTCCTCGTACCAAAGAAGGACCGAACTACACGGTTCTGCGTGGACTACCGGGGGCTCAACGCTGTAACGGCCACCGATGCGTTCCCCATACCACGCATCGATGACCTGCTCGATCGGATGGCCGGGGCTAAGTACCTGACCATCATGGATCTGAGCCGGGGGTACTGGCAGATTCCTCTGACCCCCGCGGCAAGGGAACGCTCTGCCTTTATCACCCCTTTTGGACTGTACGAGTCCACAGTGATGCCATTCGGCATGAAGAATGCCCCTGCCACTTTTCAGCGGATGGTCAATACGCTGCTTGAGGGACTTGAAGGGTACGCGGCTGCGTACTTGGACGATATTGCAGTCTTCAGTCCCACTTGGGAGGATCACCTAGAGCACCTGCGGCAGGTGCTCGGTCGGATCCACCGGGCAGGCTTGACCATCAAGCCGGAAAAGTGCCAGCTGGGCATGAGTGAGGTCCTCTACCTGGGTCACCGGGTAGGCGGGGGGGTTCTGAAGCCAGAACCGGGGAAAGTGGATGCCATCGCATCCTGGCCCACTCCTAGGACCAAAAAGCAGGTGATGTCCTTCTTGGGGACCGCCGGGTACTATAGGAGGTTCGTCCCACACTATAGCACCCTGGCCAAGCCCCTGACGGACCTCACCAAGAAGAAGCTGCCCGTCGCAGTCGACTGGACAGTCGCCTGCGAGACAGCTTTCGGGGCACTCAAGGCCGCCCTAAGTAGCTCCCCTGTACTGCAAGCTGCCGACTTCGACCGGCCGTTTGTGGTACAGACCGACGCCAGTGACTTTGGCCTCGGTGCTGTGCTAAGTCAGGTCAACACGACAGGCCAGGAACATCCTGTCTTGTACCTGAGCAGGAAGCTACTGCCCCGGGAGGTGGCTTACTCCACGGTGGAAAAAGAATGCCTGGCAATTGTATGGGCCCTGCAGCGTCTGCAGCCCTACTTGTACGGGAGCCATTTCACCGTGGAGACGGACCACAACCCCCTCAGCTGGTTACACACGGTCTCTGGGTCGAATGGCAGGTTGCTACGCTGGAGCCTCGCTCTCCAGCAGTACCACTTCTCCATTCGCCACAGAAGAGGCCGTGACCACGGTAACGCTGACGGGTTATCCCGGCAAGGGGAGGGTGCAGAAGGACGCACGGGGGAACACAGGAATGTGCTACCCCCTCGCGCCCTCGTATAGGGGGAGGTGTGATGAACCTGTAGCCGCCATCTTGGTAATGATAAATCATATCCAGGGATGGCCACACTTCAGCAGCCCCCACCCTTGGGACCTTCTGTTAAAACGTCAACTAGATAGTTTCCCCCCATCCAGGCTCCTGTAAGATAAGAAGCCTACTTAACACTTGAATGCTAGGAGCTTCAAAGACTTCGAGAGGAAACACAGCCAGCAGGGGGGGGTGCTTCGTCCATCTGTAACTGACCATTTGTCCCATAGGACTAGTTTCTTTGTCTGTCACAAGCATGGAGGCATAAGATATAGAAACATGAAAAGTACACGCATGTTGCGTGGGATGGGCCAATAAAAAAATATCACGGCGTCCCGGAGCCATTGCGCACACAAGCCTCCGCGGTAGACGTTTGTACGTGCTCTGGAAGCCAAGATATAGCGCTGAGCCATTCCTGAGGACCGTATGGTATCATAATTGATATCAAAAGGTCGGTTACGGCGGCCCGAATCCGTGGGAACCCCTGTGGGTATCCTGAGACCATCCCAGAAGAAGTTATTGGGTTCCTTAGAATTTGGGCTTCTGATCGAAGTTAGACCTGAGGGTGGAGACTGAGCCAGCTGACCTCACCAGCAGTGGGCGGGACGGGGCAGGTAAGATAGCAGGACAGACAAGAGACAAGTCAGTTTTTGACCCAAGAGTGGTGTGCTGAACATCTGAGCACCAGCTGAGGCCACCAAGGGGAGGAGCAGTTTGACCATGCGGTGGTAGGCCTCAGCCTGTAACAAAGAACCGTGCCTGCGATCGCAGAATCCTCTCCCTGCGTCACAAGAAAATCAAGAAACCGGTAACTGATATGCTGTGGTGATTCTGTGTGTTGTATTCCATTGTTGTATAGTTTAGCCTGACCTTATACCTGTGTATATTTAGTTGTATATCGTGTATCTAGTGTATTATTATAATCAATTACCTCAAGTAATTGTGGGCCTGCCTTTTATTCTGCATAACGAACGCACGTCCGTGTGAGCTCGGCTCAAGCCAAAAACGCTACCCAGGGTTGGTTCCTGACCCGATATAGGCCCATTCACGGACTGGGCGTATATCTAAAATAGGGACTGGTGGCAGCATACCAACTGGGGATTGGGGAAGGCTGGTAGTGACGGTCGGAGGTTCAGATATATATATTCCTGGCGCGGCCAAGGAAGATATATATACCGCCCTCACTACAGAGGGCCCCGATACCCAGTAGGTTACAGGACAGTCTCCCTGGCGACCGCTTATCCTAGGTGCAGTTCCTTGACTGACCTGAGGCTAAGAGGGCGCTAGCGAGTTGTGCTGTGTAGTGACGTTACGGTTTAGTGACGTTGAAGGGATAACACACTACCGTGTTCCCTGCGCTGGTTGCAGCTTCCTGGCACTACTTTCTCTAGGTGCAGTACCTTGACTGACCTGAGAGGTAAGGGGGCGCCAGAGAGCTGCACCCACCGGCCGGCTTTCATCACAGCTCCCCATTCTTTATATCTTGGGACATAGTCTTCGATGAGCCCCCATTTATCAAAGTTAAAGGATAAGGCACAAGGTGTACTGTACATCCACATCAATCAGTGGCTTTCTTGGGTCAGCTGTCATCCTGCAGTGTGAGTCATGGATCCAATTGGGCTTTCTCTCGAACAGCCGTCTCAGTTGTCATCAGACCTTGGAAGGATCCATCAAATTGAGGCTCAATGGCTCTTCTGATGTGTCTTTTGACCACCACCCAGTCTTCGGGCTGCAAGGGGTGGCTCCCTTCCACAGAATCTGGATCTAGAAAGGAAGAGTAAACTCGAGAGTATACAGTTATATGAAAAAGTTTGGGCACCCATATTAATCTTAAGCTTAATGTTTTATAAAAATTGGTGTTTTTGCAACAGCTATTTCAGTTTGATATATGTAATAACTGTTGGACACAGTAATGTTTCTGCCTTGAAATGAGATTTATTGTACTAACAGAAAATGTGCAATCTGCATTCAAATAAAATTTGACAGGTGCATAAGTATGGGCACCTCACCAGAAAAGTGACATTAATATTTAGTAGATCCTCCTTTTGCAAAAATAACAGCCTCTAGTCGCTTCCTGTAGATTTTAATGATTTCCTGGATCCTGGATGAAGGTATTTTTCACCATTCCTCTTTACAAAACAATTCCAGTTCAGTTAAGTTTGATGGTCGCCGAGCATGGACAGCCCTCTTCAAATGATCCCACAGATGTTCAATGATATTCAGGTCTGGGACTGGGATGGCCATTCCAGAACATTGTAATTGTTCCTCTGCATGAATGCCTGAGTAGATTTGGAGCGGTGTTTTGGATCATTGTCTTGCTGAAAGATCCATCCCCTGCGTAACTTCAACTTTGTCACTGATTCTTGAACATTATTGTCAAGAATCTGCTGATACGGAGTGGAATCCATGCGTCCCTCAACTTTAACAAGATTCCCGGTGCCGGCATTGGCCACACAGCCCCAAAGCATGATGGAACCTCCACCAAATTTTACTGTGGGTAGCAAGTGTTTTTCTTGGAATGCTGTGTTTTTTTGCCGCCATGCATAACACCTTTTTGTATGACCAAACAACTCAATCTTGGTTTCATCAGTCCACAGGACCTTCTTCCAAAAAGAAATTGGCTTCTCCAAATGTGCTTTTGCATACCTCAGCCGACTCTGTTTGTGGCGTGCTTGCAGAAACGGCTTCTTTCGCATCACTCTCCCATACAGCTTCTCCTTGTGCAAAGTGCGTTGTATAGTTGACCGATGCACAGTGACACCATCTGCAGCAAGTTGATGCTGCAGCTCTCTGGAGGTGGTCTGAGGATTATCCTTGACTGATCTCACCATTCTTCTTCTCTGCCTTTCTGATGTTTTTCTTGGCCTGCCACATCTGGCCTTAACAAGAACTGTCCCTGTGTTCTTCCATTTCCTTACTATGTCTCTCACAGTGGAAACTGACAGGTTAAATCTCTGAGACAGCTTTTTGTATCCTTCCCCTGAACAACTATGTTGAATAATCTTTGTTTTCAGATCATTTGACAGTTGTTTTGAGGAGCCCATGATGCCACTCTTCACAGGAGATTCAAACAGGAGAACAACTTGCAAGTGGCCACTTTAAGTAGCTTTTCTCATGATTGCATACACCTGGCTATGAAGTTCAAAGCTCAATGAGGTTATAAAACCAAAAAAAGTGCTTTAGTAAGTTAGTAAAAAGTAGGTAGGAGTATTTAAAACAAGAAAATGATAAGGGTGCCCATACTTATGCACCTGTCAAATTTTGTTTGAATGCAGATTGCACATTTTCTGTTAGTACAATGAACCTCATTTCAAGGCAGAAACATTACTGTGTCCAACAGTTATTACATATATCAAACTGAAATAGCTGTTGCAAAAACGCCAATTTTTATAAAACATTAAGCTTAAGATTAATAGGGGTGCCCAAACTTTTTCATATAACTGTATGCTAGACAAGCATTTTGTAAGTGAAATATCATAAGAAGACAGCCTATCATGTTGCATCTGGAGCTGCTATGGAAAATACAACCCTAGCCTAGGGGCTGACCCAATAAACACCTCATATAGGCAGAGGCCTGTTTTTTTTGTTGGGAGTGTACCTGATTAAAAAGAGTGCAAGGGGCAAGCATTCTGTCCATGGTCTGCCCGTTTCAGCCATGGCTTTCTAGATTTTGAGTTTCAGGGCCGAATTCAATGTCTCTACACTACCTCTACTCTGTGGATGGTACATAGTATGAAAGGCCTTTTCCACTCCCAGGGCGGACATTATTTCCTGCATTACTTCTCCGGAAAAGTGGCGCCTCTGTCACCGTCTATGGCCTCGGGCACCCCGTATCTGCTGATAAGTTCTAAGATTAGTTTCTTTGCTGTAGCCTTGGCAGTGGCTTTACACATGTGGTACGCCCCGCATGTTTGTCACTTTTTAGACAGCCAAAAATCATGTGGGGATTTCCTACCAGTCACTGTAATGCCGTAGCCACCCTGGTTGTGGCGTTACTGTGATTGACTGGCCGCATAGTGTCATCAGGTCTATATAAGACACTGTATCCCGGAAACAGGCAGAGTAAGGAGAGCTGAAGATGAGAGAGGGACAGAACTGTAGCTGCATAAAGTCAGGGATAAAACCACATTTCTATTTCTTTGAACTACAGGGCTAATTATAATCAAGATTAATACTGCTGTTAGCAGTGCCTCAGGAGAGATTGTGCTGAAGGGATCGTGTAGGACAAGATAGGGTGAATTGTACGTCCTATATGCTTCAACTGATACGAAAAGCCCTTCTCAGGCATAATAGGCATAATTCTCAGGCATAATAATAATATTTTTGCTCTTAATCCTGCAAATTTTTCTGAGCAGGAAATTATTATACACCATTTTAACTAAGGAAGTTGTGTGTCAAAAGCATACAGCCAGACTTGGTTGGATCTCAATATGATCGCTATATTGCTCCTACAGTGAAACCAGTCCATCTGAAGTGGGTAAATTTTCCTGCCATTGTAATACAATGCATTTTTTTCACCAGTGAAATTTTTTATGGTATTTATTGTGCTGCAGTTGTGGCTCAAACACAAAAATAAATTGTTTTCCTGCCATTATAATACTGCAACGTTTTCTCAACAGGGGTATATCATACGTAATTTAAAATGGGCAGGGTGCGGGGTAAGGGACGGGGTAGTGGACATGATGCTGATGGTGAGAGAAAAGGCCGAAGTCATGGGCAAGGTGAAACTGTGGCTGCTGTGGGAGCACAACTAACACACTTATCATGTCAATCTAGCTTCATCTCTTTGTACGTGGGTGTGGCGTGGAACACCACTCTTTTCATGCCAAACCAGAGTGAAAAGGTTGTTAGATTGAGAACAGATAATGCTTCCAATCACTTTGCCAGCGCCACCCTGTCTTCCACACGGTCCAGTCTCAGTAGCTGTGATTTTGGACCTCATAATTCTGACCATGATCCTCCTTTCTCCCACCATGCAGAGTGCCTAGAGACAGAGTGTCTGCGCTTGGACACTCCAAAGAGCTGTTCACATGTCCATTTATAGATTCTGGCCTCTCGCTCTGTCCATTTCAAGCGGGACATGAGGAGTTCGCAGGTAGCGATGCATAAATATTTGAGCAGCCACACTCGCAAGAAGACAATGGTGGAAAAAATGCAATTACTATCGCAAGAGGTGGATGATGATGAGACACAATTGCCAACACATGGCGTTTCAATGTCAGCAAGTCAAGAGGAGGACCAGGGTGCAGAAGTGGAAGACAAGATGGTGGATGATGCTGACTGACCCAACCTGGGAAGGTGACATGCAGAGTGAGGACAGCAGTGCACAGGGGAAGGGAGCTGCAGCACCACAACAGCCAGGAAGATGCAGTTGAGTGGACAGAGACACAAGGTGGGCAACTGTTCCCCAGAGTATCAACAAGGGTGAAGTTGACAAGCCAAGAGTTAGGTCTTCCCAAGTCTGGCGCTTTTTTGAAGACAGTCCAGTTAACCCAAAAAAGGCAATTTAGAACATCTACCATGCCAGCATCAGCAGGGCCAGCACAAGTACCAGCCTGACCACCACCAGCATGCTCAGGCTCATCCAAGCGATGCACCAGACTACTTTGGGCCGAACGCCAGGGGCCAAAAGCTGTGTCTGCGGGTGACATCATTGCCTCTTCCCCTGTTGAACATGTACACTAATACCCTGTCCATGATGTTGGTGAAGATGCCTCCCACCCTGCACCTGTCATTGCACACTTGCAAACACCGTCAGCATCCATTTCCATGTCCTTGTCCCAGCGCAGCGTTCAATTGTACCTACCCCAGTCCTTGGAACGCAAGAGTAAATACACAGCCGCTCACCCATAAGCCACAATACTAAATGGCCACATTTCCATACTGCTTGCCCTGGAAATGTTGCCGTTTAGGCTTGTGGAGACGAAAGCTTTTCGCAACCTCATGGCGGTGGCCATCCCCAGCCGCCACTACACAGCCTCACTGCGCATGGGCGGGGAGCCGCTCATCACAGTGCATGCATGGCTCACAGCACAGTAAGCTTTGCTGGCTGGCTATGTTATACTGCGCAAGTGCAACATACTTACTTCAGCGCGAGCTGGGAGCAGAATTCAAATGCGTGAGTGGCACCAGCCCTGATTGAATGCAAGGATCACACCCCTATGACTAAACGAGCAGGTCTGATATAACTATATAAAGTGCTATATACTCATGATATTAGCGCCAATTTTAATGAAAAAAAGAGTGTTACTGATGACATTGACAGGTTCCCTTTAAAAAGATACAATTTCTGGATAAAATATTTTCAACATTCTAAACATGAAAGCGACTTCTCCCCTGTGTGACTTCTCTGATGTTCATTAACAGTTGATTTACAAGTAAAACATTTCCCACATTAAGAATCTAAAAAAGGCTTCTACCCTGTGTGACTGCTCTGGTGACTAAGAAGAGATGATTTCCACAGAAAACATTTTCCACATTCTAAACATGAAAAAGGCTTCTCCCCTGTGTGGGTTCTCCGGTGTCTGGTAAGCTTTGATTTTTCTGCAAATTTTTTTCCACATACTGAACAGGAAAAAGGGTACTCCCCTGTGTGGGTTCTTTGGTGTATAACAAGTTGCTCTTTCCGATTAAAACCTTTCCCGCATTCTGAACATGAAAAAGGCTTCTCCCCTGTGTGAGTTCTCTGATGGGCAATAAGACTTGGTTTCCCTGCAAAGCATTTCTCACATTCTGAACATGAAAATGGCTTCTCCCCTGTGTGAGTTTTTTGATGCTTAACAAGATTCCATTTCTGGTTAAAACATTTTCCACATTCTGAACAGGAAAAAGGATTCGCCCCTGTGTGAATTATCTGATGCTTGATAAGGCTTGGTTTCACTCTAAAACATTTCCCACATTCTGAACATGAAAATGGCTTCTCCCCTGTGTGAGTTCTCTGGTGACTAATAAGGTGTGATTTCTGGTTACAACATTTCCCACATTCTGAACATGAAAATGGCTTCTCCCCTGTGTGAATTCTCTGGTGAGTAACAAGATTTGATTTGTAGTTAAAACATTTCCCACACTTGGAACAAAAAAATCTATTCTCCGATGTGTGAATGTTTTGACGTTTAAGAAAAGACTTTTCGAGGGGAAAACTCTTTCCATATTCTGAACATGAAAATGGCTTCTTTGCTTCAGGAGCAATTTGTTTAATAATGCTTATTTTGTAACTTTGATTTTCCTTAGTAGTCGGTAATGAATCAGAAGACAGGACCTGCTTCAAAGGATCAGATGACAGATCTTTGCTGTGAAGGGATGATGGGATATCTGGAGTAATGGCATTCACTTCAATTGCATTTTGGGGGATCTCAAGATCGTCTGATTTCAAAATTGAAGATGTCAGCTGTTCCTCTGATCTCCTGGTACAGTCATCTGCCAAGAAGAAAATAAATTATTTTTAATAAAAAAAAATTGAAATTTATATTTATTAACATTTCTATTTAAACGGTCTGTAGAAAAGGCAAGTTATGTAAACATATTGAATTATTCACCAAGACAATGACAGTTCACAGTCTAATAGAAAACCTCATAGGATGACCCAGTGGAGCGTGGTGTTCAACTGTTTGTTCATTCTGCCTCCCAAATATAAAGGCACCAAACTGTGTTATATAGGCGAACATAATACCAATACAACAACTACTCATCCTGCAAAAAACAATCCCCCACTAAGATCCATTATCTGTCATTGGAAAAATAGGTTTCCATATTATTAGTGGCTCAAAGGCTTTTGAAAAGCAACATGGCTTCCATAAACCAATCCAGCAATATCCGCTCTCCCAAAGTCAGATCTCCCCCTCACTTCTGAGCCTTGCAGTGCGCCCAAACCACATTTAGCCTCCATGTATTTGACATTACTATAGTGAGAAGAACCCACTTAATTGATGGTGTGTGTCTCCTGGGGCACAATCTGGGCACTATGTGTTGGGTAATGAAACTATATATTTGTAATTTTCACTCTCCATCATCCACTGCGTGCTAATTTCCGGAAAGAGCCTGGGGAGTAAAAATAGTCACTACTCCTATAGATTATTTCACTGAGGGTTATAAAATGTATTCACTTTATGGGGATTTCCACTGCTCTGGTTTTCTGATATTTTATCATATTAGGGCTTCTGTAAATGGTGTGTCCCATCTCCTCTGGGACCTGCTCCTGTGACGTCTGCTTCTCTCAGCAGGAGCCGCCTTATTCATCCTGCAGGTGGCGCTGGTGATGGAGGAGACGTCAGAACCAGAAGCTCTGGGAGGCACAGGCTCTGTCCAGCCACTAAGATTATGGTGCCTGGGACCATTAGTACTATCCAGTCTGGCAGTATGGGTTGTGTGCTGTCCAGCTGGAGTAATCTGCTCCCTGCTTCAGCCATTTGGAAAGCACCGCACCCTACTAAAGCTGGAAGCATATTGCCAGAAGCTGCCAGATACAGCCTTGTTCTCCTCTGGTTCAGTCCTCTGTGCTCAGCTCCCGGCTTGTGTATTTGTTTCCTGTTGTGATCCCGGCCCGTTTACTGACTACTCTTGTGTCTTCTGATGTTGTATGTTCTCTGCCCTCCTGGTTCTGACCCGGCTACCTGACTATTCTTCTTCCCATCTCACTCCACAGAACAGCAGGTAACACCGTGGCCCAAAGAACTACGGAACGCAAGCATCCATTCAGCATCAAACCTGAGGACATTGGTTTTAGTTATATATCAACATTAGTTGCTTTACTGTTATATATTATATAAAAATAACTTTATTTTAGGTTTGTGCATAAATGTTGCTAAGATTTCTACCATTGAGGCAGCATGTCGATATATGGATTATCGCTATGCGATTCTGCGAGTATCACTAAGGAAGATTGTTATGATACTCATCATTGAAGCAGTATGCTCACATATGGACTATCGCCATGCGACTCTGCAAGTGTCACTAAGGAAGATCGCCAAGATACTTACCATCGAAACAGCATGCTGACATGTGGACTATCGCTATGCGATTTTATAAATATTATTTGGGAAGTATCTTTGAAAGGCGGTAAGCTCTATATGTATTCTCCTTAGGTGACAATACAGATTGCTGCTATGCGATTTTACAAATGTCTTTGGGGGAATAATTTTTGAAAATTGAAGGTCACATATATGCCCTTCCCATATTGATATATATAAATTCTCGTGTTATGTGACGATATGGATCGTTGCCACATAATTTTGTAGATATTTGTAAGGGAAGTATGTTTCGAACATGGAGGGCTACATATGTGCCCTTTTTTGTATTTTTGCTGTAACCTATCTTTGTAAGCATCTGCATGGCAATACTTTTTGAGTATGAGTGGTTATATATATGTCCCTCCCATATCGATATTTTATTATTCTTCAGGAGGGATCTACTATCTGCCATCTCCTATGATCATGCTGTCGGTATTAGATATAGCAAGTTTGGAATATTTACCATTAATGACTCAGCCATGTACCTTCTGGCAGTGGTATACTTAATAGGATATACGCCCTCATCTCTATCCCTCTAAGCCATTATAAATCTACCAGAATTATTTATTAAACCTAATCTTTAATTCTTAAATATTTGGAATCATCTGTAGCTTTACCTTAGTGGTGCAGACACACCTCGCACATGTGCTGTTTGTCCCCTGTGGCGCCGCGGGCTGGATTCGTTGCCGGGACGACGGGAGTGATGACGTTGTCCTCCCTCCCATTGTTTCCGGCATGCGCTGGCCGGCCGCGCCCTGAGGGGAGTAACAACATGACGAGCGGTGCGCCGATTCGCCAGCCACCCGGACATACTCATTTATATAGTGCCCCTTTTTAAATTCTCCCCACGCCTCCTGACAAAGCCGGAAGGAGAAACGCGCGTCGAGGCGCTTACTTGGACCTCCTACCCGCTCTAGGACACGCCAGCATGTCTTCAGGTATAGCACTTCATATTTAATGTTTGCAATGCTCTGATAACCCATTAGGTGCTTGTGTGCAATTGCGCACAAGTTATCTGTATAATATTCTGCACTGCACCTATCCCTGAAGGAGAACATGTTCCTTTGCTGCCTATCCTATAATCCCAAGTGATTAGGGTTGGGGATCCAATGTGTTCTTATGGGTTTTTATCTGCACACTATTGCTTTAAATAATCCTAGCAATTTATTCTGTCTCACCTTTCATGGGTTTTCTACTTATATGAATATATATTCTCAATAAAAATTTGTTATATGTATAATTAAACTGATCCCACAGTTTTTTTCTGATAAGAGTCCTCTGGCCTCTTCTATCTGACTTTAATAATCATTAAGAACCTCTAGATACTTTTATTACATTACTACTTTTCTGGGGGGTTTCTTGAACTGACTATACATTTCAGATCATAGGACTCTGTCAACTTTTCGTTTTAACACCGTGGCCCAAGCCTAGAGGTCTCGGTGTAAGAACAGATCCATGTAGAGGGGTTAAAGGGTGATAAAGTAATCCCTGGTATCTCGAAAATGGAGTAGATAGCACCAAGCCTGTTTGTGGTAGCCATCATTTGAGCTGCCAGGTGACCATTGTCTGCAAACTATTCCAGCAAGATCTGCATTCAAATAGCTAAATGTCGCTCCTTCCCTTCTTAACCTGCCATGTGCCCAGACAGTAGTGTACAATTGCATACAGAGTATTGCCGGATTCAAGAGAAGTTGGAAAATAATTTGTAAGGTCCATTTGTTTCCTATTAAGTTTGGAATTATTCACAAAGGATATCACCATATAAAGTGACACACGTCAGATTTGAAAAATGGGCCCAGATAGGAACACAAAACTGGCTGCAGGAAGGGATTAAATCAGAGTATTTTGGGCACTAACTACTGTAGTCAAAACTGTGAGTATAGACCATAACACATCTACTGAAATGATCAAACTCAGCACTTCATCAGTAAGTAGTGAGTAACTAGTGGTGAAACCTCTCTGGGGTAATTAGAGTATGGGGCTCGGTGGCTCTTGGGAATCTAAACTATCGTAAGGAACAATATTTTCTGTCAGATGAGTTTCAAGAAGAGAACTTTTTATAATAGTGCAGAGCTGAGGTGTCTTAAATTTGGACCTCTGGGATTTGGAAAAGGCATTATTTTAAAGACCACCAAGGAGTTATATATTCACATAAGTGAGGCAGGCCGATCCCACCACAATCAAACTATCATGCAGAATGAAGTTGTAAAAAAAGAGATAGAATAAAAAATGTTACATCCCCAACAACAAAGTATGTATGAGGGGAGAAATCCAACACTAAACCGGAGTCGCACTCATTTATGGTGGACCATTGGAGCTACTATGAGTCCTGATCAGAAGAGTAGAGAAAGTATTAGCACCCCCATTTCAGGAGAGATTGTGCAGTAATCTGAATTCCTTAGGATTGAAAACATAATGGAATTTATGATGTGGAGTGAATCCATGAAACCAGGGCTCGAGCCATGCCAACACATCTCCTGCAGGCGTGAATAAATGTATATTACAGCCATCAGCCACGCACAGCTTAGAGATATATCATGGCACAGGTGTAATGTTTTCTGTATAGTTTATCTCAATTATGTTTGAAGTTAGTTGGTTTTAAAAGAAATTGAAAAGTCAGGATAAAGGGAAACTCTGTTGTTATTGTACAGAAATTCACACTTGGCCTCACTGCACATTTAATGTTGTCGATCATAAAAGCAAAGTTTGGTCAGAAAGACTGGACCTGGTCTTGTAGGGACCATATGAGCACATTCAGCAGCACAGATGGGAGAGAAGGTAGATTCATCCAATAAGATATCCGGGATCTAGGAAGCCAACACCATCATTACCCTCCGCTTTCTCTTACAGGCCCATCATAATATTTTTCTTCAAGTGATTTTTTAACTTGTCAACACATTCTACATACGCTGTAATTTGGCTTTTTAGTTTACAGATCTGGGCAGGTAAGGAGGTAAGGGTCAGCATCTTCTAATCCCAGGGGGTAGGTGGATCCTCCAGATTGTAAATTCTATAAAAAAGGGCTTTCAATACCCAAAGTCATTTGAACAATTTTTTGGTGGATGAGAATGTTATGGGTTGGTAGCAAAATGGTGGTCACACGATTGTGATACGGCCGGACTACACCACCGATAAAGCAGCCACAGCCGGTGACTGAGAAGAATCCATGACTTCTCTGCATTTAGTGGTCACTACTCACCTGGGTTGTCATATGTAGGAATCTCCTCTTTACACCACTCATCACCCCTCACATATGTCTCTGTAGTATTAATATGGGTCACATCTTCACCCTGAAACCAGTATTGTAAAAGTCACAGACACATGGAGAAGTCACATCTATGATCAGCCCTAATCCGGCCATCTTCACCGTTCTCATTACACAAGTAGAAAGCATATAATAATGGTGGATAAAACAAGACTGAGCACAAGACCTTCACAGCCGTCTACACATCATAGGGGAGATCTCATGACACCTTCTCTCCATCTACCTGATGATCCTGAGGAACATTGGGATCTTCTTGTTTACAGTCCTGTGGAAGAAGAGGACGGGGACATCTCTCTAGTGTTGTCCTCTTACTGGATAGATCTGGAGGAAACACATACAGGGACTGAATTCATTCTTTACATACAGATAATATAGGCCATGTGTATTTAGTCCTGTCCATTACCTGGTGATGTGAGGGGCTGGGGAACCTCCATCATGACGTCTTTATACAGATCTTTGTGTCCTTCTAAATATTCCCACTCCTCCATGGAGAAATAGACGGCGACATCCTGACACCTTATAGGAACCTGACACATACAATGATACCGTCACCCCCCCGATCCCTTCATAGCGTCACTGTATAATGTCCCAGCAGTGTCACCTCTCCAGTCAGCAGCTCAATCATCTTGTAGGTGAGTTCTAGGATCTTCTGGTCATTCATGTCATCATGCATCAGGGGGTGAGGTGTAGGCCCTGTGATTGGGCTCAGGGGTCTTCCCCATCCCTCAGACACAGGGTCCTGACAGCGCTCACTAGAGGTCTTCTTCACTACTGTGTAATCCTGGTTATGGAGAGACACATTAATAAATCTCACTACAGACATTTCCAGAGTCCTCAACTCTCCAGTTCTGTCCATCTGTTATTCCCATAGATAAGAATGATGTAATGTGACGTCATCAGAATCTCTCACCTCTCCAGTAAGACGGAAGAGGATCTCTAGGGTGAGGTGTAATATCCTCTCCACCATCTTGTCTCTGTCCATATCCATCTTTGATGGGTCCATAAGGAAAATTCTCTTATATAGAAGATCTTCACTGAGAGGATCTGACATTGTGCGGACCTGAATGAGAAGATGATGAGCCGATGTAACATCATAAAAATCCTGTGTAATAATACAATTACTGGAGATAATAAGGGGAAACCCATGAGGAGACATATTATTTTACAGTATTTAGTTTTCTTCTTTACATCTAGTAATAAAACCTTTATATTTTAGGCCACAGACAACAAGCAGTTTCTTCCTCGGAGTCTGCAGCTGAAGACTCTTCTCATAGACTCATCTTCCATAAAGCTAATTCTGGAATCATTTACTGATATTTTAATAATACAAGTACTGGACACAATAAGGGAATTCATATGAGGAGATATATTATTTTATGGCATTTTGCTTTCCTCTTTACGTCTATATATATATATATAAATCAGTAAATCTGTGTGTTGAGCCCGTTAAATACAAAACCACATTTTTCACAAGGTTTAAGTGAAATTTTGCACGGCCCGTCTTTAACACCAGACTAAAAATATTGCAAACACTAAAACTCAAAATTTCCCCCTTTCATGGGATTTGGCCCTCTGAATTTAGGCTGGAAAGGTATAAAGGAGAAAATGGGTGTCTGTCTGTTGAATGCAAAACTACAGTTTTTGCCCAAAGGATTTTAAAGAATTAGAGCGACAGCAATCAAAGAGTCACTCTTTACAGAAGACGGAAACGTGAACAGCGAGGATATACTGCAACAATCAGATTTCAAAGGGTTAATCAGTACACAGATAATGAAATAATCAGTGGGTTGTATCTTTGAAAAATGTTTGACGCGCACATTAACGTGAAATATTGCAATTCTTTGGAGTCAAATATACTTGCAAATCAGCTAACAAAGGCAGTGATATGGCAGTGTTTCCGTTACACAAACAAAAATGGGGAGGTATATAAGTAGTAACGAATCCATGTGGTGATTACTCAATTTTGCCATCTATGAAAAACATCCGACTGTAGTTTATCTCAGAGTCCATCTTGAAAATGGACAAGTTTATTTCACTACCAATAATTTAAAAGAAAGAGCGGCTCGACCACCTAATACAACATTAACAGCTTTCTTTCTCCCGTGTCAAGCAGATCCATTTGCGAGAACTTTATTATATTCAGAAGTTCCAAAAATATTATACATGGAATAAGTTGAGAAAAGTATTTTGCAAAAGGAAACAAGGTGCAAGGGTCCAAGGATGGGACGGAAGTTGCAGTGATGCTCTTGGACTCGTGTATACACTTCATCCAAACAACGCAGAGTGTTACCACCTACATTTACTGCGTCACACTGTCCGCGGGCCAGAGACTTTCACAGATTTAAAAACAGTTGGTGGTGAGCTGTGTCAATCTTACAGGGAGGCATGCCAAAAGCGTGGTCTGATCGAAGATTATCAACACTGGGACATGACATTGCAGAAAATGTCCCTCACTCACTTTCCACCTCAACTTCGAAACCTGTTCGCTATAATAATTACAACCTGTGCACCTTTCAATCCCCGAGCTCTTTGGGAAAAACACAAAGAATATCTTAGCGAAGATATTCTGAGAGTGCACAGGAGAGTTAATCCGGATTTAGGCTTAAATTTCACTGCCGACATATTCACCAAAGTCCTCTTGACGCCAGAAGAAAGGTGCAAGTGTATCAATAGTAAAACTCTAATACAATTTGGTTTACCAGCACCAGTTCGACCATCCTTTGATGTTATGGGCTGTGATATTCTGCAAAACAAAAGCTATGATTTGGAAAGGTTGAAAGAATTTGTCACATTGAATAAGCCTCATTTGGTTGATGACCAAAGATCGGCGTATTTGGCAATTACAGATCCGATTTCAAGTGGAAATGGGAGACTGTTTTTCCTTGATGGACCAGGAGGTATCGGTAAAATATTCTTAATTAATTTCCTGCTCACAGAAATTCGCTCAAATAATAACATTGCTCTGGCCGATGCTTCATCTGGAATTGCGGCCACTCTTAAAGATGGAGGGCGCACGGCTCATTCAGTACTAGGATTGCCCTTGAATCTAGTGCTGTTGGAAACTCTTGGCTGTAATATCACTAAAGGCTCAGGGAAAGCTAAAGAATTACAGATTTGCAAATTAATTGTCTGGGAGGAATGTACCATGGCGCACAAGAAAGCTGTTGAGGCCCTCGATCGCACCTTGAAAGATCTGCAGGGATCCAATCGCTTAATGGGGGAAATTGTACTTTTTACAGGTGACTTCTGCCAAACGTTACCTGTTCTTAAGGGAGCAACGCCAGCAGACGAGCTGAATGCCTGTTTAATATCTTCTCATCTATGGAGACATATGCAAAACCTACAAGGAACAAAGTGATCATAAACCCTGCTGTAACTAAATAAGTAAAAAAGCAAAAGTGCATTTAAATAACATAGGGTCCTTAGTGAACACAGTTTTTGATCAAAAAAGCATAACAGACATCCCACCATGGCAAGGTGACCCTTTTCAGGATGGAGACATATTCAGAAGCTTCTCTGACTACTAATATGTGGGTTCACTTGATGGAAAATTCTACTGCAGACGAATTTACACCCCACGTACTTTGCCTCAGAAACGACAGGTTCCCTACAGATTCCACTACCGGCTTAATCTCCTTCCCGGAAGACTTTTGCAAAATGACGTCCTCAGTACTGGAGGTTATTAACCAAGTTTTTCCTGATATTTGTCACAATTTTAACAATCATCAGTCGCTTTGTGAACGCGTAATCCTATAAAACTATAGTGTCAGCTCCATAAACCTACAAATACAGAAGAGACGGCCTGGTCCAGAGACCACATACATGTCCACTGATTCAGTCATGGATGGTGAACAAGCCGTAATGTCCCCATTGGGGTTCCTGAATTGTGTGGAGCCTCCTGGATGTCACCGCATAGACTCACTATAAAGAAAGGCGCCCCGATAATGACCCAACCAAAGGGAGTGTAATGTATTATGTCCTATAGAAACTGCAGAGAAATAATCATCTAATGCTGCGATTCCAGGATTATTCTAGAGGGAATCGGCTGCGATATCCCCTGTGCAATATATATCTAGTATTAATGCTCCAGTAATGGGGTCTCCACATACCTCCACCTGCAGAGCCGCCACCACATATATGGCTGCTCTGTGCGCACAGGAGCTGTGATGAGGTCACAGGAGGGGAGGAGTCAGGGGTCACATGATCAGGGGCCTCAGTGGATGCAGGACTCTGCTGTGCTGGTTGTCATGGTGCTGGATGAGCTGAAGTTTATGTGTGGGGTCAGGAGGGGTTTACAGTGTGGATGTAGCAGAGCCGCGTGTGTACGAGGTGTACGGAGCAGAGTCGTGTGTGTACGAGGTGTACGGAGCAGAGCCGCGTGTGTACGAGGTGTACGGAGCGGAGCCGAGTGTGTACGAGGTGTACGGAGCAGAGCCGCGTGTGTACGAGGTGTACGGAGCAGAGCCGCGTGTGTACGAGGTGTACGGAGCAGAGCCGCGTGTGTACGAGGTGTACGGAGCAGAGCCGCGTGTGTACGAGGTGTACGGAGCAGAGCCGAGTGTGTACGAGGTGTACGGAGCAGAGCCGCGTGTGTATGAGGTGTACGGAGCAGAGCCGTGTGTGTACGAGGTGTACGGAGCGGAGCCGCGTGTGTACGAGGTGTACGGAGCAGAGCCGAGTGTGTACGAGGTGTACGGAGCGGAGCCGCGTGTGTACGAGGTGTACGGAGCAGAGCCGTGTGTGTACGAGGTGTACGGAGCAGAGCCGAGTGTGTACGAGGTGTACGGAGCAGAGCCGCGTGTGTATGAGGTGTACGGAGCAGAGCCGTGTGTGTACGAGGTGTACGGAGCGGAGCCGCGTGTGTACGAGGTGTACGGAGCAGAGCCGAGTGTGTACGAGGTGTACGGAGCGGAGCCGCGTGTGTACGAGGTGTACGGAGCGGAGCCGCGTGTGTACGAGGTGTACGGAGCAGAGCCGAGTGTGTACGAGGTGTATGGAGCGGAGCCGCGTGTGTACGAGGTGTACGGAGTGGAGCCGCGCGTGTACGAGGCGTACGGAGCGGAGCCGCGCGTGTACGAGGCGTACGGAGCGGAACCGCTTGTGTACGAGGTGTACTGAGTTGAGCCGTGTGTGTACGAGGTGTACGGAGCGGAGCCGCGCGTGTACGAGGTGTACGGAGCGGAGCCGCGTGTGTACGAGGTGTACGGAGCGGAGCCGCGCGTGTACGAGGTGTACGGAGCGGAGCCGCGTGTGTACGAGGTGTACGGAGCGGAGCCGTGTGTGTACGAGGTGTACGGAGCAGAGCCGTGTGTGTACGAGGTGTACGGAGCAGAGCCGCGTGTGTACGAGGTGTACGGAGCAGAGCCGCGCGTGTACGAGGTGTACGGAGCGGAGCCGCGTGTGTACAGAGCGGGACCTCGTGTGTACGAGGTGTACGGAGCGGAGCCGCGTGTGTACGAGGCGTACGGAGCGGAGCCGCATGTGTACAAGGCGTACGGAGCGGAGCCGCGCGTGTACGAGGCGTACGGAGCGGAGCCGCGCGTGTACGAGGCGTACGGAGCGGAGCTGCGCGTGTACGAGGCGTACGGAGCGGAGCCGCCCGTGTACGAGGCGTACGGAGCGGAGCCTCGTGTGTACGAGGTGTACGGAGCAGAACCTCGTGTACGAGGTGTACGGAGTGGAGCCGCGTGTGTACGAGGTGTACGGAGCGGAACCTCGTGTGTACGAGGCGTACGGAGCGGAGCCGCGTGTGTACGAGGCGTACGGAGCGGAGCCGCGCGTGTACGAGGCGTACGGAGCGGAGCCGCGCGTGTACGAGGCGTACGGAGCGGAGCCGCGCGTGTACGAAGCGTACGGAGCGGAGCCGCGCGTGTACGAGGCGTACGGAGCGGAGCCGCGCGTGTACGAAGCGTACGGAGCGGAGCCGCGCGTGTACGAGGCGTACGGAGCGGAGCCGCCCGTGTACGAGGCGTACGGAGCGGAGCCGCCCGTGTACGAGGCGTACGGAGAGGAGCCGCGCGTGTACGAGGCGTACGGAGCGGAACCTCGTGTGTACGAGGCGTACGGAGCGGAGCCGCGTGTGTACGAGGCGTACGGAGCGGAGCCGCATGTGTACGAGGCGTACGGAGCGGAGCCGCGCGTGTACGAAGCATACGGAGCGGAGCCGCGCGTGTACGAAGCGTACGGAGCGGAGCCGCGCGTGTACGAGGCGTACGGAGCGGAGCCGCCCTTGTATGAGGCGTACGGAGCGGAGCTGCCCGTCTACGAGGCGTACGGAGAGGAGCCGCGCGTGTACGAGGCGTACGGAGCGGAGCCGCGCGTGTACGAGGCGTACGAAGCGGAGCCGCGCGTGTACGAGGCGTACGGAGAGGAACCGCGCGTGTACGAGGCGTACGGAGCGGAGCCGCGCGTGTACGAGGCGTACGGAGCGGAGCCGCGCGTGTACGAGGAGTACGGAGAGGAGCCGCGCGTGTACGAGGCGTACGGAGAGGAGCCGTGTGTGTACGAGGCGTATGGAGCGGAGCCGCGCGTGTAAGAGGTGAGCGGAGCCGCGCGTGTACGAGGCGTACCGAGCGGAGCCGCGTTTCCCTTCAGGAAAGTTGTGGATGCTCCGGGAAAGTTGTGGACACTCCAGGAAAGCTGTGGACTGCTCTTGTAAGGGCAGGAGTCATGGGGCATGTAGGGTTACGGTACTGACCTATATGGCAGAATAGAGCTAATTTCTCCGGTCTCTACCCTTCCCAGACCTGAAGAGGATTCTGTCCTTTGTTTGCCTTGGATGAGGAGGAACTTCCTATTCACTCAGTGGATCTGAATTTTGGGTGAGAGATTTCCAATTTTATTTTCCACCCTGATTTGTTGACTGTAAAAAAATACTTCTTTCTGTAGTTTTTCCTATCGAGGACTTCTTATCAGATGTGATTAATCAAAGACTATATTCTTATGAAAAAAATGTATAGATTTATTCTTGGATTGTCCATTAAAAAGAATGATTGCAGTAATTATATATAATAGTTAAATGGTTACAGAGTGATTGTCCATTTGCCCATAATTAGCTTAATAGTTGAGATTCACCCATCTTTCCCTGGGATCCTGAATGGTAGATTGTCTGTCTGTGTCCAGCACGTGTGTCAGTATGACACCATGTGTCCGTTGGACCTACATCAGCAGCTGTTTCACACACAGACCCTCGTTCAGTGTCCTGTGGAATGGCCAGCACCCCCCTGTCTCTAACATAGGCTTTTATAGGCCCCCCCATAGCACCTGTTCTTCTGTATATGGCACTGAACTAAAAATACACAAATAGCGCATGTCATCTAGAAACCCTAGCACGATGGCTGATTCAATCTTATGCAATGTATGGTGCAGAATTCAGAATAAAATGAATATCCGTAATTAGTATTTAACATTGACATTTCCTCCTATACTTCGTATGTATTATATGTGACCACTGTCATTTTCAGGCATTTGTATGACGTTTTTCGTACAGGTCTATCTCCATTTACAGATATATTGTCCACCACTATAGCGCTCTGTTCATTTAAATCTATATTTATGAGAAACAGGTGTTCTTATTTTTATACTACTGTAGTCGTTTTTATACACTTTAATCAAAAGTTATGTTTTATTATTGTTCTCACCTTGCTGCTATCTACCTCAAGCAAGTTATTGGTAGATTTGGAAAGAATAAAGGATGTGGGTGTGGGGCGTGTAAGGCCATTAATGTAGGCAAGTCCTTCTATAACAAAGACATGGAAGAAAAATATGTCATCAGATCATTCATAAATTGCAGAAGTAAAGGGGTCATCTATAAAGCCACATGTGTCTGTGGTTTGGAATATGAAGGACTTTTTTTTATAGAAGGACTTGCTCGTGTGCGTGCTGTTATTTTGAGTCATGCGTTCCGGCAGTATGCCGATCATTGATGCACCGGAAATGACGCGTCGCGATGTCACGTTGCAGAATAATGCGTTCCAATAAGAGGAAATGACGTTGTGGTGTTCAGAAATGAAGGGTTTTGCTTGGTACTTTTGAATTATTTAAGGGGGACCGGGAAACAGGTCACTATTACACAGGAGGAGACTTGAAGACCTACATAACTGAATGGCTTAATTCCCTGGTGAATCCCACACAGGGAAGAAAAGTTTCATGAAAATAAGGACACCCTTACCTGGTTCCTTAACAGGATGATAGTTAGACATTTGTCTTTGCTCCCATTCATGTGGATCTGAAAAGGATCTGATGCCTGAGAATTAACTACTAGAATTGGGGGGAGACCTTTCCTTTTTTCTCACGTATATGAGGGCATGTGGGACATGTTGTTTGGATCGGTATATCTACCCATTGTGTTCAGAGGCATTGCTTGAGATTTGTTAATGTATATGTAATACCTCTCTGTGCTGTGACATTCACACCTGCCCACCTGTGGTTTATATCTATATCTATCTATCTATCTATCTATCTATCTATCTATCTATCTATCTATCTATATATATATATATATATATATATCTTGTTTGTGTCTCTATTTTAATTCTGATATTTTAATGAATTAAATCAAATGCTATCTTCTAATTTATATCCTTTGTATAAACCTATATTATATTCATCTGGGAAAGTACCTTTTCTGTTTTCTACCTTTACAAACTGATTACGCTATTGCTTGATCACATTATAAGTGACCTGCTTTATCTCCCTCTTCACAATATTGCGTCCTGGGAAACATCTTCTTCCTTCCTGCAGCGGCAATGTTCCCTGATTCAGCAGGTCCTGAGCTGGTTTCAGCCTGTTTTGAGCAGCCGGCGTTGGATCTGTAATCATCGCAATCTCTATCTCCCAATTCCTGAAACACCAAATGATCCTGCTGCTTAGTCCGGGATTCAGCTGCTGAGATTTCTGTTATATATATTCCTCTAAGGTCGGCCTTCATGGCTTCCCATACATAGAAAATAGAAGTTGTATTTTTATTAATCACAAGATTCTCCTTTAGTTTCCCATCAATTTTCCCCTTAAGGTCTATAACTTGCAACCAAAAGGGGTTAATTTCCCTGTGGGTCTGTACTGCATTGGGAGATTAAGCTTAGGGAGACACAGAGGAGAATGATGGGATAGCGCTCTGGGCAGGAGCTGATGTCAGATATAAGGCCCGGCATCCGTTCATTTCCAAGAGACAAATCCATTCTCCACAAAGAGGAGAATGTGGACGAGAAGCAGGAGTGTTGGTATACATTAGGACGACCGGCTCTCCAAAGATCAATTACAGCTGTCTCCTTAAGTAAGTGACCAAAAGGAGTACAATTGCCTTTTACCCTCTTAGCTTCATGTCTCCCTCTATCCCAGAGAGAGTCCGGTATATTATTAATGTCCCCTATTATAATATAGGGGGTGTGCGAGAAACCATCAATAATAGAGAGAATTTTGTGTATGATTCTACTGGAATATGGTGGTGGTATGTAGATAGAGATTAGTAATAGAGACTTAGTAATAACTTACAGAACAAACATCCGTACTGACCCTCTGTATCTATTTTTCACTATAAGACCCTCACATTGTGCACTAGGGTGTACTAATATACTGACTCCCCGAGAGTATGGAGAGCGCGTGGAGTGATAGTCGCCTGTAACCACTTCTCGTTTAGTAGGTGAAGTTTTTGAAGAGGTAAGATGTGCTTCTTGCAGGAAAATCAAAGCAAGTTTTTCCATCTGAAGATACTGAAAGATCACCTGTCTTTTAAAACTAGAAGAAAGACCCCTTACATTCCCGCTATTGCCACGGACCCCGCCATATATAATCAAATAGATAAACGAAGGCTCAGTCACTGTTGAATGTATGGGAGAATCCCACCTACAACTTAAGTCTCCTTGGAGGATGATTCAACCCCACTTAGACATAAAACAGTGATATAATCATAATAGAACCTGAAGAAAACAACATTTGTAAAGAACTGTCCAACAAGCAGCAACACACTTCTTCCCATATACTCACAGATCATCGTGTTTCTGAAGAATTGGGGTTTGTACCACAGGATCTTCAACTTGTAACATCCCGAATTTGATCCCGGTGTATTTGCCTCTCATTCATATCAACCCAGTGAAGGACTTCTTTTGAATAAAGCCCACCCTTAATTTGGCAGGGAATATCATTGACTATAGAACGTGCAGATCTCTCAGATGTTTTTTGATATCAAGTAATCTGGCTCTTTGTTTCTGTACTTCTATAGAGTAATCTGGAAAGATTGAGATTTTGGATCCATTAATTATTAGATCTGGGTGATCCCTTGCCTGCCGCAGGATAATATCTCTGTTCTGATAGTGTAATGTTTTAGCCAGCACAGGTCTTTGTGGAAGCCCAGGAGGAAGAGGACGGGTTGGCGCCCTATGAGCTCATTCTACAGCCTATAGGGGGTTAAGGTTTCAGGCCCAATTTTTAATTTCCTCCAGTTTTCAAAGAATTCAATAGGAGAGGAGCCTTCTATTTTTTTTCAGGCACATCAATAAGTGGTATATTATTGCATCTTGATCTATTTTCAGGGTCATCTGCTTTGCCAGCAGTGCAGATATTTGCTGTTCTACAAGCCTGTTTTCCTTGCTCATATCGGCTATCTGATCCTCAGGGGCGCTGACTCTGCCTTCCACTGCCCCTGCTGTTTTGTATTCTCTGCAGTTTGCGACGTATATCTGCTATCTCATCTTTAAGACCACCAAACTGTACATTCAAAACAGAGAGGATTTACATGTATGTCATCTTGGTGAAGATTAGGCTGTGGGGCAGTGAGTACTGTGCCACATGCAGTTTCGCTGACTTTTCACCCCTTCAGTAATGCAGCTGCTTCTCCCATCTCCTCTTCACCCCACTCCTCTGCTCCAGAGCCTATGGACAACTACGGGGTAGCTGCTATAAGAAGGTCACCGTCACCTGCTGAGACCTGTGTTTCTGTGCAGGCAAATCACTCCAGCCTGACCACCACTATCCTCCTCCTTGTCTCCCCTGCTCAATCTGTCTCCAGCGTGACAACCGTGGTGTCATCTTGGAGCTGAGAGCCGCTTCTCCTGCAGTCTTTCTGTGGCTTTCCCTGGTCATTTTTTTTTCCTGGAGCAAAGTACCTCCACACTCAGCAAGATATGACACAGTTCTCTATATTTTCCATCTATTGGGAGGGCACTATATGGAGATTGCTTATTATATATAAATACGAAAAAAAACTACAAAAAACTAAGTCTCTTTATTACTCACAGGATACTAAGGCTGGAACGCTATTAGCCAATAGAGTAAAAACCCAAGCGATTAAAGCTAAAATTCCCTTTCTCAAGAAAAGCCTGAATCAATCATAACTGTTCATAACTCCATTCCCATAGGTGGAGAAGAGTGAATATTCATTCTCTTTAGTAGCAGGCACACGTGTTCAACGAGCAGCAGCAGCCAGCTACAGCTACTGCCTGTGCCCCGCTCCTCCGCCGCCGTCCCCCCCTCCACAGTCAAAATGTATTATCCGAGCTATAAGATACACCCCCCACTTTCCTCCAAAACGTTGGAGGAAAAAAGTGTGTCTTATAGTCCAAAAAATATGGTACCTTTTAGGTACAGTGCAAAGGTCAGAAGGGAAGAAGCACCATATTGAAGTTCAGATTTTGTTGTACTGGTTTGAGGGTACCATGTCACTTTGGCAGAGCCGGTGAAGTGCCAGAACAGCAGACCCATCCCCATAAGAGACCCCATTTTACAAACTAAACTTATTAATGAATTCCTCTAGGGGTGCAATGATCAAATTGACACCACAGGTGGGTCACAGAATTTATACCATTGGGCAGTGAAAAAAAAAAAATTACATTTTTACCACCAAAATTTAGTGTTAGCCCCAGATTTTACATTTTCACAAGGGGAAATGGCAAAAATGGCACCAAAATTTGTCCCACAATTTCTGCTGAATGTAGAAATACCCCATATGTGGCTGTACAGTACTGCTTAGCCATACCGAGACTCGGGAGGGGCGGATCGCTATTTTCCTACTGGAGCACAGATTTTCCTAGAATAGTTTGCGGACTCCATATACAGAGCCCCTTACTGCTAGAAAAGCAGAATCCCCTCTCAAATTACCCTATTTTGGAAATGATAACCCCTTTTGGGAATTTATCTACAGGTGTAGTGACGATTTTGACTCAATGGGTGTTTTCCAGAAACAAGCAGCAGTGGATGTTGCTGAATGAAAACTGCAAACTGCCATTGTATTCCCCAGTACGGTGTAGCGCCCATACATTGTGCCCAGCTCGTGCTTCTGGAGACATGCACCCTTAAATTAGGCGGGTTGTCATCACTACAGAAATGACAAACATACAGTTATATGAAAAAGTTTGGGCACCCCTATTAATCTTAAGCTTAATGTTTTATAAAAATTGGTGTTTTTGCAACAGCTATTTCAGTTTGATATATGTAATAACTGTTGGACACAGTAATGTTTCTGCCTTGAAATGAGGTTTATTGTACTAACAGAAAATGTGCAATCTGCATTCAAACAAAATTTGACAGGTGCATAAGTATGGGCACCCTTATCATTTTCTTGTTTTAAATACTCCTACCTACTTTTTACTGACTTACTAAAGCACTTTTTTTGGTTTTGTAACCTCATTGAGCTTTGAACTTCATAGCCAGGTGTATGCAATCATGAGAAAAGCTACTTAAAGTGGCCACTTGCAAGTTGTTCTCCTGTTTGAATCTCCTCTGAAGAGTGGCATCATAGGTTCTGTCAAATGATCTGAAAACAAAGATTATTCAACATAGTTGTTCAGGGGAAGGATACAAAAAGCTGTCTCAGAGATTTAACCTGTCAGTTTCCACTGTGAGGAACATAGTAAGGAAATGGAAGAACACAGGGATAGTTCTTGTTAAGGCCAGAAGTGGCAGGCCAAGAAAAACATCAGAAAGGCAGAAAAGAAGAATGGTGAGATCAGTCAAGGACAATCCTCAGACCACCTCCAGAGAGCTGCAGCATCAACTAGCTCCAGATGGTTTCACTGTGCATCGGTCAACTATACAACGCACTTTGCACAAGGAGAAGCTGTATGGGAGAGTGATGCGAAAGAAGCCTTTTCTGCAAGCACGCCACAAACAGAGTCGGCTGAGGTATGCAAAAGCACATTTGGAGAAGCCAATTTCTTTTTGGAAGAAGGTCCTGTTGACTGATGAAACCAAGATTGAGTTGTTTGGTCATACAAAAAGGTGTTATGCATGGCGGCAAAAAGACACAGCATTCCAAGAAAAACACTTGCTACCCACAGTAAAATTTGGTGGAGGTTCCATCATGCTTTGGGGCTGTGTGGCCAATGCCGGCACCGGGAATCTTGTTAAAGTTGAGGGACGCATGGATTCCACTCAGTATCAGCAGATTCTTGACAATAATGTTCAAGAATCAGTGACAAAGTTGAAGTTACGCAGGGGATGGATCTTTCAGCAAGACAATGATCCAAAACACCGCTCCAAATCTACTCAGGCATTCATGCAGAGGAACAATTACAATGTTCTGGAATGGCCATCCCAGTCCCCGGACCTGAATATCATTGAACATCTGTGGGATCATTTGAAGAGGGCTGTCCATGCTCGGCGACCATCAAACTTAACTGAACTGGAATTGTTTTGTAAAGAGGAATGGTCAAAAATACCTTCATCCAGGATCCAGGAAATCATTAAAAGCTGCAGGAAGCGACTAGAGGCTGTTATTTTTGCAAAAGGAGGATCTACTAAATATTAATGTCACTTTTCTGGTGAGGTGCCCATACTTATGCACCTGTCAAATTTTGTTTGAATGCAGATTGCACATTTTCTGTTAGTACAATAAACCTCATTTCAAGGCAGAAACATTACTGTGTCCAACAGTTATTACATATATCAAACTGAAATAGCTGTTGCAAAAGCACCAATTTTTATAAAACATTAAGCTTAAGATTAATAGGGGTGCCCAAACTTATTCATATAACTGTATAGATGCTAAATGTGGTTTAGGCACACTGGGGCTCAGAAGGGAGGTGAGTACTTGGATTTGGGAGCGCAGAATTTACTGAATTTCCTTTGGGGGGGCGAGGAGCCATAGCGCTCTTCCAGAGCCTTTGTACTACCAATAACGTGGAAGCCTCCTATATTTCCATTGACAGATGACGGACCTGAGTAGGGACTCGCTTTTTTATGGATTGATTTGAAGCATTTTTTGGGAACATTTTACATAACATTTGGGATCACATTTATCCTGCGCTCTACGCTGAGCCCTTATATTGGGGTTTCCATGTAAATCTCCGAGAGACATGATTCAAATGAAACCCAGAGGGACCCATTAACTAAAAGGAGGCAGCAGAGTTACTCTGAACTCAGTCTGGCCTCAGTTCAGTGGTGTCCTTTTTTTCAGAAGTGCACAAAACTGTGGCAGACTTCGCTTTTATGCACACCTAAAAAGACGGACACCGCCGGATCACAGGCCGAACGGTGTCCACAGTGCCTCCTTCTGCCTCATTGTAGGGAATCTTCTGCATGGGGTTCTGTTTGAATCACGTATTTCAGAGATCTACACAGAAACCCTGGGTGTAACTCTGCGTGCTCAGCACAGAGTGCAGGATAGATGTGTACGGAGCCTTACTGAGATCTTTGGGAGGCAGAATGAACAAATCAGCAGCAGCAGTGTACTGTCACACACTAAAAGACGCTATTTATTGTAAAAACTAGTTTTTTTATCGCCATATTTTGAGAACTATAATTTTTCCATATTTCTGCTAGCAGAGTAATGTAAGGGCTTGTTTTTTGCGGGACAAACTGACGTATTTATTGGTACCATTTTCGTACACATGACATTTTTGATCACTTTCTATTCCGATTTTTGGGTGGCAGAATGAACGAAAAACAGCAATTCAGGAGTTGTTTTTTTTAAGCCATTCAGAGTGTGGTAAAATTAATAAGGCAGCTTTTTCTTCGGGTCGGTACGATTACAGTGATACCACATTTATGATACCATCTTTTTTTTTGCTTTGACGCTTTTACCCAATGATACAAACTATTTTATAGATAAAATAATTATTTTTGCATCACTTTATCCTGAGAGCTGTAACTTTTTTATTTTTAGGCTAAGGGAGCTGTATCACGGCTTATTTTGCCAGACAAGATGATGTTTTCAGCGATACCATTTTTCTTTACATTCGTCTTTTTAATGGCGTTTTAATCCACTTTTTCTTGATCGCAGCATTTAGGGGTTAAAGTACTGGGAGTGGTGTGGGCACTGCTCTTGTCACTGAGTGCCGGGTGTCAGCTGTCAGAATTAGTTGACACCCGGCGGCGATCATGCGCGCACAGTACCTACCGACCTGAACGTATGGATACATCCAAGGTCGTAAAGGGTTAAGAACCATCTGAGATAGACTTAGACACTAACAAAAAAAGAAGAATATCAGTTACACTAACTAAAACCACAGATAGACTAAACAAAAAAGAAAAAACAACCTTAAAGACAAGGAAGACAAATAAGAGGTCAATTATGTGACCTACTCAACCTGAGAGGCAGAAAACAGGATCTCAGTGGAGAGTATTTTGTCGATGCCGAGATAGGCCAAATACATGCCTAGGTCACCTCAGCCGTCTTTTCCTTTTTTCTGGAAGGGACGGTTTGCCAGTCATTCTCCCTGCCTCGTGGGTTCAAATTTTCCTCTTGAGGATGATCTGGGATGTTGAGGTCCCTTCGTCTCAGTAGGTCTCTACCCTCTTCGTATGTCGTGATGGAGTGCCAGGCATTGCTGTGGTTAATGAGGAGATATAAGGGGAAGCCCCATCTGTAAATGATCGAGTTCTCCCGGAGACTAAAGGTAATGGGGACAGATTCCTGCAAAAGCGAAGGCTAGTAGAGGACACATCAGAGAAAATCTTCACTTGGTTGAAGGTTTTGGGGAGTTACCCTTTCCTTCTTGAGCAGAAGAGCAGGTACTCTTTAACATGAAAGAAGTGGATTCTGGTTAGGACATCCCGTGGAGCAGTCACTGGAAGGTGTTTAGGGCACGGGACCCTAAGGCTTTGTCAATAATCATATCATGGCTGGAGCAGTCTGGTTATCATACCTGGGTAATGGGACAGTGCTAAATAAGGGCACGGGCTGCCAGTGCACTGCAGTCAAGGGGCAATCTTCTTCAGCTTCCAAGTCATGCCCCCCTCACTGTCAAATTTTAATTCAGAAAGTCAAAATCATTAAGAAATGGCTCATTTCATAACTAAACCTGACAACTTTTGAAAATATGTAAAACAATGTTACATGATCTGAAAGATCCTTGAGCTAGTCGGGTGGAAGGTCCTTCAGCTGCTCACTCAGGACAGGCAACCTCTGATGGTCCCGGTTCCTTCCTTTCCTGCACTGCACCAATCAGTTACATAAGTGTGGGGCTAGAGGAGAGAGAGCAGTTCTCTCAGTGATCAGAAAGGGCAGTGTCTCAGCGTTCTCCTCTGTCACAGGAAGCTGCCTCCAGTCTATAACACCCAATCACTTATTAGCAAGATTTGTTTCTTGCTAAAAATGTATCTTATAGGCCACGGGATCTGAGTATTAGTGCTTTTATTTAATCAAGGCAAACATGAGGAATGACAAGGGGTTGTGGTAGTAGTGGACAACCCCTTTAAGAAGATACAATTTTCAGTTAAAACATTCCAACATTCTGAACATTAAAAAATATTCTCCCCTGTGTGACTTCTCTGAAGTTTATTAAGAATTGTTTCCCCAAGTAAAAAATTTCTCAAATTAAGAAAATAAAAATGGTTTTTACCCTGTGTGACGTCTCTGGTGACTAAGAAGAGATTTATTCACAAAACATTTTCCACATTCTGAACTGGAGAAAGACTTTTACCCTGTGTGAGTTCTCTGGTGCCTAACAAAACTTGATTTCTGTGTAAAAGATTTCCCACATTCTGAGCATGAAAAAGGCTTCTCACCAGTGTGAGTTCTCTGATGTTGAATAAGACATAATTTCTCTGTAAAACATTTCCCACATTCTGAACATGAAAAACGCTTCTCCCCTGTGTGAGTTCTCTGATGTCTGGTAAGACTTGGTTTCTCTGTAAAACATTTCCCACATTCTGAACATGAAAAAGGCTTCTCCCCTGTGTGAATTCTCTGATGTTTGATCAGACTTGATTTATCTACAAAGCATTTCCCACATTCTGAACATGAAAAACTCTTCTCCCCTGTGTGAATTTTCTGATGGCCAAGAAGATGCGCTTTCTGGTTAAAACATTTCCCACATTCGGAACATGAAAACGGCTTCTCCCCTGTGTGAGTTCTCTGGTGAGTAACAAGATATGAATTCCAAACAAAACATTTACCACATTCTGAACATGAAAATGGCTTTTCCCCTTTGTGAGTTCTCTGGTGACTAACAAGGTCTGATTTCTCTTTAAAACATTTCTCACACTTGGAACAAGAAAATATATTCTCCGCTGTGTGAAATTGTTGATGTTTTAGAAAAGACTTTTGGAGGGGAAAACTATTTCCATATTTTGAACGTGAAAATGGCTTCTTTGTTTTAGGAGCAGTTCGTTTTTTAATGCTTATTTTGTGACTTTGATTTTCCTTAGTAGTCGGTAATGAATCAGAAGACAGGACCTGTTTCAAAAGATCAGATGACAGATCTTTGCTGTGAAGGGATGATGGTAAATCTGGAGTAATGGCATTCACTTCAATTGTATCCTGTGGGATCTCAAGATCATCCGATTTGAAAATTGAAGATGTCAGCTGTCCCTCTGATCTCCTGGTACAGTCATCTGCCAAGAATAAAACCAATTATTATTTTTGAATAAAAAAGGGTTAAATTTTATATTTTTGAACATTTCTACTTAAATTATCCATATCCTGTGCTGGGCTGATTGCAAGCACTACAAGTCAAAAAACAAAAAGCGAGGCTGCCGAGCGTGAAGAGGCTGGATTGAGCGTCCCAGAGGCTGCAGCTAAGTACAAAGGCGGCAGTAAAGTACATAGTTTAACACCAGAGCATAGTTTGGTGTTTTCCTTACTAACCTTCTATTTGTTTTTCTGCTTTTACTTGTATTGTTTATCACCATATAGTATGTGCTCCATGGGCAATGCTACCAGGTGTGTGTGTCTTGTGAGATGTATGCATGCTTTGAACAGCCGTTTGAGGGTGAAAAAGTCTGCGCTCGATGTCAACGAGTTACATATTTGGAAGCCCAGATACCGGATCTAAACGTGCAGCTAGCGACACTCAGGAGCATTGGAAACCTGGACAGGAGTTTAGAGCTCACTGAGATTGTGCTGGTTAGGGCCAGTGATATGGAGGCGGGTGGAGGTGGGGAAGACCAGAATAGAGAAGAATGTAGCTGGGTAAATGTTACAAGAAGGGGTAGGGGGAAAAGTGCCAGGGAGCCCAGTCCTGATCTGGCACAACCTAGTAAATATGCCTGTTTGGCTGATATTAGGATTGCTATCCCAGGACTGGGATCACTAAAGCAGGACGCTCCTAGCAACCAGGAAGATGACTGTTGTAGGAAGGAGGGTAATAGGAGTGCAGCAAAGACCAGACAGATGGTGGTAGGAGACTCTATAAATAGGCGGACAGACGGAGTCATCTGCCGCCGAGACCGTGAATGCCGAACAGTGTGTTGTCTGCTGGTTGCTCGGGTTCAACATATAGCGGATCGGATACACAGATTGCTGGGTGGGTTTGGGCAAAACTCAGCAGTCATGGTACACATTGGTACTAATGACAAAGTTAGAGGGAGGTGGAAGGTCCTTAAAAATTATTACGGGGAACTAGGAGAGAAGCTGAAGGCCAGGACCTCCAAGAAATACTGTCGGTGCCACATGCGTCACTAGATAGACAGCGGGAGCTTAGGGAGATAAACAAGTAGCTTAGACATTGGTGCAGGAAAGAAGGGTTTGGGTTCATGGAGACCAAGGCCGACCTTCTCACCAGTCCGGTGACAGGGAGCAGGTGGATGCTGGCTGACTTCAGTAATAATCTCTTTTACAATTAGATTTTTGCCCTAGTTTTTACTCAATATTTATTCCTGTACAAAGGACCTTTTTGAATTAATTAAATTTAATGTAATTGACTCCTGGATGTAATGGAATCATGTTATTTTGAAAAAGAGGTGATGTTTTGATTATATATAATTCATAGTCATTTTTAATCATATGAAATAATCATGTTCAAAAGGGGATACTTAAAGGGACTATGAACTATATGTAATCATCAGACCAATCATTCATTAGTTACTAAATATTTTAGTGACATATCTGCACATCCTGTATATGTTAATTCTGATAGATATATATCACTTGCACTTTATATTTATATAATTATATACATATTCCCTTTACTATATCCCATTATGGCTAATAAGTAATACATCATACATACTCCTCTGTATGCGTTACCCCCTGATTCCCTCATTTGAGCTTCATTTTTATCTTATTTGTATTGTTGTATGTTTTTTAATTTGTCTATGTCTGTGCCCTTTTGAATTTTTATTACATTAATTGCTATAAAATAAAAAATATTTTTATATGACTTTTTTGTCCAGTGAATATTGTTTTGTTGGTCTATTGATCTTGTGTTTAGATATTGTGAATTTATTTTCTTGGTAACTCTGAGAAACTCCTTCTGTTTTGTAGGATTTATTCTACTGTAGGGAAGGGCCGCATCTCAATGGGGAGGGAGCAGCTATGCTGGGGGGAAAATGGTCAGACGGATGGAGGAGCTTTTAAACTAGGATCTGGGGGGAGGGAGGGTATGCGTGCTTATAAGGGGATAGATAGACTAGACCAGGGATCTCAAACTCAGCTGGGCATATGGGCCGCACACGGAAAAACATTTAATTTGGGGGGTCCGCATTATTTGCATGACAAAGTGACATTTTTAGTGATACCATTTTATTTTTTATACACCTTTTGAATTGGTCCTCATCTTGCAGACATGGTCTCCCATCCAGGTTCCCCATATTGCAGACATGGTCTCCCATCCAGGTTCCCCATATTGCAGACATGGTCTCCCATCCAGGTCCCCCATATTGCAGACATGGTCTCTCATCCAGGTCCCCCATATTGCAGACGTGATCTCCCATCCAGGTCCCCCATATTGCAGACGTGGTCTCCCATCCAGGTCCCCCATATTGCAGACGTGGTCTCCCATCCAGGTCCCCCATATTGCAGAGGTGGTCCCAATATAGCAGGCATGGTCTCCCATCCAGGTCCCCTTGCAGACATGGTCTCCCATCCAGATCCCCTATATTGCAGACATGGTCCCCCATCCAGGTCCCCCATATTGCAGACATGGTCCCCCATGGCCTCTGATAGGCCGGCGGCTGATACTGGTATTGCTGTGCAGAGGGCCGGTCTCTGCGCGGCAATACACTGCACTACTGCGCTGATGTCGGCGGCTGCTGGAGAGAGCCATGATCGTTACGGGGTCTATGTGCCTGCGGGCCGCAAGAAGCAGCCGGAGGGGCAACAGTGTTTGAGACCCCTGGACTAGACAGAGAGAGTGGGACAGCAGGGGCAATAGAGCATCTAGGGTGGGGCTAGGATATGCAAGGAATGTAGGGAGCTGAGTAGGAGTAGCAAATGTGCTAATTGTATTAAATGTCTGCTGGCAAATGCAAGAAGTCTTGCAAACAAAATGGCTGAACTGGAGGCTCTTATGTCGGTCATGAAATATGATGTGGTAGGTATTACGGAAACCTGGCTGGAAAAAGCCATGACTGAAGCCATGACTGGGTGACAAACATGGAGGGATTACATTTAGAAAGGATAGGAAAGACAAAAAAGGTGGAGGGATGTGTATTTTCGTAAGATCCAACTTAAAACGTGTTCAATGATAACATTGGGAGAAGCTGCGACAATGTAGAGTCAGTTTGGGTAAATATACATGGGGATGGTCATAATGGAAAGCTGCTAAGAGGAGTTTGTTACAAGCCTCCTAATATAGCTGAACTGGTAGAGGACAAAATGATGGAACAAATTAAAAATGCAGCAAATAATAATAGGGTCCTTATTATGGGGGATTTTAACTATCCAGATTTTCAATGGGACACAGAATCTTCCAGTTGTGCTAAAAGCTACAAATTCTTATCCACAGTTCAGGACAATGACCTCTCTCAGCTGGTAGATGAATCAACCAGGGGAGGTAATCTGCTGGATCTGGTGCTGTCATATAGACCAGATACAATTTCAGATCTAGAGGTCCGGGAGCATTTGGGAAACAGCGACCATAATATGATAAGTTTCAATGTAATATTCAATAAAACATTTCAAAAAGGAAATGCAAAAACCTGAAACTTTAGGAAAGCTGATTTCAACAAATTAAGGGAAGAGCTTAATTGTGTAGACTGGGACCATGTCATGGTAACTGGGGATAGATACCAAACGTAAATGGGGCATGTTTAAGGAAATACTTTGGACTTTGCAAAGGCATTCGATACTGTATCACATAACAGCCTTATACTGAAGCTACAGAAGAAAGGACTTAGATGGGTAAGGAATTGGCTAAATGATAGGAAACAAAGGGTTGTCATAAATGGCACATTCTCTAAATGGGACATAGTCAGCAGTGGGGGGCCGCAGGGATCTGTGCTAGGACCAATTCTCTTTAACCTCTATTAATGACCTGGGGGATGGGATTGTGAGTAAAACGTCAGTTTTTGCTGACGATATCAAACTATGTAGGATATTGAAATCTGATCTTGACATTACGATATTGCAGAATGATCTGGATAAGATGACTGAATGGACAAACACTTGGCAGATGAGGTTTAATGTAGATAAATGTAGTGTAATGCACACAGGATGGAGTAATCCTATGGCTACATATACATTAAATGGGAGTATACTCAGGACTACAGAACAGGAGAAGGATTTGGGTATTCTGGTTACAAGTACTCAATGTCAAGCAGCTGCCGCAAAAGCAAACAACATTTTAGGGTGTATAAAAAGAGAAATAAAATCCTGCGATCCCAACATATTGTTACCCCTTTATAAATCACTGGTGAGGCCACATCTGGAATATGGAATCCAGTTTTGGGCTCCACATTTCAAAATGGATATTCAGAAGTTAGAGTCAGTTCAAAGGTGGCAACTAGATTATTACAAGGGATGTAGGCTTCTCATATGATGAGAGGTTGGAAAAGTTGAGCTTGTTTAGCTTAGAAAAATGACGGATCTCACTGACATGTATAAATATATGTGTGGTCAGTACAAAGGTGTAGCACATGACTTATTCCTTCCAAAGACTAAGGACCAGGGGGCAATCATTACTGGTGGAAGAAAGGCGATTCCGGCACCTAAACAGTAAAGGGTTGTTTACAGTCAGAGCAGTGGGACTGTGGAATGCCCTACTACAGGAGGTAGTAATGGCCGACACTATAACAGCTTTCAAAAAAGGGCTGGATGATTTCCTCGCTACAGGTAATATGGTGTCCTAGAGTTAAATTAGACAAAATGTTACACCTATAGTAGTACATTTGATCCAGGGTTCCTGTACTGATCGCCTTTCTCGGGGTCAAGAAGGAATTTTTCCCCATGATGCAAATTGGCTGAATGTATCCTTGGTTTTTTGCCTTCTTCTGGATCAAAAGATTTAGGTACAGGGATTTTAGTAATACAATAACAGTAATACAAAAAATAAAACTAATTAAAAATTATTTATGGTTATTTGTAATTGTAATAGTGCAGTAATAATAAAAATGGTAATCCATTTGTGAGGCCTAGTTCCAGTAAGTTAGTGTAGTGTTGGTATGGGGAGTACAATTGGGGGAGAAAGGTTGAACTTGATGGACCTAGGTCTTTATCCAATCTACGTTACTATGTTACACTATCTGACTTCCAAACAAGAACCCATGTATCTGGCTAATATCTTTCAGTACAAGGGCGCACACTCAGCAGCGTCTGTGTCCTTCAGTAACATGGATAAAATGGCGCTGAGGGAACATGGCCGGTTTTTATATCGAGAGGAAATGTGATTTCAGCAGCCAATTGCAGAAGCCCTTGTATCTGGACACTGTGGATGCTTCCTGCGCTCTGACTGGCTAGCCACGCATTCCTGACTTAAAGTTACCGGCTACAGGACAAAATAAATAAATAAAAAAATTACAAGCGCACCACTGATCTATCACCCCACTCATCTGCCACATCCCCCCGCTCATCATAAACAAGCACTATGCTAGCCAAACTGTTCAAAACGCTGTAGTTGCCCCGCAATCACGTTCCCGCATTTATTCCCCGAACTTTGCCGATTTTTTCCAATTTTAAGAAATTTTGCTGGCATTTCCGATCATGAATCCGAATGTGCCATATTCGTATCAAATTGAGGCTGCGTGCCCACAATGCGTTTTTCAAGCGTTTTTGCTGTGGAAACGCTTGAAAAACGCTTGGTAATACGTGCCCCATGGTCCCCAATGACAATCCGCATGTTCTGTGCCTATGCTGCTTAATTTTCCGCAGGGGATTTTATGTGCGGGAAAATCCGCAGCATCTCCATTATTTTTGCGTTTATGCATGCGGAATTGCCTACTCAATGCATTAGAAAAACGCATGGCAATTCCGCATGTCAAAAACAAGTGTTAGATTCCGCACGCGTTTTTTCTGGCAAGGAGATGCAGAAATGAAGCGGAAATTTTCCGCTTCGTTTCTGCATTGAGGGCACATAACCTTAGGTTGTAAGATTGGATTTCGAATAAATTCGCTCATCACTACTCACCAAGCTGCTTGCCTATTGTCCTGTAGCCAATCCCAGCCTTGTGCAGGTCTACAGGTGTCCTTAGACATCTCTTTGGTCTTGGCCATGGGGGAGAGATTGGAGTGTGATTGATTGATTGAGTGTGTGGACAGGTGTCTTTTATACAGGTAACGAGTTCAAACAGGTACAATTAATACAGGTAATGAGTGCAGAGTAGGAGGGCTTCTTAAAGAAAAACTAACAGGTCTGTGAGAGAACAGAATTCTTGCTGGTTGGTAGGTGATCAAATACTTATTTAATGCAATAAAATACAGTTTAATTATTTAAAAATCATACAATGTGATTTTCTGGATTTTTTTTAAGATTCTGTCTCTCACAGGTGAAGTGTACCTACGATAAACTTGCAAAATCAGCAGTGTATCAAATACTTATTTTCCCCACAGTAGCAGCAGCTATGGACGTCCATCACGATAGCTTCATCCTCATCGCTAATGCTATAATATGAGAAGTTCAGCTAACAGGCTCTAATGATTGGCATTATCTAGGAGACTGTCTATTGTACTATATGATTGCTGAAAAGATTAGGGATAAAGCAAGAGAATCTCTCAATATCCTATAACTGCTGCTATAAGCACAAGATAAGAGAAACTGCCAATGTGTCGGCTTCATGAATTTTAAAGCTTACCACAGTGAATTTATTCACAGTTCTCCTGAATAAATTGTTCTGTTACATAGAAACGGTAGGAAGATCTATTATCCTGATTAAACAAACATAATTGATATATATTGCAATAATCTTGAGTGACAAACTCTTTACTACTAATATCCTAGCTGACTTTCAGTTCTGGGACCATTGAGTCAATAATTTTTACATTTTGCTACTATATTTCTAGTTTTAATCGTGAAAAAATAAAAGTTAATTTTTACCATTTACTCCAATTGGATTAGTCTGTGAAATTTGGAAATATAAGTTTTGGAGATATATAATAATTTGTCAGAGCAGTGAATGGATTTACAGATCTGGGCAGTTAAAGGTCAGCATCTCCTAATCCCAGGGGGGAGGTGGATCCTCCAGGATGTAAGTTCTATAGAAAAGGGCTTTCATAATTCACAAAGTCATTTGAACAGTTTTCGGTGGAAGAGAATGTTGTACTTTAATGGAAAAATGGTGATCACACGACCTATAAAGCAGCCACAGCCGGTGACTGAGAAGAATCTGTGACTTTTCTACATTTAGTGGTTACTACTCACCTGGGTAGTCATATGTAGGAATCTCCTCTTTACACCACTCATCACCCCTCACATATGTCTCTGTAGTATTAATATGGGTCAGATCTTCACCCTGAAACAAATATTGTAAAAGTCACAAACAGATAAGAAGTCCCATCTATGATCAGCTCTAATCCTGCCATCTCCTACGATCTCATTACACAAGTATAAAACATATAATACTGGTGGATAAAACAAGACTGAGCACAAGACCTTCACAGCCGTCTACACATCATAGGGGAGATCTCATGACACCTTCTCTCCATCTACCTGATGATCCTGAGGAACATTGGGGTCTTCTTGTTTACAGTCCTGTGGAAGAAGAGGACGGGGACATCTCTCTGGTGTTGTTCTCTTACTGGATAAATCTGTAGGAAACACATACAGGGACTGAATTCATTCTTTACATACAGATAATTATAGGCCGTGTGTATTTAGTCCTGTCTATTACCTGGTGATGTGAGGGGCTGGGGAACCTCCATCATGACGTCCTTGTACAGATCTTTGTGTCCTTCTAAATACTCCCACTCCTCCATGGAGAAATAGACGGCGACATCCTGACACCTTATAGGAACCTGACACATATAATGATACCGTCATCCCCCCGATCCCTCCATAGCACTACTGTATAATGTCCCAGCATTCCCAGCAGTGTCACCTCTCCAGTCAGCAGCTCAATCATCTTGTAGGTGAGTTCTAGGATCTTCTGGTCATTGATGTCATCATGTATCAGGGGGTGAGGTGGAGGCCCAGTGATTGGGCTCAGGGGTCTTCCCCATCCCTCAGACACAGGTGCCTGACAGCGCTCACTAGAGGTCTTCTTCACTACTGTATAATCCTGGTAATGGAGAGACACATTAATAAATCTCACTACAGACATTTCCAGAGTCCTCACCTCTCCAGTTCTGTCCATCTGTTATTCCCATAGATAAGAATGATGTAATGTGACGTCATCAGAATCTCTCACCTCTCCAGTAAGCCGGAAGAGGATCTCTAGGGTGAGGTGTAATATCCTCTCCACCATCTTGTCTCTGTCCATAACCATCCTTGATGGGTAAATCAGGAAAATTCTCTTATATAGAAGATATTCACTGAGAGGGTCCGATATTGTAGAGACCTGAATGAGAAGAAGATGAGACGATGTAACATTATAAAAATCCTGTGTGATAATACAATTACTGGAGATAATAAGGGAAACATATGAGGAGATATATTATTTTACAGTATCTAGTTTTCTTCTTTACATCTAGTAATAAAACCTATATATTTTAGACCACAGACCACAAGCAGTTTCTTCCTTGGAGTCTGTAGCTGAATATGTTTCTCATAGACTCATCTTCCATAACGCTAATTCGCGTCTCATTTAAATCTTTATGACAACCCAAAACATCCAAATAACCCTGATCAAAAGTTCACATACCCTGGTGATTTTGGCCTGATAACATGCACAGAATTTGACACAAATGGGTTTGAATGGCAACTAAAGGTAACATCCTCACCTGTAACCTGTGTGCTTGTAATCAGTGTGTGTGCATAAAAGCTGAGTGAGTTTCTGGGATCCAGACAGACTCTTGCATCTTTCATCCAGCCACTGACGTTTCTGGATTGTGAGTGAAAAGAGTTGTCAACGGATCTACGAGAAAAGGTAGTTGAACTATATAACACAAGAAAGGGATACAAAAAAAAATAGCCAAGGAATTGATAATGCCAGTCAGCAGCATTCAAACTATGAATAACAAATGGAAAATAAGGGGCTCTGTAAAAACCAAACCATGGTCAGGTAGACCAACAAAAATTTCAGCCACAACTGCCAGGAAAATTGTTTGGGATTCAAAGAAAAACCCACAAATAACATCAGCTGTAATTCATGACTCTATGAAAACTAGCGGGGTGGCTGTTTCAAGATGCACAATAAGGAGGCAATTAAAGAAAAATGGGTGCATGGTCGCCAGGAGAAAGCCATTACTGTGCAAATGCCACAAAGCATCTCGCCTACAATACGCCAAACAGCACAGAGACAAGCCTCAAAACTTCTGGAACAAGGTAATTTGGAGTGATGAGACCAAAATTGAACTTTTTGGCCACAACCATAAACATTACATTTAGATAGAGGTCAACAAGGCCTATGATGAAAGGAACACCATTCCTACTGTAAAGCACGGAGGTGGATCGCTTATGTTTTGGGATTGTGCGAGCTACAAAGGCACAGGAAACTTGGTAAAAGTTGAAGGAAAGATGAATGCAGCACGTTATCAGCAAATACTGGAGGCAAATTTGCACTCATCAGCACGGAAGCTGCGCATGGGACGTACTTGGACGTTCCAACATGACAAGTGATTTTGATGAGTGATTCTGACAAGTGATTTTGATGAGTGATTCTGACAAGTGATTTTAACGAGTGATTCTGACAAGTGATTTTGACGAGTGATTCTGACAAGTGATTTTGACGAGTGATTCTGACAAGTGATTTTGACGAGTGATTCTGACAAGTGATTTTGACGAGTGATTCTGACAAGTGATTTTGACAAATGATTCTGACAAGTGATTTTGACGAGTGATTCTGACAAGTGATTTTGACGAGTGATTCTGACAAGTGATTTTGACGAGTGATTCTGACAAGTGATTTTGATGAGTGATTCTGACAAGTGATTTTGATGAGTGATTCTGACAAGTGATTTTGATGAGTGATTCTGACAAGTGATTTTGATGAGTGATTCTGACAAGTGATTTTGACGAGTGATTCTGACAAGTGATTTTGACAAATGATTCTGACAAGTGATTTTGACAAGTGATTTTGATGAGTGATTCTGACAAGTGATTTTAACGAGTGATTCTGACAAGTGATTTTGACAAGTGATTCTGACAAGTGATTTTGACGAGTGATTCTGACAAGTGATTTTGACAAATGATTCTGACAAGTGATTTTGACGAGTGATTCTGACAAGTGATTTTGATGAGTGATTCTGACAAGTGATTTTGACAAATGATTCTGACAAGTGATTTTGACGAGTGATTCTGACAAGTGATTTTGATGAGTGATTCTGACAAGTGATTTTGATGAGTGATTCTGACAAGTGATTTTGATGAGTGATTCTGACAAGTGATTTTGACGAGTGATTCTGACAAGTGATTTTGACAAATGATTCTGACAAGTGATTTTGACGAGTGATTCTGACAAGTGATTTTGATGAGTGATTCTGACAAGTGATTTTGACGAGTGATTCTGACAAGTGATTTTGACGAGTGATTCTGACAAGTGACTTTGACAACTGTAATAATAATAATAAAAAAAAATTAACTGTTCGCTGTTGGGACTTGACCCCAAAATTCTGTGTCCCAAAGCCAGTGCACTAACCACTGAACTATAAACTCAGCTGTAAAAATATAGGAGTTCTATTTGGTTACATTATTTTCAGTGCACACTTGTCTAAAACTCATTGGGACTTATGCACAGACTGAAAGCAAGCCAAATTCAAATGATATTTAATTCTGATGTGTGAGTCTGATGTGTGACTTACTTCAAACTTCAGAATCATAATGACTTTTAGCCATCCTGAGTATTTTCATGGTTGATCTCATAAGACAAGAAAAGGTATCAGTTAGTATCACTTGACTGGATAGCGCAATAGTAAGGCACCAGTCTCTAAAGCTGCAGTGTTAGATTTCAAATCCTGATAGGAATAAGATTTTTTTTTTATTATTATTACTATGGCTATTTCGCACACAAACTACAGGGGTGTTTTACTTTTAATATCTGACACTCAGATTGTCATCCTGATGTGTTAACAGTTTCAGACACGCTGTCTATTTGCATGGTAAATTACATAGCCAAAGTAAATTGGGAGTTTGTAGCCAGTTCTTTGGTGGATGGAAATAAAAATTTACAATAAAGAAATTTTATCACTAGACCCCTTTAAGAAATTATGCAAATATAAAGTCACTTGGAAATATATATGCAGTAAATTAGTGCCTCCCAATTTAGTTTGGCTATGTAATTTACCATGCAAATAGACAGTGTATAATAGATCTCTCTGTAATGACTCTATATAATAGATCCCTCTGTGTGTAATGACTCTATATAATAGATCCCTCTGTGTGTAATGACTCTATATAATAGATCCCTCTGTGTGTAATGACTCTATATAATAGACCCCTCGGTGTGTAATGACTCTATATAATAGATCTCTCTGTGTGTAATGACTCTATATAATAGATCCCTCTGTGTGTAATGACTCTATATAATAGATCACTCTGTGTGTAATGACTATATAATAAATCCCTCTGTGTGTAATGACTCTATATAATAGATCCCTCTGTGTGTAATGAGGCTCTATAATAGATCCCTCTGTGTGTAATGACTCTATATAATAGATCCCTCTGTGTGTAATGACTCTATATAATAGATCCCTGTGTGTAATGACTTTATATAATAGATCCCTCTGTGTGTAATGACTCTATATAATAGATCCCTCTGTGTGTAATGACTCTATCTAATAGATCCCTCTGTGTGTAATGACTCTATATAATAGATCCCTCTGTGTGTAATGACTCTATCTAATAGATCCCTCTGTGTGTAATGACTCTATATAATAGATCTCTCTGTCTGTAATGACTCTATATAATAGATCCCTCTGTGTGTAATGACTCTATATAATAGATCCCTGTGTGTAATGACTCTATATAATAGATCCCTCTGTGTGTAATGACTCTATATAATAGATCCCTCTGTGTGTAATGACTCTATATAATAGATCTCTCTGTCTGTAATGACTCTATATAATAGATCCCTCTGTGTGTAATGACTCTATATAATAGATCCCTCTGTGTGTAATGACTCTATATAATAGACCCCTCGGTGTGTAATGACTCTATATAATAGATCTCTCTGTGTGTAATGACTCTATATAATAGATCCCTCTGTGTGTAATGACTCTATATAATAGATCACTCTGTGTGTAATGACTCTATATAATAAATCCCTCTGTGTGTAATAACTCTATATAATAGATCCCTCTGTGTGTAATGAGGCTCTATAATAGATCCCTCTGTGTGTAATGACTCTATATAATAGATCCCTCTGTGTGTAATGACTCTATATAATAGATCCCTGTGTGTAATGACTTTATATAATAGATCCCTCTGTGTGTAATGACTCTATATAATAGATCCCTCTGTGTGTAATGACTCTATATAATAGATCCCTCTGTGTGTAATGACTCTATATAATAGATCCCTCTGTGTATAATGACTCTATATAATAGATCCCTCTGTGTGTAATGACTCTATATAATAGATCTCTCTGTCTGGAATGCCTCTATATAATAGATCCCTCTGTGTGTAATGACTCTATATAATAGATCCCTCTGTGTGTAATGACTCTATATAATAGACCCCTCGGTGTGTAATGACTCTATATAATAGATCTCTCTGTGTGTAATGACTCTATATAATAGATCCCTCTGTGTGTAATGACTCTATATAATAGATCACTCTGTGTGTAATGACTCTATATAATAAATCCCTCTGTGTGTAATGACTCTATATAATAAATCCCTCTGTGTGTAATGACTCTATATAATAGATCTCTGCGTGTAATGACTCTATATAATAGATCCCTCTGTGTGTAATGACTCTATATAATAGATCCCTCTGTGTGTAATGACTCTATATACTAGATCCCTCTGTGTGTAATGACTCTATATAATAGATCCCTGTGTGTAATGACTTTATATAATAGATCCCTCTGTGTGTAATGACTCTATATAATAGATCCCTCAGTGTGTAATGACTCTATATAATAGATCACTCTGTGTGTAATGACTCTATATAATAGATCCCTCTGTGTGTAATGACTCTATATAATAGATCCCTCTGCGTGTAATGACTCTATATAATAGACCCCTCTGTGTGTAATGACTCTATATAATAGACCCCTCTGTGTGTAATGACTCTATATAATAGATCCCTGTGTGTAATGACTCTATATAATAGATCACTCTGTATGTAATGACTCTATATAATAGATCCCTCTGCGTGTAATGACTCTATATAATAGATCCCTCTGTGTAATGACTCTATATAATAGATCACTCTGTGTGTAATGACTCTATATAATATAGGAGTTTCACTTTTTGTATTGAAGAACTGAAATAAACTAACTTTTTGATGATATTCTAATTTAGTGAGAAACGCTTGTAGCACTGGTGTGTGCATATGAATAAAGGAAACGGCTGTATACATGTGTATATAAGACTGGTAACATATATATAATGGTGATTGTGTCCTTCTGTCCGAAGCCTGCACTATTTGTTTCCAGAGTCAGCGCATGTGCATGCCGCATTACGGCGCCGCTTTATTGAAGATATTGAGTGTGCGAATTCACAGACACAGTGTCTTCAATACAATGACACCGGAGGGTATTACAGAGCACAAACTTGCCGGGTCCATGTGCCACAATACACGCTGCCGGCCAATCAAGGGCCAGCAGTGACGGTGGCGTGCATGTGACTGGGCGCATCGCAGTGATGTCGTTCACCCCCGTTGCTTGGACACTGAAGTCAGCTACAGTCTTCAGAAGACGACGATGCCCTGCAGGGGAGCGGGGGAGAGGCGAGTAGGATGCGGAGATTGTTCAGGTTGGGAATAGATGGGGACGGTGGTGAGGAGTCAGATGTGTCTGTGCTGTAATCTCCGCAGACGAGTCCTGGCTGGAGAAGTCACAATGTCTTTCTGAGAAAGATGGAAAAGTGAACGACTCCATCAGAAAGAACATCAGCTGTGATTATCTGTAACTGTGCTGTATAGTCTATAAGTCCTGCAGGACCGGTATCTACCACTAGATGTCACTGTATGGCGGGAATAGTGTGGGACTTTGTGGAGATTTTTCTTTCAGTTACAGCGCGGTCATCTGCTGAGGTTCTCCTACACCCAGTAATAGGCTGCACCAGCATAGTATGATCATGGGTTACCAGTAAGGGACCACTCAGATACTGCGCCCCCCGGAGCTGAACACCTAGCTACACCTGTGCAAGTGTTCACACCACACAGAGACCCCAAAAGAGTCTCCGTGCTGAAGGGGTTAATGCCCCCTGCGCCCAGTAATGGTGGTCTCCACATACCTCCACCTGCAGAGCCGCCACCACATATATGGCTGCTCTGTGCGCACAGGAGCTGTGATGAGGTCACAGGAGGGGAGGAGTCAGGGGTCACATGATCAGGGGCCTCAGTGGATGCAGGACTCTGCTGTGCTGGTTGTCATGGTGCTGGATGAGCTGAAGTTTATGTGTGGGGTCAGGAGGGGTTTACAGTGTGGATGTAGCAGAGCCGCGTGTGTACGAGGTGTACGGAGCAGAGCCGCGTGTGTACGAGGTGTACGGAGCGGAGCCGCCTGTGTACGAGGTGTACGGAGCAGAGCCGCGTGTGTACGAGGTGTACGGAGCAGAGCCGCGTGTGTACGAGGTGTACGGAGCAGAGCCGCGTGTGTACGAGGTGTACGGAGCGGAGCCGTGTGTGTACGAGGCGTGCGGAGCGGAGCCGCGTGTGTACGAGGTGTACAGAGCGGAGCCTGGTGTGTACGAGGCGTACGGAGCGGAGCCTGGTGTGTACGAGGCGTGCGGAGCGGAGCAGCGCGTGTACGAGGTGTGCGGAGCGGAGCCGGGCGTGTACGAGGCGTGCGGAGCAGAGCAGCGCGTGTATGAGGTGTACGGAGCGGAGCCGGGCGTGTACGCGGCGTACGGAGCGGAGCCGTGTGTGTACGAGGTGTACGGAGCGGAGCCGGGCGTGTACGAGGCCTGCGGAGCGGAGCCGGGAGTGTACGAGGCGTGCGGAGCGGAGCCGCGTGTGTACGAGGTGTATGGAGCGGAGCCGGGCGTGTACGAGGTGTGCGGAGCGGAGCCGCGCGTGTGCGAGGTGTATGGAGCAGAGCCGGGCGTGTACGAGGTGTACGGAGCGGATGCTGCCCCTCTCCAGGAGCGATCACAGCAGCTCGGCATGAGACGTTCTTGTACTACACAGACTGTCCTGACAGAACACAGCTCGTCAGGACATAGCCCCGACCTCCAGCGACAGCCGGACAGTCCCATTGGATCGGGGACGGTTGGGAGGTTTCTGTATATAAGTTGTGTGTGATAATTGTAGAATTACTAATGTCTTAGCATAAAAGGATGTGCCTGAGTGTTTGTGCCGGGGTCCACATGCATGGAGGGGGTTGAGGCGGTGCTGGCTGTATTATGCAGACGGCATCTGCCTGTAACAGTAGTAACCAGAAACTACTAGAAACTCTGCTCCAAATGAAGCAAATCCTTATTCTGGGACCTTCGCCTTGTACGTAACACCCCCGGATCCGGTACAAGCCGGGCCGATGTTCTCATTCATGTCATTTTCTGCTGAAGGTTCTGCGGTTTTCTGGCCAACTATAAAAAAGAAAAAGCGTAAAACAATATTTGTTTCTGCTGCATTGACATAAGTACAATCTTTCATTACATATAAATCTATTACACGTCGGGTCAATGCTGTAACGAAAACAAAAATAATAACCTTACTTTGATTTTTTCCCCCATTTTTCAATACTTTATGTGCTAAATTGAATGTTCTCATTCCAAAGAACAACTAGTCCCACAAAACACAAGCCCTCCATCTGTTAATGAAAAAACAAAGTTATATTTTTTGGGAAAAAGGGAGGAAAAAAACAAAAAATTGCTCTTGTCAGAATAATGTAATTGCTATATATATATATTTTTAAAATTGAATAATTTTACCCCAAAATTGTGATCTGTTATAATATTATCATTCTTCATGCGAGATTAATCATTAGTCTGTAGATAAATCCAAACATCTGGGAGATGTAGAACAATATATCTGTGATTCTCTTCTGCCAGGATAAGCGCCTCCTTTCTGTCCTTTCTGTGATGGAGAAAACGCTTGAAAGATTCAGAAAGTCCGATGAGTTTTTGGAGCTTATTGTAAAGGGCCTTAATGACGACCTGGGAAAGAAACCACCAGAAACAAAGGATCCAACCAGGTAAGGTCTAATGATCCCATCTGATAAAATGATCGGCTTTATTTCCATGGGATTGTTCTGTAGAAGAGATGGGACCTGCAGCATTCTGATCCTGAACTTCACTATGTATAGATGTAGCAAAGCTTAATGTGATAATTCACACACCGCAGTGATAAATTGTCTCAGAAGGTTAGCTCTCATAACAGAATTAACATCACTTATAGTGGAACTAAACTTACAATTTATTTTCAGAATTGTGAAAATTATGGCACTTTGCAAAGCTCTTCATTAGTTTCTTTGGCGTCATATCCGTAAAATGATCATATTAAAGTGGTCTCCAGACCCTGCTTTTCCCGAGTGCAGGAGCGTTGCTGGGGTCCTAAGAGATCAGGGACCCCAGCCCCAAAGTACATGTTTCCCCATATAACCTCCCTGCCACTTAAAAGAGGATTTATACATATATAATTACAGTATACCACTGTTACTAATCTAAAATACACTATACAAAGACCAATATTCCCAAAATTACTACTATACAAGGCCAAAATGATCCTGCTACACAATGTCCTCTACCATCACCACCACACAGCGAGTCCATATATGAAAGAAAACCCCGCAGGGTAAAAGACCATCAAAGGAGTCCAGGGAGTATAAAATCTATCATATTTATTCAGCAATAGAAAAATAGGATGATGGGGGAAGGGACACAGCACATATGTGATTGTTAGACATGTAAGCAAAAAAAGCAAGGCACGCAAGGAAGGGGCCATTCCAGGTATAATGGCTGTCTATAGTATCATCATGGGTATACTAAAATATCCCAAAATAGACACCGCATATATTCCACTGGGGGCAACAGTCATCATATGCAGGTGCATCTCACTAAATTACAATATCATCAAAAAGTTAATTTATTTCAGTTCTTCAATACAAAAAGTGAAACTCATATATTATATAGAGTCATTACACACAGAGAGATCTATTTCAAGTGTTTATTTCTGTTAATGTTGACGATTATGGCTTACAGCCAATGAAAACACAAAAGTCATTATCTCAGTAAATTAGAATAATGAACAAAAAACACCTGCAACGGCTTCCTAAGTGTTTAAAAATGTCCCATAGTCTGTTTCAGTAGGCTCCACAATCATGGGGAAGACTGCTGACTTGACAAATGCCAAGAAGGCAGTCATTGACACCATCCACAAGGTCCCAGAGTTCCAATTTTCCTTTGGAAATCAAGGTCCCAGAGTCTGGAGGAAGAGTGGAGAGGCCACAATCCAAGCTGCTGGAGGTCTAGTGTGAAGTTTCCACAATTAGTGATGGCTTGGAGAGCCATGTCATCTGCTGGTGGAGGTCCACTGTGTTTTATCAACACCTAAGTCAGCGCAGCCGTCTACCAGGAAATTTTACAGCACTTCATGCTTCCCTCTGCCGAGAAGCTTTTTGGAGATGGAAATTTCATTCTCCAGCAGGACTTGGCACCTGTCCACACTGCCAAAAGTACCAATACCTGGTTTACACACAACAGTATCACTGTGCTTAATTGGTCAGCAAACTCAAATGACCTTAACCCCATAGAGAATCTATTATAGAGAATCTATGGGGTATTGTCAAGAGGAAGATAAGAGACACCAAACCCAACAAAGCAGACGAGCTGAAGGCTGCTATCAAAGCCACCTGGGCTTCCATAACACCTCAGCAGTGCCACAGGCTGATCGCCTCCATGCCACGCCGCATTGATGCAGTAATTGATGCAAAAGGAGCCCTGACCAAGTATTGAGCGCATTTACTGAACATACATTTCAGTAGGCCAACATTTCGGATTTTAAAAACATTTTTCAGGCTGATGTTATAAAGTATTCTAATTTACTGAGATAATGACTTTTGTGATTTCATTGGCTGTAAGCCATAATCAGTGACGTACCGCCAATGGTGGCAGGCCACACCACTGCTATGGGGCCCGTGAGCCTCGGGGGAGCGAGGAGGATAGGTGAGTATTGGGGGGGGGGGGGTGGCAGGCTGCGGCGGCGGAGGAGCGGGTACACGCAGTAGCGGCTGCTGTAGCTACCACGTGTGCCCGCTGCTAAAGGGACATGAATATTCCCTCTTCTCCACTTCCATGGGCGTGGAGAAGAGGGAATATTCATTCTCTTTAGTAGCGGGCACGGAGGAGCGCTGAGCCGTGGCTCCTGCTTACAGTGCCCGCTACTAAAGAGAATGCATATTCACGCTTGTCAACGCTCATAGTCCCGGCGTGGAGAGAAGTGAATATGCCGGCAGCAGCAGCAGCTCACCTCGACAACTGAGAGCGCGCGCTGCTCAGATACCAACATGAGCTGCTGGCAGACAGAACACAGCAGCTCTGGAGCAGAGGTGAGGAAGAAAGGTGAGTATAAGTGTTTATTTTTTGTGTGTGCAGTGATGGAGCCACACATACCAGGATTGGGGGGTGAGGAGGCCACACATACCAGGATTGGGGGATGAGGGGGCCATGCATACCAGGATTGGGGGATGAGGGGGCCACACATACCAGGATTGGGGGATGAGAAGGCCACACATACCATTCCTGACCCCATTTCTGGCGATTGGATATTTCCCTGGATCTCGTGTATCCTGCTGCATATCGCTGTATATAACATAGGCTTACGTCATGTGAACAATGGCCAAATAGCTGATGGCTGAGAACTCGTCCTGTATGATAAAATCTGCGATGGAGGTTCCTAATACGGCTTCCAATGATGTGAAATCATCCAAATGTGTATAAGAACTAGCGAGTGATAAAGGAGACAATGGCTGGTAGGTAATAAGTCATTACCTGTCTGCCAATATCTTCTTCTGGAAGACTTCAAGATATCATGTATTACATATTACATATTATTCTGAAAGCGAACCATGTAATACCACATGTGTCCTGGAGAGGCCACTACGTCCAGCAAAACACAGCTGATTGCTGAGGGGGTTCACTGCCAGACCCCCGACTATCAACTGATCGCCTGCAAGTCCTCATTTGGGGACAGGAGTTGTTCACACTTGGCATATTTTGTGATTCATGAGGGGAGGACAGTAGCCGGATATAGACTTTTTCTATAAAGTCAGATTAAAGGGGTTTTCAGGAATGTTCTTATGTAATATATAGGAGGTTCCCAGTGGTAGAGAAAACACACAGAGCTTTACTTTCTCCTGCTGCTCCAGCTCTGGATCTTCAGCGCTTCCTGTGCTCTATTGTGACAGGCTGCAGGGGTGATGGCTCAACTTCAGCATACATCATTGCTGCAGTCAATCACTGAGCTTAGAAGCTCTGTCAGCGTGGGCCACTGAGCCAAGTGATTGGCTGCAGAGCTGCAGTCATGATGTCACCCTTGAAGCCAGTGACTAAAGATCAGCGGCAGCGGTGAAGTGCTGGACCTGGAGCAGGAGGTAGTAAAGCTTCATCTGTTCTACTTAAGTGACGATTTATAGGATTTATATTTAAGTGATGAAAAAAAAATTCAGAAATTTGTAAAAAAAAATAATAAAAATAATTTGCTTGTGCCGCCACTTTCCGAGATCCGAAAGCCGCGGCGTTTTCATTTTTCGGGAATGGGGCTGCGTGAGGGCTAGTTTTTTGCACCACAAAGTGATGGTTATATTGATATCATTTTGGGGTATATACAATGTTTTGATTGTCTGTTATTATATATTTTTTTCTTGTTGCAACGACTGAAAATCTGTAATTCTGGCATTTTATGTAATTTTCTAGTTACGCCGTTTACTAAATGGATTAATTTATTTTATATTTTGATGGATCTGACTTTTACAAACGCAGCGATACCAAATATGTGTATTTTTTAAATGTTTTATATTTCTTAATTTTTAATGGGGGGAAAACTGGGATGATTTGAACTTTTATACTTTTTTCAATTTTTTTCTTACTTTTCACTGTATTTGTTCGTCTCTTTAGGGGGCTTGAACCTGCAAACATCTGATTGCTTGTGCTATATACAGCATTGCTATATATAGCAGAGATCACGGTCTGCTATGAACACTAGCAACAGTCTGGCTGTCACAGGAATACAGTGATGACATACAGTGTGCAGTGATGGGGCCACACATACCAGGATTGGGGGGGTGAGGAGGCCCCACATACCAGGATTGGGGGATGAGGAGGCCACACATACCAAGATTGGGGGATGAGGAGGCCACAGATACCAATATTGGTGGATGAGGAGGCCATACATACCAGGATTGGGGGGATGAGGGGGCCACACATACCAGGGGATTGGGGAATGAGAAGGCCACACATACCAGGATTGGGGGATGAGGAGGCCACACATACCAGGATTGGGGGATGAGGAGGCCATACATACCAGGATTGGGGGATGAGGAGGCCACACATACCAGGATTGGGGGATGAGGAGGCCACACATACCAAGATTGGGGGATGAGGAGGCCACAGATACCAAGATTTGTGGATGAGGAGGCCATACATACCAGGATTGGGGGATGAGGGGGCCATGCATACCAGGATTGGGGGATGAGGGGTGCCATATGTACCAGGACTGGGGGATGAGGGGTGCCATACATACCAGGATGGTGAAATTTTCCAGTAGCTGCTGCATTTCCCACCCTAGGCTTATACTCAACTCAATACGTTTTCCCAGTTTTTTTGTGGTAAAATTAGGGGCCTCGGCTTATACTCGGGTCGTCTTATTTAAAACATACGGTATTTTAAAATCAGTGAGTACGTGGTGCCCATAATACTGCAGGACTGTGTGGTGCATTATACTATATGGGGGCTGCATTTTACCCTTTGGGGTGTGAAATATACTGTATGGAGGACTATGGGGAGTGCATTATATTCTATCGAGGACCATGGGAAGTTCATTATACTATATGGAGGATTGTGGGGGGTGCATTATACTATATGGAGGATTTTGGAGGGTGCATTATACTATATGGAGGATTATGGGTGGCATATTATACTATATGGAAGTCTATGTGGGGCCATTATGATATTTTGAGGGCTATGTGGGGGGCCGTTATACTGTATGAAAGCAATTATACGGTGTGAAGGTTTGTGTGGGGTCCATCATACTGTTTGGAGGGCTGTGTGGGGCCATTATACTGTTTGGAGGGCTAGTGTGGGCCATTATACTGTATGTAGGCCATTATACTGTATGGAGGGCTGTGTGGGAGTCACAGTTGGGGGAATCATACTGTATTAGGGTCACCATACTTTGCCTTGGGAGTTGAAGTGGGGTACAATAAGGTCATTATACTGTTCATGTAGAGGCTAATGTGGAGGAATGCACCATGGGGGTATCATACTGTGTTTGGGGGCACTTTTATTGGCATCATACTTCATGGGGGCAATGAAAGAGGGATCTAGGACTTCAGTTGGAGGAAAATTAGAAAAATGAAGTAAAGGCTGGAAAGTTGTGAGATCGGCTCTTCTGTGACATAGACAAATACTTATTTATTTTTTTGGTGGGGGGTCCAATTAGAACTTCTGCTATGGGGTCTCATGATTTCTATGTGCGCCCCTGGCCATAATCATCAACATTAACAGAAATAAACACGTGAAATAGATCACTTTGATTGTAATGACTTTATATAATATATGAGTTTCATTTTCAGCATTGAAGAACTAAAATAAATAAACTTTTTGATGATATTCTAATTTAGTGAGATGCACCTGTATATATAAGGGGTGTGGGTGCCATTATACTATAAGGGGCTATGGGAGTCATCATGCTATATATAAGGGGCAGTGGGGCCATCATATTATATAAAATGGGGAGTGGGTGCCATCATACAGTATAAAGGGAGCTGTAGGGGCCATAATATAGTGTACAAGTGGGTGTGGGGGCCATCATACAGTATATATTGGGCTGCGGGGGCCATCATACAGTACTGTATATATGGGGCTGTGAGGGCCATTATACAGGATATAGGTTATTGTAGGGACCATCATGCCAGTTATAAGGAGTTGTAGATACCATCATACAGTGCATAGGGAGCTGTGGGGACCATCAGACAATGCATAGGGAGCTGTGTAGACCATCATATAGTGCATAGGGAGCTGTGTAGACCATCATACAGTGCATAGGGAGCTGTGGGGACCATTATGCAGTGCATAGGGAGCTGTGGGGACCATTATGCAGTGCATAGGGAGATGTGGGGACCATCATACAGGGCATAGGGAGCTGTGGGGACCATGATATCAGTGCATATGGAGCTGTGGGTACCATCATACAGTGTATAGGGAGCTGTGGGGACCATCATACAGTGCATGGGGGAACTGTGGGGACCATCATACAGTGTCTAGGGATCTGTGGGGACCATCGTGCAGTATCTAAGGAGCTGTGGGGACCATCATACAGTGTGTAGGGAGCTGTGGGGACCATCCTACAGTGTATAGGGAGCTGTGGGGACCATCATACAGAGTGTAGGGAGCTGTGGGGACCATGATATCAGTGCATATGGAGCTGTGGGTACCATCATACAGAGCGTAGGGAGCTGTGGGGACCATGATACAGTGCATATGGAACTGTGGGTACCATCATACAGGGCATAGGGAGCTGTGGGGACCATGATACCAGTGCATACGGAGCTGTGGGGACCATCATACAGGGTATAGGGAGTCATGGGGATCATTATACAGTGCGTAGGGAGCTGTGGGGATCATCATGCAGTGCGTAGGGAGCTGTGGGGACCATCATACAGTGTGTAGGGATCTGTGGGGACCATCATACAGTGCATAGGGAGCTGTGGGGACCATCATACAGTGTGTAGTGAGCTGTGGGACTATCATACAATATACCGGGTGCTATGGGGGCACTCAGGACATTATTTCTTTTAAATGAGTGCATCATCAGAAATTTATTCTTTTCCCACCCCGAAATCATCGTCTATAGACTTGAAGAAGAACTTTGTAGTTGGGTGTAGTTTGATTGTGTCTTTAAGGGGGCATTATTACTTAAAGGGGATACTCAACGGTATTTGTTGCTTGGAGGGAACACTTCAGATATTGAAACTTTCATAAGAGCATATCTGGCATAATTACTTGCTAGGCAGCACAGTGGGGTCTTTACTACTTTCTATGGGATGCTATTATTTTTATAGGTCCCCTCTATCTGGCACACAGTCTTTGTAGCATTAATTGGTGGAGGGTAATCATAGTAATGACATAATTTTTGAAGTATTGAGGTTCCTATTCCACGTCGGAGGAGCAGGCAGCATGGGGAGGTTGTGCAGGGTGGGAATAGATGGGGACGGTGCTGGAAATGTGAGAAGTCAGATGGTCTTTGTACAGTGTGTTTTTTATGTAGAGGCAATGGTCATATCATAATACTATGTACTCACTGTGTAGTGTTGATGGTAGAGGGCATTGTGTAGCGGGATTATTATTGCCTTGTATAGAAGTAATTTTGGGAATATTGGTCTTTCAGTTGTGTATTTTAGGTTAGCATCAATGGTGTACTGTAATTATATATGTATAGGTCCTCTTTTAAGTGGTGGGGAGGTTGTATGGGGAAACACCTACTTTGGGGCTTTGGCCCCTGATCTTTTAGGACCCTAGCAACGTCCCGGCATACAAGGGATATCGGGGGGCACAAAGTGTTCTGGAGGTTTCCTTTACAGTATGAAGCATTTTCCACACAGTATCCTTCCTCTGTAATATACTCCAGGACTGGTGAGGCGCACTGTCGCTCCCTGTTTCGCCATAACTCGGCCTCAGCACTGCAGTGCTGATCAGCAGGTCTGCTTACTTGTTCTTCGGTTTCGCGCACTATGTCTTCCACTACTGGCGCCCTTGAACCCTTGCACTGGTGACTCCCACTAGTACATCATATTCAGTGCTGCTTTGGGGTCCGTAACTCGGCGTCCAATCCAAGGACCCTTCTCTGTAAGGCCACTCTGTCTCATCTGTCCAAAAAAGTCGGGCGCACTTCATGGCCGCCTCATATAGAATGAATGGAGCAGCATTTTAGCATGCGGACCACCGTTCCAATCTAAAGGGGATGAGGGTTCTTGTAGATTGGAGCTTGTTTTCATTGGACAACCCCTTTAATTTTTCACACACTGTTTCTGCATTTCAGTCTATTTTTTGGTAAATATTCGATGACCTGGTGTAATTTGTGATGTGTTGTTCTTCACCTGAGGTTGTATTGACCTCATTTTATAACTTCTAAGGACCAGACTTTTTTTAAATTTATCCTGAATAGAACACAATAGAATTGTATGGAAAACATTATTGTGTTCTTCACAATTCAAGGCGACGTGTCCTTATGAGATCTTTTTCTTGAAGGTATATGGCCCTCAGGTTCTTTATCACCATGCAATCTGAAGAGCCAACTTAGACTAAGAGTGGCCACCACTGGGCATACACCATGGTGCAGCAAGGGCTAGCAATCTGTCCCTCCAATTGTGTGGGTACTTATTGCTTAGGGAATGTCAGTCCAATTCTTCTTTTTAAGAGGGTTCACTGTCTGTGCATCTCTGTGCCCGAAGAATATTAACCTGGTGTTACTGTATTACTGCTGTTCCAAGTGGCAAGCACATGGTTCTCTTAGAGACAGTACCTTGTTTAAACCCAAGTAGACTTGAATTGGAAAGGCCACTGGTCTGGAGCAGGACTCTGGTTGTGGACGGTGATGGCGGCATGCACGGTTTCTATGTACGTGTCTGTGTGTAGCCAGAAAAGAATTTCAGAGGTGGCCTAATAACTGCAAGGACCGACGGAGGTGCTGGACAAAGGTAAACGAGTGGCTGCAGAACGGTTGGTAAATGTGGCCACTTCATGGGAATATTGGCCACTGATGACTGAGGCCTCCCTCCTGGTTTGGTTCTGGAGCCCCCCGGCCACTTGTTGGACATTTTTCCTGTTTTTTACTGTTACACAAGACCCTGTGTCTCCTGTATTCTGCGGCTGCGTCCCGTTCTTCAGTCTTCTTTCTGTAGCATGGTGTGTACGACGTCCTGGATACAATGTTACTGCTCCATCACAGACTGAACCCCAGAACAATTGTTATGGAATTTGGTACCAGAGTTCTCTCTGTGTATGGAGCCCCCATATATTGTGATTACTCTTATCATTCTCACTGTGTAAGGTGAAATCCAGGAAAAAAACACACAAAACAATATACCGTGTTTCCCCGAAAGTAAGGCCCTGTCTTACATTAATTTTACCCCCAAAAGTCCCACCCTGCCTTACTTTCGGGGGAGGCCTTACATTGGGAAAAAAAACAGGCTGAACAGTATGCAGCCTCCCCATACAGTGGTTCTGCCCCCCACTCTGCCACCACACACACACACACACACAGCCCCATACGGCACCCATACACATACCGTACACATATCGTATACACACACACACACAGCCCCATACGGCACCCATACACATACCGTACACATATCGTATACACACACACACACAGCCCCATACGGCACCCATACACATACCGTACACATATCGTATACACACACACACACAGCCCCATACGGCACCCATACACATACCGTACACATATCGTATACACACACACACACACACACACACACACACACACACACACACACAGAGAGAGTTTCGGAACTTACCGTTACTTTCCTTCTGTTTCGATCTCCTCTGCGGTGCCGGGCTGACGATTTGGATGCCGGGGAAGCTGGACCAATCGGAGCGAGCCTGCAGGCGGTGACGTCGCAGCTGATTCGGCCAATCAGCTGCGAGCCGGCTGACTGGCCAATCACACTCGAGCTGATGGCCAGCAGGGACTAGGGAGCCTGTGACGAACAGGCTGATCGGCCAATCAGCTGCGAGCCGGCTAGGGAGCCTGTGACGAACAGGCTGATCGGCCAATCAGCTGCGAGCCGGCTAGGGAGCCTGTGACGAACAGGCTGATCGGCCAATCAGCTGCGAGCCGGCTAGGGAGCCTGTGACGAACAGGCTGATCGGCCAATCAGCTGCGAGCCGGCTAGGGAGCCTGTGACGAACAGGCTGATCGGCCAATCAGCTGCGAGCCGGCTAGGGAGCCTGTGACGAATCAGCCTTACATTCCCCGGCCCCCCCCCCGCTACCCTGCCTTACAATCGGGGGGTGCCCTACATTGGCGGACCCCCCCGAAACCCCCCACCCTGCCTTACTTTCGGGGGGGTCTTACTTTCGGGGAAACACGGTATATATATATAAAATTAATTTTTTTATTGAAATAGCAATAAGCAACATTGTAATGAAAATATTACTGGTCCTTTAAGAAATTAAACTATGGTCACAGTCACTCTCAGATTGGCCCCGGTGGAGACCACAAAACGAGCTGCGGTCATTGGGGACCACCTGAGAGTCATTGGGACCCAAAGATCCAGAAGAAGGCAAAGAAACCCCCCCAAAAGAATTCTGATTCAGGGGGGAAAAAAATTCCTTCCTGACCCCATTTCTGGCGATCGGATATTTCCCTGGATCTCGTGTATCCTGCTGCATATTGCTGTATATAACATAGGCTTACGTCATGTGAACAATGGCCAAATAGCTGATGGCTGAGAACTCGTCCTGTATGATAAAATCTGCGATGGAGGTTCCTAATACGGCTTCCAACGAAGATGTGACATCATCCAAATGTGTATAAGAACTAGCGAGTGATAAAGGAGACAATGGCTGGTAGGTAATAAGTCATTACTTGTCTGCCAATATCTTCTTCTGGAAGACTTCAAGATATCATGTATTACATATTACATATTATTCTGAAAGCGAACCATGTAATACCACATGTGTCCTGGAGAGGCCACTACGTCCAGCAAAACACAGCTGATTGCTGAGGGTGTTCACTGCCGGACCCCCGACTATCAACTGATCGCCTGCAAGTCCTCATTTGGGGACAGGAGTTGTTCACACTTGGCATATTTTGTGATTCATGAGGGGAGGACAGTAGCCGGATATAGACTTTTTCTATAAAGTCAGATTAAAGGGGTTTTCAGGAATGTTTTTATGTAATATATAGGAGGTTCCCAGTGGTAGAGAAAACACACAGAGCTTTACTTTCTCCTGCTGCTCCAGCTCTGGATCTTCAGCGCTTCCTGTGCTCTATTGTGACTGGCTGCAGGGGTGATGGCTCAACTTCAGCACACATCATTGCTGCAGCCAATCACTGAGCTTAGAAGCTCTGTCAGCATGGCCCACTGAGCCAAGTGATTGGCTGCAGAGCTGCAGTCATGATGTCACCCTTGAAGCCAGTGACTAAAGATCAGCGGCAGCGGTGAAGTGCTGGAGCTGGAGCAGGAGGTAGTAAAGCTTCATCTGTTCTACTTAAGTGACGATTTATAGGATTTATATTTAAGTGATGAAAAAAAAATTCAGAAATTTGTAAAAATAATTTGCTTGTGTCGCCACTTTCCGAGATCTGAAAGCCGCGGCGTTTTCATGTTTCGGGAATGGGGCTGCGTGAGGGCTAGTTTTTTGCACCACAGACTGATGGTTATATTGATATCATTTTGGGGTATATACAATGTTTTGATTGTCTGTTATTATATATTTTTTTCTTGTTGCAACGACTGAAAATCTGTAATTCGGGCATTTTATGTAATTTTCTAGTTACGCCGTTTACTAAATGGATTAATTTATTTTATATTTTGATGGATCTGACTTTTACAAACGCAGCGATACCAAATATGTGTATTTTTTTAAATGTTTTATATTTCTTAATTTTTAATGGGGGGAAAACTGGGATGATTTGAACTTTTATACTTTTTTCTTTTTTTTTTTACTTTTCACTGTATTTGTTCGTCTCTTTAGGGGGCTTGAACCTGCAATCATCTGATTGCTTGTGCTATATACAGCATTGCTATATATAGCAGAAATCACGGTCTCCTATGAACACTAGCAACAGGCTGGCTGTCACAGGAATCCAGTGATGACAGACACAGGGATCTTCAGTGATCAAGTCACGGGTGCGCCAATGAAGAGATGGAATGGTGCACCCCCTGCTGGCGCACATTAAATGCCGCTGTCACACACTGATAGCAAGATTTAATAGGCTAACTGTCGTGGGCAGAGCTCCGCTCAACCTGCGACTGTTAGAGGCATATGATTGCTGAATAACACAGCCATCATCTGCCGAGAAAGATGCAGACTCGGCGTGTGAGCCTGCAAGAAATGCGGGGAGCAGAATTATGACGGATATAGTCCTTCATAAGTTAAGATGCATTTCTTAGGTAAAGAGTGACCGTCATCAACTGTATTTTCTAGACTATATGACGCACTTTTTAACAACAAAAAATCTTGCTCAGTATTGTGTGCGTCCTATAGACCAGAAGCAGCGTCCTATCAAGTATGCTTATCATGTGTCTGGCACCTGCCGGAGCAATTTTCAGCTGATCGTGGGGGTGCCAGGTGTCAGACCCTCCGATCTCATACTGATTAGCTATCTTACAGATAGGTCATCAATTCTTAAGTCCCAAATAACCCTTTAAGGGGACTGGGAATGAAATCACCACCAAGGCACCAACAGAATAATAAATATGTCCTTGTATATGTAACATACCTGGCGGCCTCCTTGCATGGTGGTCCATCTCCCACTGTGCAAGAGCGCGCACTTGATCTCCAGTCCAGAATGTCTCTCTGGCTTCCCTCCATGCTGTCTGTTTGTGTCTGCTTCTGCTGCTTAAGGGCGGCGCCCGATCACTTCCTGCTTTTTGTACCTGCTGTGGGTCACACCCCTTGTGCGTCCTCAGCCTATTGCTGTCTGTCACCTGGTATATAGCTCAGCTGCTCCCATCTATCCCTGCCTGAGCATAGTGTTTCTTTCAGTGTGTGCTTGCACTCTGAAGGTGCCAGGTCCTGTCTGTCTCCTGCCTTGCGGTTTCAGTTCCCGTGTCTGAACTGAGTCCTGTCTGTGTTCTCTTGTCTGCCTATCCTGGAGGCTGTATTTCCAGGCCTGTCTGAACACGCTCCTAGCCTGTTCCTCCCGCCTTCTAGGGGCCGATTATCTAGACCCGCTCCGGTATCTTGTCTGTCCTGTCTGAACACGCTCCTAGCCTGTTCCTCCCGCCTTCTAGGGGCCGATTACCTAGACCCGCTCCGGTATCTTGTCTGTCCTGTCTGAACACGCTCCTAGCCTGTTCCTCCTGCCTTCTAGGGGCCGATTACCTAGACCTGCTCCTGTATCTTGTCTGTCCTGTCTGAACACGCTCCTTGCCTGTTCATCCTGCCTCTCTGGGGGCCGTATTCCCAGACCCGCTCCTGTATTCCGCTGCAGTGTCGGTCTCCTCCATACACTCAGTTCCAGTCTGAACTCTCTCCTATCCTTTACCTGTTTTGCCTCTATGTCCGTTCCCTTCCTTTTTCTGCAGAGTCTGAACTCGTACCTAACTCCTGCTTGTTGTCTCTGTACTCCCGTTTGTGAGTTTGTGGTCCACTCGCTACTTCACTGCAAGTACCCTGTGGGTATCTGGCTCTGCCTTTCCCTTCCTGTCTGTTCCGTGTGAACAGAGCCCTGTCCCCCCTGCTCAGCCTTGCCTGCTCTGACTCCTTTGCTCACCGCTCCGGCGGTTCTAGCCTGCTCTTACTCCTTTGCTTACCGCTCCGGCGGTTCTAGCCTGCTCTGACTCCTTTGCTCGCTGCTCCGGCAGCCTTGCTCCGCTCTGACCCTTTTGCTCACTGCTCCGGCAGTCTTGCTCCGCTCTTATCCTTTTGCTCACTGCTCCGGCAGTCTTGCTCCACTCTTGCTCACCGCTCCAGGCGGTCTCGTCTTGCTCCACTCTTGCTCACTGCTCCGGCAGTCTCGCTCAGCTCTGACCCTTTGCTCACCGCTCCTGGCGGCCTTGTCCTGCTCTACTCTTGCTCACCGCTCCAGGCGGCTTTGTCCTGCCCTGTTCTCGCTCACCTCTCTGGGCGGCCTCACTCTGCTGTGTTTGTCCGCCACATCTGTGGTTCTGTTCCTGAGTCCCAGTGTGTACTGGGTCCTATCCCGCCAGTGTCCCTACCTGCTAGTGCCTCCCTGTCTGCACTCTAGCTGTGCTTGCCTGTACCCCTCTGCCTGTATTGTTCCTGAGTCCCAGTGTGTACTGGGTCCTATCCCGCCTGTGTTCCTACCTGCTAGTGCCTCCCTGTCTGCACTCTAGCTGTGCTTGCCTGTACCCCCCTGCCTGCATACCCGCCTGCCTGCATACCAGTCGTGCCTGCCTATACCCACCAGTCTGTGTGCCAGCCTACCAGTCTGTTCCTGTATTCCCCTGTGTGGGTCAACAGCCGTGTCCGGGGTCTGTCCTGGAGTAGCACCTGGTCCCTCTGCTCGGTTCCTCCTTGGTGCACTGGCGTCGTATGCCGTCGTGCCACCTTGGTCGGATCGGGCAGATACTTAGTTACGCCCCTCCAGGCACTCTCCGGTTCATGGCACAGTGGAATCACTACATAAACACGCACACGCCAGTCAGTCCGGGCGTGTGCATAACAGCATAAACTGTTGGTTCATTATAAGCTCATTGTCTACACAATGCAGAAATGAATGATTTATACAGGGGCATCTTTATAAACTCATTACACAGTGGTATTTCACAATGGTGGTGGTTTAGGGGCCTAAAATGAAGTGATGGGTTACCTTTAATACATACATGAACATTCACACACATACACACTCACCTCAACACACACATACATACACACACAGACACAAATACACACCTCTATACACATACAATAAACACACGTGCACACACCCTTTCAGTGCTGCAGTGCTCAGTACACAAACACACAGACCGTTAGTCCAGGGACACACAAACCATCACACAGCCACCCCTTTATTGAAGGGGTCACAGATACACACCCCTTCAGTGCTGGGGTCACAGACACACACCCCTTTGGTACTGAGGTCACACAAACAGACACCGACACACACCTTCAGTGCTGGAGCCACACACACAGCCCTTCAGTGCTGCATTTCAGGGGACATGTACACATGTGCCAAACACATGTGCACACACCCCTTCAGTTCTGCAGTGTTGAAGACACAAACACTCTCCCCATTAGAGTAGGGACACACAAAGCATCACACAGCCACCCCTTTATTGATGGGGCCATAGAGACACACCCCTTCATTTCTGGGGTCACAGACACACATCCCTTTGGTGCTGAGGTCACACAAACAGACACACACCTTAAGTGCTGGGGCCACAGACACAGCCCTTCAGTGCTGCATTTCAGGGGACATGTACACATGTGCCAAACACATGTGCACACACTCCTTCAGTGCTGCAGTGTTGAGGACAGAAACACACACCCCATTAGTGCAGGGACACACAAACCATCACACAGCCACCCCTTTATTAATGGGGCCATAGAGACACAGCCCTTCATTGCTGGGGTCACAGACACACATCCCTTTGGTGCTGAGGTCACACAAACAGACACACACCTTCAGTGCTGGGGCCACCCACACAGCCCTTCAGTGCTGCATTTCAGGGGACATGTACACGTGTGCCAAACACACGTGCACACACCCCTTCAGTGCTGCAGTGTTGAGGAAACAAGCACACACCCCATTAGTGCAGGGACACGCAAACCATCACACAGCCACTCCGTTATTGATGGGATCCCAGACACACACATCTTCAGTGCTGGGGTCACAGGCACAAATCCCTTTGGTGCTGAGGTCACACAAACAGACACACACCTTCAGTGCTGGGGCCACCCACACAGCCCTTCAGTGCTGCATTTCAGGGGACATGTACACGTGTGCCAAACACACGTGCACACACCCCTTCAGTGCTGCAGTGTTGAGGAAACAAGCACACACCCCATTAGTGCAGGGACACGCAAACCATCACACAGCCTCCCCATTATTGATGGGGCCATAGAGACACACATCTTTATTGCTGGGGTCACAGACACACATCCCTTTGGTGCTGAGGTGACACAGACACAGACTCACACCTTCAGTGCTGGGGCCACACACACAGCCCTTCAGTGCTGTATTTCAGGGGACATGTACACGTGTGCCAAACACATGTGCACACACCCCTTCAGTGCTGCAGTGTTGAGGACAGAAACACACACCCCATTAGTGCAGGGACACACAAACCATCACACAGCCACCCCTTTATTGATGGGGCCATAGAGACACCCCTTCATTTCTGGGGTCACAGACACACATCCCTTTGGTGCTGAGGTCACACAAACAGACACAGACACACACCTTCAGTGCTGGGGCCACACACACAGCCCTTCAGTGCTGCATTTCAGGGGACATGTACACATGTGCCAAACACACGTGCACACACCCCTTCAGTGCTGCAGTGTTGAGGACAGAAACACACACCCCATTAGTGCAGGCACACACAAACCATCACACAGCCACCCCTTTATTGATGGGGCCATAGAGACACAACCCCTTCATTGCTGGGGTCACAGACACACATCCCTTTGGTGCTGAGGTCACACAAACAGACACAGACACACACCTTCAGTGCTGGAGCCACACACACTAGCCTTCAGTGCTGCATTTCAGGGGACATGTACACGTGTGCCAAACACACGTGCACACACCCCTTCAGTGTTGCAGTGATGAGGAAACAAGCACACACCCCATTAGTGCAGGGACACGCAAACCATCACACAGCCTCCCCGTTATTGATGGGGCCATAGAGACACACATCTTTATTGCTCGGGTCACAGACACACATCCCTTTGGTGCTGAGGTCACACAAACAGACACACCTTCAGTGCTGGGGCCACCCACACAGCCCTACAGTGCTGCATTTCAGGGGACATGTACACGTGTGCCAAACTCACGTGCACACACCCCTTCAGTGCTGCAGTGTTGAGGAAACAAGCACACACCCCATTAGTGCAGGGACACGCAAACCATCACACAGCCTCCCCGTTATTGATGGGGCCATAGAGACACACATCTTTATTGCTGGGGTCACAGACACACATCCCTTTGGTGCTGAGGTCACACAATCAGACGCACGCCTTCAGTGCTGGGGCCACACACACAGCCCTTCAGTGCTGCATTTCTGGAGACATGTACACATGTGCCAAACATCCGTGCACACACCCCTTCAGGGCTGCAGTGTTGAGGACACAAACACACACCCCATTAGTGCAGGGACACACAAACCATCACACATCCACCCCTTTATTGATGGGGCCACAGAGACACCCCTTCATTTCTGGGATCACAGACACACATCCCTTTAGTGCTGAGGTCACACAAACAGACACACACCTTCAGTGCTGGAGCCACACACACTGGCCTTCAGTACTGCATTTCAGGGGACATGTACACGTGTGCCAAACACGCGTGCACACACCCCTTCAGTGTTGCAGTGATGAGGAAACAAGCACACACCCCATTAGTGCAGGGACACACAAACCATCACACAGCCTCCCCGTTATTGATGGGGCCATAGAGACACAACCCCTTCATTTCTGGGGTCACAGACAGACATCCCTTTGGTGCTGAGGTCGCACAAACAGACACAGACACTCACTTTCAGTGGTGGGGCCACACACACAGCCCTTCAGTGCTGCATTTCTGTAGACATGTTCATGTGTGCCAAACATACGTGCACACACCCCTTCAGTGCTGCAGTGTTGAGGACACAAACACACACCCCATTAGTGCAGGGACACACAAACCATCACACAGCCACCCCTTTATTGATGGGGCCATAGAGACACAGCCCTTCATTGCTGGGGTCACAGACACACATCCCTTTGGTGCTGAGGTCACACAAACAGACACAGACACACACCTTCAGTGCTGGAGCCACCCACACAGCCCTTCAGTGCTGCATTTCAGGGGAGATATACACATGTGCCAAACACACGTGCACACACCCCTTCAGTGTTGCAGTGTTGAGGAAACAAGCACACACCCCATTAGTGCAGGAACACGCAAACCATCACACAGCCTCCCCGTTATTGATGGGGCCATAGAGACACACATCTTTATTGCTGGGGTCACAGACACACATCCCTTTGGTGCTGAGATCAAACAAACAGACACAGACACACACCTTCAGTGCTGGGCCATACACACAGCCCTTCAGTGCTGCATTTCAGGGGAGATGTACACATGTGCCAAACACATGTGCACACACCCCTTCAGTGCTGCAGTGTTGAGGACACAAAAACAAACACCCCATTAGTGCAGGGACACACAAACCATCACACAGCCACCCCTTTATTGATGGGGCCATAGAGACACAACCCCTTCATTGCTGGGGTCACAGACACACATCCCTTTGGTGCTGAGGTCACACAAACAGACACACACCTTCAGTGCTGGGGCCACCCACACAGCCCTTCAGTGCTGCATTTCAGGGGAAAACACATGCCAAACACACGTGCTCACACCCCTTCAGTGCTGCAGTGTTGAGGAAACAAGCATACACCCCATTAGTGCAGGGACACGCAAACCATCACACAGCCTCCCCGTTATTGATGGGGCCATAGAGACACACATCTTTATTGCTGGGGTCACAGACACACATCCCTTTGGTGCTGAGATCACACAAACGGACACAGACACACACCTTCAGTGCTGGGGCCACACACACATCCCTTCAGTGCTGCATTTCAGGGACATGTACACATGTGCCAAACACACGTGCACACACCCCTTCAGTGCTGCAGTGTTGAGGACACAAACACACACCCCATTAGTGCAGGGACACACAAACCATCACACAGCCACCCCTTTATTGGTGGGGTCACAGGCACACACCCCTTTATTGGTGGGGTCACAGGCACACATCCCTTTATTGGTGGGGTCACAGGCACACATCCCTTTATTGGTGGGGTCACAGGCACACATCCCTTTATTGGTGGGGTCACAGACACACATCCCTTTATTGGTGGGATCACAGACACACATCCTTTTAGTGCTGGGGTCACAGACGCACATCCCTTTATTGGTGGGGTCACAGACACACATGCCTTTATTGGTGGGGTCACAGGCACATATCCCTTTATTGGTGGGGTCACAGACACACATCTTTTTAGTGCTGGGGTCACAGACACACTTCCCTTTAGATCTGGGGTCACACAAACCTTAAATGCTGTGCCTACACACACAGTCACATGCACGCACACCTACCTTCTTGCTGAATCCCAAAAAGTCTACTCACTTGATAATTGCCGGACGTATGATAGTTACTCCACAGATCTCAGAACCGCCTTGAGGAAGGTCAGGAAGAAAGAAAACAATGCAGCTAATAATCATCTGGAAATATCATGGGGATGAGGACACAGTCCATACAGCACACACTGCAGATCTCTTCCTGATCCTGCTCTGCTGTTTGTGCTGTGACACAATGCTGTGCAGCCAGTCCTCCTCCCTTTCCAATGTGACCCGATCCCCAGCGTTCAGTGATGAGCTACTTACCTGGACTGGTCCTCTTCAAGCTGTGACACAAGATGGCTCAGGAATAGAACTTTGTACATTCTGTAGCAGTTATGATGTCATGTGAGGTCTATGATGTCAAGTTCTCGGTGCTGTCATGTGCTTTGTGATGTCATCATAACGGACACTGCTGTTTATGTATCAAGTTTACACTTCAGGAAATAAATTACTAAACAAAAAAGTCACAGACTGCAAATATCCCACAGCCCCATGTTATAATTCATGACAGCTATTTAAATGAACCTTTATTTTAATCCATATAACCTACTGCTATATGAAAAAAAACTCGAGATCTGAACTGGAATTTAAATTGTCGTGCATGCAGCATGTAAGAGCATGTTCACACATGGCCACTAGCCAGAAAAAAAACTAAGACAGAAATACAATACACAAACACCCTGCAGTAAATAAATAAATCGCAATAGTGAATGAAAATAATAAAGCGTACTTAGTTAGCATAATTTTGATTGAAATAATGCGAAAGCCATCCCGCCTCGTCACGGCGACCCTTATGGGACAGTCCTAACTCTAATATTTAAAACTTTACGGTTTGTCAAGTGACATACATGTGGATAAGGGAAGGGAGACTGAACCAAAACAGTGGACACGGAGACATGGGGAGCAAGATGAATAAGCTTTCCAGCTCACAGAAAGCATCTTGTGCCCCATGTCTCTGTGTCCACTTGACAAACGGTAAGGTGTTAAATATTAGAGTTAGGACTGTCCCATAAGGGTCGCCGTGATGAGGCGGGATGGCTTTCACATTATTTTGATCAAAATTCTGTTAACTAAGTCCCCTTTGTTATTTTCATGCACTATTGCGGTTTATTTACTGCAGGGGATTTGTGTATTGTGTTTCTGTCTTTGTCTTCTACTGCTATGTGAGTTACAGGAAAACACTGGACTAAAATCACTGACTGCGGTGGAATCCCAAATAAAATGTACATTTTATTTCCTTAAATAACATTTTCCTATACACACCTTACCTAATAATCGTGACATTTTGTGGAGCATGCCAAATATTACCCTTCATTTAAAGTCTGCCAGCTGTGTTTTGTTGAACCTATTCACACTTGGTCGCAGACCAATACCACAGTACAAGGGCAGTGCCTAAAACCGTGGTCATCAGACGTGATCCCATATCACTGCCGTAAACATCCTGAAATTTTTTGGAGCTGTCAAATATTATACTCCATTTAACCCCTTTAAAGCATGGGGCATAATAGCCTAGTGCGTACTATCACCCCCGGTTCAGTGAGGTCTCCGGCGCTGAGCCCGCACTGAACCGGGCACATGTCAGCTGATTTATACAGCTGACATGTGCCCCCAACAGCCGCGGGTGGAATCGCGATCCACCCCCGGCTGTTAACATGTTAAATGCCGCTGTCAATCTCTGACAGCGGCATTTAACAGCGCTGCGCCGGAAGCGCGTCACTTACCCCGCCCATCGGTGACCCCGCCACGTAATCGCGGGTCACTGACGGGTGGGCATGACAACCCTGGGTCTGCAGCAGACTACAGTGATTGTCATGTACTGATGCTATGAGCGCCACCTAGTGGTCGGCGCTCATAGCACAGGAGCATTTCTGATACATAGAGTTGATCTGCTCATTCCCTCTATGTAGCAGAGGTGATTGGACAGTTGCTGCTTCTAGCCTCCTAATGAGACTATAGAAGCAAGCAAAAAGTGTACAAAAAAAAAAAAAAAAAATGTAAATCACCCCCCTTTCGCCCCATTCAAAATAAAATTCTAAAAATACCACCCACACACACATATTTGGTATCGCCGTGTTCAGAATCGCCCGATCTATCAATATAAAAAAAAGAATTAAACCGATCGGTAAACAGCGTAACGAGAAAAAAATTCTAAACGCCAGAATTACGTTTTTTGGTTGCCGCAACATTGAAATAAAATGCAATAATGAGCGATTAAAACATCGGATCTACCCCAAAATGGTATCAATGAAAACTTCAGCTCGGCGTATAAAAAATAAAGCCGGCCCCAGATCCCGAAAAATGGAGACGCTACGGGTCTTGTAAAATGGCGCCATTTAATTTTTTTTTTTTAGCAAACTTTTAGATTTTTTTTTCACCACTTAAATAAAAAAGAACCTGTACATGTTTGGTATCTACAACCTCATAATGACCTGGAGAATAATAATGGCAGGTCAGTTTTAGCATCCAGTGAAAGTGGAAAGAAAAAAAAAAAACATCTGTGGTATTGCACTTTTTTTGCAATTTCACCGTACTTGGATTTTTTTTCCCATTTTCCGTACATGATATGGTAAAACCAGTAATGTTGTTCAAAAGTACAACTCATCCCGCAAAAAATAATCCCTCACACGGCCATATTGACCAAAAAATAAAAACGCTATGACTCTGGGAACAAGGGGAGCAAAAAATGAAAATGCAAAAACAGAAAATCCCAGGGTCCTTAAGGGGTAAAAGTACAGCGTATACAGTGTGTGTGTGGTGCGTACGACGTATACAGTGTGTGTGTGTGGTGCGTACGGCGTATACAGAGTGTGTGTGTGTGTGTGGTGCGTACGGCGTATACAGTGTGTGTGGTGCGTACGGCGTATACAGTGTGTGTGGTGCATATGGCGTATACAGTGTGTGTGGTGGTGCGTACGGCGTATACATTGTGTGTGTGTGGTGGTGCGTACGGCGTATACAGTGTGTGTGTGGTGCGTACGGCATATACAGTGTGTGTGTGGTGCATATACAGTGTGTGTGGTGCGTATACAGTGTGTGTGTGTGTGTGGTGCGTACAGCGTATATAGTGTGTGTGTGGTGATTACGGCATATACAGTGTGTGTGTGTGGTGCGTACGACGTATACAGTGTGTTTGTGTGTGTGTGGTGCGTACGGCATATACAGTTTGTGTGTGTGGTGCGTACGGCGTATATAGTGTGTGTGGTGATTACGGCATATACAGTGTGTGTGTGGTGCGTACGACGTATACAGTGTGTGTGTGTGTGGTGCGTACGGCATATACAGTTTGTGTGTGTGGTGCGTACGACGTATACAGAGTGTGTGTGGTGCGTACGACGTATACAGTGTGTGTGGTGGTGCGTACGACGTATACAGTGTGTGTGTGGTGCGTGCGGCGTATACAGTGTGTGTGGTGCATACGGCGTATACAGTGTGTGTGTGTGTGTGTGTGTGTGTCTGATGCGTACAGCGTATACAGTGTGTGTGTGGTGCGTACGGCGTATACAGAGTGTGTGTGGTGGTGCGTACGGCGTATACAGAGTGTGTGTGTGTGGTGCGTACGGCGTATATAGTGTGTGTGGTGTGTACGGCGTATACAGTGTGTGTGTGTGGTGCATACGCCGTATACAGTGTGTGTGTGTGTGGTGCGTACTGCGTATACATTGTGTGTGTGTGTGTGGTGCATACGGCGTATACAGTTTGTGTGTGTTGCGTACGGCGTATACAGTGTGTGTGGTGCATATACAGTGTGGTGCGTATAGAGTGTGTGTCTGGTGCGTACGGCGTATACAGTGTGTGTGGTGCATACGGCGTATACAGAGTGTGTGTGGTGGTGCGTACGGCGTGTACAGTGTGTGTGTGTGTGTTGCGTATACAGTGTGGGTGTGTGTGGCATACGGCGTATACAGTGTGTGTGTGTGGTGCGTACGGCGTATACAGTGTGTGTGGTGCGTACTGCGTATACAGTGTGTGTGTGTGTGGTGCGTACGGCGTATACAGTGTGTGTGTGTGGTGCGTACGGCGTATATAGTGTGTGTGTGGTGTGTACGGCGTATACAGTGTGTGTGTGTGGTGCGTACGGCGTATACAGTGTGTGTGTGGTGTGTACGGTGTATACAGTGTCTGTGTGGTGCTTACGGCGTATACAGTGTGTGTGTGTGGTGCTTACGGCGTATACAGTGTGTGTGTGTGTGGTGCGTACTGCGTATACAATGTGTGTGTGGTGCGTACGCCTTATACAGTGTGTGTGTGTGGTGCGTACGGCGTATACAGTGTGTTTTTGTGGTGCGTACGGCGTATACAGTGTGTATGTGGTGCGTGCGGCGTGTACAGTGTGTGTGTGTGTGTGGTGCGTACGGCGTATACAGTGTGTGTGTGGTGCGTACGGCCTATACAGTGTGTGTGGTGCGTACGGCCTATACAGTGTGTGTGGTGCGTACGGCGTATACAGTGTGTGTGTGTGTGGTGCGTATACAGTGTGTGTGTGGTGCGTACGGCCTATACAGAGTGTGTGTGGTGCGTACGGCCTATACAGTGTGCGTGGTGCGAACGACGTATACAGCGTGTGTGCGTGGTGCGTACGGCATATACAGTGTGTGCGTGGTGCGTACGACGTATACAGTGTGTGTGTGGTGATATGGCGTATACAGTGTGTGTGGCATACGGCGTATACAGTGTGTGTGTGTGTGGTGCATACGGCGTATACAGTGTGTGTGTGGCATACGGCATATACAGTGTGTGTGTGGCATACGGCATATACAGTGTATGTGTGGCATACGGCATATACAGTGTGTGTGGTGCGTACGGCATATACAGTGTGTGCGAGGTGCGTACGGCGTATACAGTGTGTGTGTGGCATACGGCGTATACAGTGTGTGTGTGGCATACGGCGCGTACAGTGTGTGTGCGTGGGGCATACGGCGTATACAGTGTGTGTGTGTGTGGTGCGTACGGTATATACAGTGTGTGCGAGGTGCGTAAGGCGTATACAGTGTGTGTGTGTGTGTGTGGCATACGGCGTATACAGTGTGTGCGAGGTGCGTACGGCGTATACAGTGTGTGTGTGGTGCGTACTGCGTATACAGTGTGTGCGAGGTGCGTACGGCGTATACAGTGTGTGTGTGGTGCATACGGCGTATACAGTGTGTGTGAGGTGCGTACGACGTATACAGTGTGTGTGTGGTGGTGCATACGGCGTATACAGTGTGTGCGTGGTGCGTATGGCATATACAGTGTGTGTGGCATACGGCGTATACAGTGTGTGCGTGGTGCATACGGCGTATACAGTGTGTGTGGTGGTGCATACGGCGTATACAGTGTGTGTGTGTGTGTGGTGCGTACGGTGTATACAGTGTGTGTGTGGTGTGTACGGCGTATACAGTGTGTGTGTGTGGTGCGTACGGCCTATACAGAGTGTGTGTGGTACGTATACAGTGTGGTGCGTATAGAGTGTGTGCGTGGTGCGTACGACGTATACAGCGTGTGTGCGTGGTGCGTACGGCATATACAGTGTGTGCGTGGTGCGTACGACGTATACAGTGTGTGTGTGTGGTGCATATGGCGTATACAGTGTGTGTGTGTGGCATACGGCGTATACAGTGTGTGTGGTGCATACGGCGTATACAGTGTGTGTGTGGCATACGGCATATACAGTGTGTGTGTGGCATACGGCATATACAGTGTGTGAGTGTGTGTGTGTGTGGCATACGGCGTATACAGTGTGTGTGGTGCGTACGGCGTATACAGTGTGTGCGAGGTGCGTACGGCGTATACAGTGTGTGTGTGGCATACGGCGTATACAGTGTGTGTGTGGCATACAGCGCGTACAGTGTGGGTGGTGGTGCATACGGCGTATACAGTGTGTATGGTGGTGCATACGGCGTATACAGTGTGTGTGTGGTGCGTACGGCGTATACAGTGTGTGGTGCATATGGCGTGTACAGTGTGTGTGTGTGGTGCGTACGGCGTATACAGTGTGTGTGTGGTGCGTACGGCGTATACAGTGTGTGTGTGTGGTGCGTACGGCCTATACAGTGTGTGTGTGGTGCATACGGCGTATACAATGTGTGTGTGGTACGTATACAGTGTGGTGCGTATAGAGTGTGTGCTTGGTGCGTACGACGTATACAGCGTGTGTGCGTGATGCGTACGGCATATACAGTGTGTGCGTGGTGCGTACGACGTATACAGTGTGTGTGTGTGTGGTGCATATGGCGTATACAGTGTGTGTGGCATACGGCGTATACAGTGTGTGTGTGTGGTGCATACGGCGTATACAGTGTGTGGTGCGTATGGCGTGTACAGTGTGTGGTGCATACGGCGTATACAGTGTGTGTGTGTGTGGTGCGTACGGCGTATACAGTGTGTGTGTGTGGTGCGTATGGCCTATACAGTGTGTGTGTGGTGCATACGGCGTATACAGTGTGTGTGTGGTGCGTACGGTGTATACAGTGTGTGTGTGGTGTGTACGGCGTATACAGTGTGTGTGGCATACGGCGTATACAGTGTGTGTGGTGGTGCGTACAGCGTATACAGTGTGTGTGGTGGTGCATACGGCGTATACAGTGTGTGTGGTGGTGCATACGGCGTATACAGTGTGTGGTGCGTATGGCGTGTACAGTGTGTGTGTGTGTGGTGCGTACGGCGTATACAGTGTGTGTGTGGTGCGTATGGCGTATACAGTGTGTGTGTGTGTGGTGCGTACGGCCTATACAGTGTGTGTGTGGTGCATACGGCGTATACAGTGTGTGTGGTGCGTACGGCCTATACAGAGTGTGTGTGGTACGTATACAGTGTGGTGCGTATTGAGTGTGTGCGTGGTGCGTACGACGTATACAGCGTGTGTGCGTGGTGCGTACGGCATATACAGTGTGTGCGTGGTGCGTACGACGTATACAGTGTGTGTGTGGTGCATATGGCGTATACAGTGTGTGTGTGTGGCATACGGCATATACAGTGTGTGTGTGTGTGTGGCATACGGCGTATACAGTGTGTGTGGTGCGTACGGCATATACAGTGTGTGCGAGGTGCGTACGGCGTATACAGTGTGTGTGTGGCATACGGCGTATACAGTGTGTGTGTGTGTGGTGCGTACTGCGTATACAGTGTGTGCGAGGTGCGTACAACGTATACAGTGTGTGTGTGTGGTGGTGCATACGGCGTATACAGTGTGTGCGTGGTGCGTATGGCATATACAGTGTGTGTGGCATACGGTGTATACAGTGTGTGCGTGGTGCATACGGCGTATACAGTGTGTGTGTGGTGGTGCATACGGCGTATACAGTGTGTGTGGTGCGTACGGTGTATACAGTGTGTGTGTGGTGTGTACGGCGTATACAGTGTGTGTGGCATACGGCGTATACAGTGTGTGTGTGGTGCGTACAGCGTATACAGTGTGTGTGGTGGTGCATACGGCGTATACAGTGTGTGCTGTGGTGCATACGGCGTATACAGTGTGTGTGTGGTGCATACGGCGTATACTGTGTGTGTGGTGGTGCATACGGCGTATACAGTGTGTGTGTGGTGCATACGGCGTATACAGTGTGTGTGGTGGTGCATACGGCGTATACAGTGTGTGTGGTGCGTACGGCGTATACAGTGTGTGTGGTGGTGCATACGGCGTATACAGTGTGTGTGGTGGTGCATACGGCATATACAGTGTGTGTGTGGTGCATACGATATATACAGTGTGTGTGTGGCATACGGCGTATTTGCATATAAAGGATGTGTCATGTTGTGTAACACAGACCTGTAGAAGCGTCTTCACGGGAAACAGCTGTTGTCGGCTTTTTTCTTCCCCGCTCTCCCTGCTCGCCGGACTTTTTATCCTCATGGAATAAAGATACTGCTTTTAACCACTTCGCACCAGAGCCTGTTTTTGCCTTCGTGACCGGGCCAATTTTTTTCAATTCTGACCACTGTCACTTTATGAAGTAATTACTCTGGAACGCTTCAACGGATTCCCCTGATTCTGAGATTGTTTTTTCCGTGACATATTGTACTTCAGGATAGTGGTAAAATTTCTTCGATATCACTTGAGTTTATTTGTGAAAAAGTCGGAAATTTGGCGAAAATTTTGAAAATTTTGCAATTTTCAAACTTTGAATTTTCATGCCCTTAAATCAGAGAGATATGTCACACAAAATAGTTAATAAATAACATTTCCCACATGTCTACTTTACATCAGCACAATTTTAGAACCCAAATTTTTTTTTGTTAGGGAGCTATAAGGGTTAAAAGTTGAACAGCGATTTCTCATTTTTCCAACAAAATTTACAAAAACATTTTTTTAGGGACCACATCATATTTGAAGTCACTTTGAGGGGTCTTTATGACAGAAAATACCCAAAAGTGATACCATTCTAAACTGCACCCCTCAAGGTGCTCAAAACCACATTCAAGAACTTTATTAACCCTTCAGGTGCTTCACAGGAATTTTTGGAATGTGGAAGAAAAAAATGAACATTTAACTTTTTTCACAAAAATGTTACTTTAGACCCAATTTTTTTTATTTTCACAGGGGTAACAGGAAAAAATGGACCCCCAAATTTTTTGTGCAATTTCTCTTGAGCGTGCTGATACCCCTATGTGAGGGAAAACCACTGTTTTTGGGCGCACGGCAGGGTTCGAAAGGGAAGGAGCGCCATTTGACTTTTTGAATGTAAAATTTGTTTGAATAATTAGCGGACGCCATGTCACATTCTGGGAGCCCCTAATGTGCCTAAACAGTGGAAACCCCCCACAAGTGACACCATTTTGGAAACTAGACCCCTTAGGGAACTTTTCTAGATGTGTGGTGAGCACCTTGCACCCCCAGCTGCTTCACAGAAGTTTATAATATTGAGCCATAAAAATACAATATTTTTCACATTTTTCCCACAAAAAATGTTTTTCATTCCCTAATTTTGCATTATCATAAGGTTAACAGGATAAATTGCACCATGAAATTTGTTGTGCAATTTCTCCTGAGTACGCCGATACCCCATATGTGGGGGAAAACCACTGCTTTGGTGTACGGCAGGGTTCGGAAGAGAAAGGAGCGCTATGTTGGCTGGGATAGGTTGCAGACACCATGTCACATTTGAAGAGTCGCTGACATGCCGAAACAACAGAAACCCCCACAAGTGACCCCATTTTGTAAACTACACCTCTCAAGGAATTCATCTAGGGAAGTAGTGAGTATTTTTTAATTTTTAAATTTATACCATTGGGCACTGAAAAAAGCATAATTATATTTTTACCGCAAAAAAATGTTTTACCCTCAGATTTTACATTTTCACACAGAGCAATGGGTAAAAATGGTGCCGAAATGTGTCACACAATTTCTTCTAAAAGTGTCAATACCCAATATGTGGCTGTATCGTACCGCTCAGCCATACGGCGAGATCTGGGGGGGACGGAGCGCTATTTGACAATTGGAGAACAAATTATTGTAGAATAGGCATTTGGATTTGGGAGCACAAAATTTTCTGAATTTCTTTTGGGGGGCAAGGGCCATTTCGCTTTTCCAGAGCCTTTCTGCTACCAGTAACTTGGAAGTCCCTTATATTTTTAACAGATAACGGACCTGAGTGGGGACTAGCTTTTTTTGAGGACTGAGTTGAAGCTTTTATTGGGAACATTTTACGTAACATTTATCCGGCGCTCTAGGCTGAGCACTTACATCGGGGTTTCCATCTAAATTTCCAAGTGATGTAATTCAGATGAAACCCCTGCGGGATCCATTCACTGTGATGAGGCAGCAGAGTTACTCTGGACTCCGTCTGGCCTCTGTTTAGCGGTGTCCTTTTTTTCAGAAGTGCACAAAACTGTGGCCAACCGCACTTTTATGCACGCCTAAAACAAATGAGACTGTGGGATCACAGGTCAGACGGCATCTACAGTGGCCTATATCTGCCTCATTACAGGGAATCTTCCGTCATGGGTTCTGTCTGAATCACGTATTTAAGAGATTCACACGGAAACTCTGGTGTAAGCGCTCAGCGCAGAGCGCAGGATAAATGTGAGCAGAGCCTTACTGCCATCTTTGGGAGACATAATAAACAAATCAGTAGCAGGTGAAGAATTGGTTTTATTTATTTTTTACGCCGTTCCTAGTGTGATATAACTGATTAGATTACTTTATTCTTCGGGTCAGTGCGATTACAGAGATACCAGATTTATATCGGGTTTTTATGACTGACAACTGTCACACGCTAAGAGACGCTTTTTTTTTGCAAAATCTAGTTTTTGCATCGCCATATTTTGAGAGCTATAATTTTTCCATATTTCGGCCGACAGAGTCAGAGTGACGGCTTGTTTTTTGCGGGACGAGTTGACATTTTTATTGGTACCATTTTTGGGTACGTGACATTTTTTGATCGCTTTCTATTCCGTTTTTTTGGGAGGTAAAATTAACAAAAAACAATAATTCAGGAATTTTTTTTTGAGGGTTTTTTTATGCTGTTCTGCGTGTGGTAAAAGTGATCAGGCAGCGTTATTCTTCGGGTCGGTACGTTTACAGCGATACTACACTTACTGTATATTTTTTTTATGTTTTGGCGCTTTTACACAATAAAACAATTTTATAGAAAAAATATTTTTTTTGCATTGCTTTATTCTGAGCGCTATAACTTTTTTATTTTTCGGCTGATGGAGCTGTATGGCGGCTTTTTTTTTGCGGAACAAGATGACGTTTTCAGCGGTACCATTTTTATTTCCATTTTGCTTTTTGATCGCATTTTTTTTCTACTTTTTGTTTGGCGATATGAGGAAAAAGCATAGTTTTTTGCTCCGTTTTTTATTTATTTTTATTACGGTGTGCACAGAAGGAGTTAATTAGTGTGATAGTTTTATAGCTCGGGTTGTTTCGGACACGGCGATACCAAATATGTGTACTTTTTTTATTTTTGCATAAATATACGGATTTATCGGTTTAATATTTTATTTATTTATTTTAATTTATTTTGTATTTTTTTTTTAAAGTTTCAAAACATTTTTTTTTACTTAGTCCCTGTATGGGACAATATTTTTTATTTTTCTGATCACTGATCTCATGTAATGTAATAGACATATATTACATTATGTAGCGCCGGCGTCCCTGCCCTCTGCTAGGCAGGGACGCTGTTCCCCTCACCTCCCTGCTCCGTGCCCGGCGTCCTCCTCCCGCTCTGCTGGCAGCGCGCGCTCCTTCCCGGCCACTGTGCTTAGGGCGCGCGCGCTCTCCCTCCCTCTTAAAGGGGCCGCGCGCGCCGTCCTAAGGAGTCCCCGGCCAATGGCCGGAGGACTTCACCATATATAAGGCACCGCCTCCAAAATGGAGGTGCCCGAGCAATGTTGTTGCACTGTTTACTACTCTGCTTCAGCCCTCAGGTCCTGTTGCCAGTTACCTGCCAGTTACCTGCCAGATTCCTGCCAGATTACCTGCTACCTGCCTGCTAGTCTGAGGTCCGACGGTCTGCCTTACTACTCCTGTCAGTCTGTCTAAGGACCAGTCTGCCCGCTCACCTGGGAGCGCACATCAGCCACCTGCCTGCTTGCCCGAGGTCCGACGGTCTGCCTTCCAACTCCTGTCAGTCTGTCTATGGACCAGCTTGCCCGCTCACCTGGGAGCACACACCTGCTACCTGCCTGCTAGTCTACCTGGAGGCTCCGCCGTCACGTGCTGTGACCACCTGCCTGTCCAGTGACTCCTGCTCGCTCACCTGGGAGCGCTCATCTGCTGCCTGTCTGCTAGCCTACCTGGAGGCTCTGCCGTCACGTGCTGTGACCACCCGCCTGTCCAGAGACTTCTGCCCGCTCACCTGGGAGCGCTCATCTGCCGCCTGTCTGTTGGTCTTCCTGGAGGCTCCGCCGTCACACGCTGTGACCACACGTTCATCCAGAGACTCTCGCCTGCTCACCTGGGAGCTCACGTCTATCATCAGCCGCCACAGGTCGTACCAACCCTTTACCTAGAGACTGCCCCGGTCACTGGCCGTGACCATCTGCCCGTTCATTCAGAGACTGCCCCGGTCACTGGCCGTGACCATCTGCCCGTTCATTCAGAGACTGCCCCGGTCACTTGCCGTGACCATCTGCCCGTTCATTCAGAGACTGCCCCGGTCACTTGCCGTGACCATCAGCCCGTTCATCCAGAGACTGCCCCGGTCACTTGCCGTGACCTCCAGCCCGTTCACTCAGAGACTGTCCCGGTCACCTGCTGTGACCTCCTGCCCGTCTTCCCTGGTCGCCACCCGCTCCCTTACAAGGACTGCCCCCTTGTATAGTAGCTCAGAGGTTCCGCCTCCCAGACCCGTTACAGTTTGCTCGGGCCATGGAACCCGGTGGCACCCAAGCTCCCTCGCTCTCGGACCTGTGTCATGAACTGTCCCGTCAAAGGTCCCAACAGGAGTCCATCCTGGGTCACCTGCGGAATGTCAATACTCGCCTGGACACTCTGACTGCTCCACCAGCAACCTCCGCCAGTGCCATGTCTCGCAATCCGGCTGCTCCGCTGCCCACTAATACCATGGTATCCTACCCCGGACCCCGGCTTTCTGCACCTCCTCGCTTCGGAGGCGACTCCGCCCAGGCTCGGGGCTTCATAAATCAGTGCACCCTGCACTTTGAACTATTGTCCCACCAGTTTAACTCCGACCGGGCCAAAATTGCGTTCATCATGTCCCATCTCACCGGGGAGGCCCTGGCCTGGCTAAATCCTCTATGGGAGAGAGGAGACCCCCTGGTGTCCAACTTGCCTGCTTTTCTCACGGCTTTCCGGAAAGTCTTCGACGAACCCGGACGGAAGACCTCATCCGCATCATCACTGCTACGCCTCCGTCAGGGAAGTCTCACCGTCGGCCAATATGCCATACGGTTCCGTACCCTTGCCTCGGAGCTGGCCTGGGATAACGACGCTCTGGTATCCGTCTTCTGGGAGGGTCTTTCCGGCCGTATTAAAGATGAACTTGCCGGTCGGGACATTCCTACCACTCTCGATGACCTAATAACTCTTGCCACCCGGATTGACCTACGGTTCCAGGAGCGTGCCAAAGAGGTCACCCGTGAGAGGAGGTTACCATGTCTAGCTCCTACTTTTCAGAAACCCGTCACTCCCTCCGTCTCTACCCAGGTACACTCTCCTGAGTCTATGCAGGTTGACCAGACCAAGATGGTCAAAACCCGTCAGGACTTACGCCGTGCCGAAGGGAGCTGCTTCTACTGTGGCAGTAAGGAGCACCGGATCCGTGCCTGCCCGGAGAGGTCGGGAAACGCCTGTGTCTAGGTTCGCTCAGAGAGGTCAACCTAGACAAGAATAAATCCTCTCCATCTCTGCTGCTGTCAGTCTCAATCGTCTGCGGGGAGAACCGTTATTTCGAACTAGCCCAACTTGACTCTGGAGCAGCCGGGAATCTTATTTCACAGTCCCTGGTAGAGAAATACCGCATCCCCACCAAACCTCTGGCTGTACCCCTTGTCTGTTGCTGCCGTGGATGGGGGCCTCTTACCACGCCCCATCCAATTCATCACCGAATCCATTACTCTGCAGGTGGGAATGCTGCATTCTGAGAGTATCTCCTTTCATGTTCTGCCTGGACTCTCTCACGCCCTCTTGCTAGGCCTACCTTGGCTCCAGAGACATGCACCCGTGCTTGACTGGCAGACCGGAGAAGTCCTTCGCTGGGGACAGGACTGCCATAAGACCTGTCTGGTTCCCGTCCATCCCGTCCGTCCTTCTCCTACCCCAGCTAATCTACCTGGACTTCCGATTCCTTATTGGTCTTATGCTGATGTCTTTAATAAAAAGGAAGCAGAGACACTACCTCCTCATAGACCATACGACTGCCCTATCGACCTGTTACCTGGTACTACTCCTCCCCGTGGGCGTATTTATCCTTTATCCGCTGCTGAGACCCGGTCGATGTCCGAATATATTGAGGAGAATCTGGCCAGGGGATTCATCCGGAAATCTACCTCCCCGGCGGGAGCAGGCTTCTTTTTCGTCAAAAAGAAGGACGGCTCTCTCCGTCCCTGTATAGACTATAGAGGCCTTAACCAGATCACGGTGAAGAATAAGTACCCCCTTCCGCTCATTCCAGAGTTATTTGATCGTCTGAGGGGGGCTAGAATCTTCACCAAACTGGACCTCCGTGGGGCGTACAACCTGGTTCGTATCCGTCAGGGGGATGAATGGAAGACGGCATTCAACACCCGGGACGGCCACTATGAATATCTGGTAATGCCCTTTGGTCTCTGTAACGCTCCTGCCGTCTTTCAAGAGTTGGTCAATGACATCTTCCGGGACCTTCTCTACTCCTGCGTAGTGGTGTACCTGGACGACATCTTGGTCTTCTCTCCGGATCTCCAGACTCACCGGAGGGACGTTCGTCAGGTCCTGCTCAGGCTCAGGCAGAATCACCTCTTCGCTAAATACGAGAAGTGCCTCTTTGAGCAGACCTCGCTTCCGTTTTTGGGCTACATTATTTCTCAGACCGGCCTACGAATGGATCCAGAGAAACTGTCTGCCATCGAGAATTGGCCTCGACCGGAGGGGTTGAAGGCCATTCAGCGATTCCTGGGCTTCGCCAACTACTACCGCCTCTTCATACCACACTTCTCTTCCCGGACTGCCCCAATTTCCGCGCTCACCCGTAAGGGTACTAATCCCAAAGAGTGGCCGCCCGAAGCAGAGGAGGCCTTTCTTTCCCTAAAACAGGCCTTCTCTTCCGCCCCGGTGCTGCATCGCCCGGACGGCAACAAGCAGTTCTTCCTGGAAGTTGACGCCTCCTCCTCTGGAGCCGGAGCGGTACTTACTCAAAAATCATCTTCCGGGAGAATGGTAACTTGTGGCTTCTTCTCCAAACTCTTCTCCTCTTCTGAGCGCAACTATTCCATAGGAGACCGAGAGTTATTGGCCATCAAACTGGCATTGGAGGAGTGGCGTTACCTACTCGAGGGGGCTCTTCACCCGGTAATAATTTACACTGACCACAAGAACTTGGCTTACCTCCAGCATGCCCAGAGACTTAACCCGCGCCAAGCCCGGTGGTCCTTGTTTTTTGCTCGCTTTGATTTTGTTCTTCATTTTCGCCCGGCTGACAAAAACGTCAAAGCAGATGCCTTGTCCCGATCCTTTCTGGTGTCCGATCTCGAGGAAGAACCTAAACATATCATCGATCCCGCCAGAGTAATGCAGGTGGCTCCCGTGAGCCTAAATCGTCTCCCTCCCGGTAAGACGTTCGTATCAGTACCTGATCGGGAGAAGATCCTACACTGGGGTCACTCGTCTAAACTAGCTGGCCACGCCGGTCAGAAAAAGACCCTCCAGCTTATTGCCCGGCACTACTGGTGGCCTACCCTGCACAAGGACGTAATAGACTTTGTTTCTGCCTGTGTGTCCTGCGCCCGCAACAAAGTCCCGAGACACCTGCCAGCCAGTCGCCTTCTTCCGCTTCCTGTGCCTGCTGCCCCCTGGCAGCATATTGCTATGGACTTCATAACTGATCTCCCCGTCTCTGCCGGTTGTACGGTCATTTGGGTGGTCGCTGACCGCTTTTCCAAGATGGCTCACTTTATTCCCCTGCCTGGCCTCCCGTCTGCACCCGAGCTGGCTAAAGACTTTATCCGCCACATCTTCCGTCTTCATGGCCTGCCCCTCCACATCGTGTCGGATCGTGGGGTACAGTTCACCTCACGTTTCTGGAGAGCCACTTGTAAACTGCTAGACGTCACCCTGGACTTCTCTTCCGCTTACCACCCACAGTCCAATGGTCAAATGGAGCGGATCAATCAGAACCTGACCAGTTACCTCCGGCACTTCGTTAATGCCCATCATTCTGACTGGGTGGATCTCCTACCATGGGCAGAGTTCTCCTATAACAATCACGAGAGCGAATCCTCCTCCAAATCCCCGTTTTTTGTAGTCTTCGGTCAGCATCCTCGGATTCCTTTTCCTGTCTCCACCTCTGTGGACAACCCGGCTGCGGAATCTCTCGTTAGCAAATTTTCCTCCATTTGGGAGAGTACCCGATCCGCACTCCTTCAGTCGTCCGAACGGATGAAAAGACACGCTGACAAAAAACGCCTGGATCCTCCACAATTTCGTCCTGGAGATAAAGTCTGGCTCTCGTCTAAATATGTCCGACTCAAGATACCTTCTTACAAGTTAGGGCCTCGGTTCATCGGTCCTCTGGAGGTCATCAGTCAGATCAACCCGGTGGCCTGTAAATTAAAACTCCCGGCCAACTTACGGATCCCTAACTCCTTCCATGTATCTCTCCTCAAACCTGTGGTACTTAACTCTTTTTCCAAGTCTACAGGTACGCCTCCTGCTCCGGTTTCTGCTGAGGACGAGTTTGAGGTAGAGAACATTCTTGCCACCAAAAGGGTAAGAGGAAAGACCTTTTTTCTAGTAGATTGGAGGGGGTTTGGTCCTGAGGAGAGAACGTGGGAGCCCCGGGAGAACATCCATGCCCCTCTTATCCTAGCTAAATTTCTGTCTAGCCTAAAAAAGGGGGGGCCTAAAGGGGGGGGGTACTGTAGTGCCGGCATCCCTGCCCTCTGCTAGGCAGGGACGCTGTTCCCCTCACCTCCCTGCTCCGTGCCCGGCGTCCTCCTCCCGCTCTGCTGGCAGCGCGCGCTCCTTCCCGGCCACTGTGCTTAGGGCGCTCTCCCTCCCTCTTAAAGGGGCCGCGCGCGCCGTCCTAAGGAGTCCCCGGCCAATGGCCGGAGGACTTCACCATATATAAGGCACCTCCTCCAAAATGGAGGTGCCCGAGCAATGTAGATCACGGCATATAGAAGACAGCAAAGGGTTAACATCACTGGGACCTGATCCAATCAGGTCCCGATGATGTTCCCTGTCAGAGCTATCGCTCTGCACCGCTCCCACAGCGCTTGCAGGACCCTGGGGGTCCTGAGCGCTGCGGGACCACCCACCGTTTTTAAAGTTCCGCGCTGCACAAAGCCCAGGCAGCGCGGACGTTTATGTACAGTGGGTGGTCGAGAAGCGGTTAAGGACTGGTGAGTGCAGCTCATTTTTCTATCTTATGGTTATTTTGGAATTATTGACAAGTTTATTATGACATCATAAAGGTGAGTGCAACCAGCACTTATTTAATATAGATTTGAATCTTGATACTGCACTTACAATCTGCGTTCTCTCCCCTCTACTTATTTTATAGTATGTCTTTGGAGTGTGGGAGGAAACTGGAGAACCCGGAGGAAACCCACACAAACACGGGGAGAACATACAAACTCCTTGCAGATGTTATCCTTGGTGGGATTTGAACCCAGGACCCCAGCGCTGCAAGGCTGCAGTGCTAACCACTGAGCCACTGTGCTGCCCTACCTTTCCACCCCTCTTTGTTACTTCGGGAGCCGGGCTAACTATGGGGCAGCCGCCACTGGCCGTTGAGCGCTGGTCAGCTGCCCATATATTGATAGATTGGATGATTCTAAATGCAGCGACACCAAATATGTGTATATTTACTTTTTTTTGTTGTTTTATTTTGAATGTGGCGAAAGGGGGCGATTTAAAATTTTATATTTTTTTAATATTTTTAAAAACATTTTTTTTTACTTTTCACTTCCTTCAATAGTCTCTATGGGAGAGTAGAAGCTGCGATCATCAGATCAACTGTGTGTAGCAGAAATGCTCACTGGCTATGAGCGCCGACCGCTAGGCGGCGTTCATAGCATCCTGGCAATGACAACCGCAGGGGTCTCCTCCAGACCCCAGGTTGTCATGCCAACCCATTGGCGATTCATGGTCATGTGACCTGGTTTTGGCTCCCATTCCTGAGAAAAAATACTGACCGAATACTGACCAAAAACTGATAGTGGGGCCATAGCCTTAATGTGAGGGTATTCACATCCTAATTGAAGGGTTTAGGAATTACAGCTCTTTAATATGGAGCAGTATCTTTTTCATGGGACCAAAGTAATTGGACAATTATCTCAAAAGCTCTTTCATTGACTGCATGGGCTCTTCCCTCATTAATCCATCATCAATTAAGCAGGTAAAAGGTCTGGAGCTGATTCCAGGTGTGGCATTTGTATTTGGAAACTGTTGCTGTTAACCCATAACACGGAAAAGAGCTCTCATGGAAGTGAAACAGACCATCATTATATTATATTAATATTAAAGTGTAAGAAATGCACAGTGGCATAAAGTAACCTCACCAGTCAAAAGGGAAAAACACACCCGACGCACGTTTTGCATCTGGCTTCGTCATGGGGAGATGGTGGACTGAACAACCAGGGTATTTACATGTAGGACCCAATCAAAAAAGTTGTAACGCATGTGGATTCTTGCACATACAAAATCAATGGAACATCATCCAAGAAGCAGTAGTGACTTCAGACGCTATCTTCAGATGGCTCACCCTCTGAAAACAAGGTGCCTGTGCGCATGATTGATGGTGCTGTTTTCATGTGATGCGACCAACACGTGAGAGGAAGCAGTCATCTCACCGGTGACGCGCCAATACTGGAGGTGCTGACGGATTCGGCACATAAAAAAAATCACATGATAATGAATAATGTGGTGGCAGAATGGGAAGTGATGTACGATCACATCATTATAGTCACGGTCATGTGGCTGGGCAGAGAAGATCACATGGACAGCAGTCACATGATAAGTTCTTCACAATACAGATGAACAATGACCCAAAACATAGTGCGGAAGCAACCCTGGAGTTTTTTACTGTAAAGAAGTGAAATATTCTGTAATGGCGCAATGGTCACGTCAGTCATCAGATCTCAACCCCAGCGAGCTGCATTTCATAGGCTGAAGACAAAACATAAGGCAGAAAGACCCACAAACAAGCAACAACTGAAGTCACTGCAGTAAAGGCGGCAAAGCCTCACAAAGGAGGAAACCCGGCGTTTGGTGACGTCCATGGCTTCCAGACTTCAGGCCGTCATTGCTGCAAAGGATTCTCTACAAAGTATTAATGAGAATTTTATTTATGGTAAAGTAAATTTCTCCAATTACTTTTGCACCCCTGGAATGAGGAGGCTTTGTAGAAAAATGGTTGTAATTCCTAAACGTTTCACAGGGGATTTTTGTTTAATCCTTTTAATTAAACCTGAAAGTCTCCACTTCAATTACATCTCAGTTGTTTCATTTTAAATCCAGATTAGTGGCCTGCAGAGCTGAAATCACCACGAAGATTCACTGTCCAAATATTTCTGGACCGAACTGTATTCATATATTTACACTATATGGACAAATATTGCATCTCTTGCCCCCAAAACAAAACCCAAAATGTTCTCCTGCCCCTTTTCCTAACTCCCAATCCCCAAATAGACAAGGACATTCGGAGTTTCCAATCCTCCCTCTTTGGCCTCGGCCCCACTATCAGTGTTTGGTCAGTAATCGGTCAGTATTTTTCTCAGGAGTGGGAGCCAAAACCAGGTGAGGAACAATCAGAGAAAAGGTATAATAGAAACAAGTCACCAATTCTACATTTATCACCCACTCCTGGTTTTGGCTCCCACTCCTGAGAAAAGATACTGACCGAATACTGATCAAATACTGATAGTGGGGCCGTGGCCTTTTGTAGACAAAGCATCTTCAGCCTCGGCTCTTTACCTCCTACAGACGAAATGGTGGGAAAACAAAACACTTTTTATTAATCCGTTATATCTTATTACAGTTTTTATTACAGGGAAATTACAGCTAAATGCCCCCAATCCCTTTTCCCTTCTCCCAATCCATAATCCTGCGCTAAGATTATCTCTACAGAGATCCCTGTACAGGAATATTAGGGCTCCAGCGACATCACATCTATTATACAGAGCATAGCGCTATCTCCATAGCTCTGTACACAAGGACATAGAGACCAGACAAAGTCCTCATATTCAGGCAGCTTCTATTCTACTCCAACCCTCTTTATAAGAACAAGATCAGAGTCTCATTATACCGAGCAGAGAAGCTCCAGGGACAAAGACCCCGTCTGCTCCTAACACGCCGGGGGCCCGGAGTATCCAGCCACGGGGCCCGGATTCTCTCATCTGTGGCCCCAGCGTTTCTTGTAGAATAAATCCCTTTCTCATCCAGTCCTGTAGTAATGACTTTGTTATCAGGTTTTGTAGGAGGGTTCGTCTGACTCCATCTTATGTCATCAATATCTGTGCGAGAAACGAGAGACGTCCGAGCGCAGTTTTACCGAGTGTCCAGTGTCAGTTCTTTTACAGTCTGATAAAGAGCCGCGGTGTCTCCCACCGAACCTGGGAGTATATAGCTGTATACAGCGAACACACGCGGCTCCGTACACACACGACTCCATATATACACCGATCCGTACGCCTCGTACACACACGACTCTGTACACACACAGCTCCGTACGCCTCGTACACGCGCGGCTCTGCTCCGTACACCTCGTACACGCGCGACTCCGCTCCGTACGCCTCGTACACGCGCGACTCCGCTCCGTACGCCTCGTACACGCGCGGCTCCGCTCCGTACGCCTCGTACACGCGCGGCTCCGCTCCGTACGCCTCGTACACGCGCGGCTCCGCTCCGTACGCCTCGTACACGCGCGGCTCCGCTCCGTACGCCTCGTACACGCGCGGCTCCGCTCCGCACGCCTCGTACACGCGCGGCTCCGCTCCGCACGCCTCGTACACGCGCGGCTCCGCTCCGCACGGCTCGTACATGCGCGGCTCCGCTCCGAACGCCTCGTACACGCGCGGCTCCGCTCCGTACGCCTCGTACACACGCGGCTCCGCTCCGTACACCTCGTACACGCGCGGCTCTGCTCCGTACACCTCGTACACGCGCGGCTCTGCTCCGTACACCTCGTACACACGCGGCTCTGCTCCGTACACCTCGTACACACCCGGCTCTGCTCCGTACACCTCGTACACACGCGGCTCCGCTCCGTACGCCTCGTACACACGCGGCTCTGCTCCGTACACCTCGTACACACGCGGCTCTGCTCCGTACACCTCGTACACACGCGGCTCTGCTCCGTACACCTCGTACACACACGGCTCTGCTCCATACACCTCGTACACACGCGGCTCTGCTCCGTACACCTCGTACACACGCGGCTCTGCTCCGTACACCTCGTACACACGCGGCTCTGCTCCGTACACCTCGTACACACGCGGCTCTGCTCCGTACACCTCGTACACACGCGGCTCTGCTACATCCACACTGTAAACCCCTCCTGACCCCACACATAAACTTCAGCTCATCCAGCACCATGACAACCAGCACAGCAGAGTCCTGCATCCACTGAGGCCCCTGATCATGTGACCCCTGACTCCTCCCCTCCTGTGACCTCATCACAGCTCCTGTGCGCACAGAGCAGCCATATATGTGGTGGCGGCTCTGCAGGTGGAGGTATGTGGAGACCTCATTACTGGGCGCAGGGGGCATTAACCCCTTCAGCACGGAGGCTCTTTTGGGGTCTTGTGTTGCCCCTTTATAAGAATCATAAGGTTTTAGTTCAGTTTCCTGTAATAGATACATACGACCCAACTATGGAGACAGGAAGGGAGGAAACGTATTGTTCTCATAGTACAGGACCCCTTTACTGACCCCACAGTGTAATGCCCCCATTATGCCCCTTATGCAGGATGTATGATGCCCCCACACAGTGTAATGCCCCCATTATGCCCCTTATGCAGGATGTATGATGCCCCCACAGTGTAATGCCCCCATTATGCCCCTTATGCATGATGTATGATGCCCCCCCCACAGTGTAATGCCCCCATTATGCCCCTTATGCAGTATGTATGATGCCCCCACAGTGTAATGCCCCCATTATGCCCCTTATGCCCCTTATGCAGTATGTATGATCCCCCCACAGTGTAATGCCCCCATTATGCCCCTTATGCAGTATGTATGATGCCCCCACACAGTGTAATGCCCCCATTATGCCCCTTATGCAGGATGTATGATGCCCCCACACAGTGTAATGCCCCCATTATGCCCCTTATGCAGGATGTATGATGCCCCCACACAGTGTAATGCCCCCATTATGCCCCTTATACAGGATGTATGATGGCCCCACACAGTGTAATGCCCCCATTATGCCCCTTATGCAGTATGTATGATGCCCCCACACAGTGTAATGCCCCCATTATGCCCCTTATGCAGGATGTATGATGCCCCCCACAGTGTAATGCCCCCATTATGCCCCTTATGCAGGATGTATGATGCCCCCACACAGTGTAATGCCCCCATTATGCCCCTTATGCAGGATGTATGATGCCCCCATACAGTATAATGCCCCCATTATGCCCCTTATACAGTATGTATGATGCCCGCACACAGTGTAATGCCCCCATTATGCCCCTTATGTAAGATGTATGATGCCCCCATACAGTGTAATGCCCCCATTATGCCCCTTATGCAGGATGTATGATGCCCCCACACAGTGTAATACCCCATTATGCCCCTTATGTAAGATGTATGATGCCCCCATACAGTGTAATGCCCCCATTATGCCCCTTATGCAGGATGTATGATGCCCCCACACAGTGTAATACCCCATTATGCCCCTTATGTAGTATGTATGATGCCCCAACACAGTGTAATGCCCCCATTATACCCCTTATCCAGTATGTATGATGCCCCCACACAGTGTAATGCCCCCATTATGCCCCTTATGTAGGATGTATGATGCCCCCACACAGTGTAATGCCCCCATTATGCCCCTTATGCAGTATGTATGATGCCCCCACACAGTGTAATGCCCCCATTATGCCCCTTATGCAGTATGTATGATGCCCCCACACAGTGTAATGCCCCCATTATGCCTCTTATGCAGGATGTATAATGCCCCCATTATGCCCCTTATACAGTATATATGATGCCCCCACACAGTGTAATGCCCCCATTATGCCCCTTATGCAGGATGTATTATGCCCCCACACAGTGTAATACCCCATTATGCCCCTTATGTAGTATGTATGATGCCCCAACACAGTGTAATGCCCCCATTATACCCCTTATCCAGTATGTATGATGCCCCCACACAGTGTAATGCCCCCATTATGCCCCTTATGTAGGATGTATGATGCCCCGACGGTGTAATGCCCCCAGTATGCCCCTTATCCAGTATGTATGATGCCCCCACACAGTGTAATGCCCCCATTATGCCCCTTATGCAGGATGTATGATGCCCCCACACAGTGTAATGCCCCCATTATGTCCCTTATGCAGGATGTGTGATGCCCCCATTATGCCCCTTATCCAGTATGTATGATGCCCCCACATAGTGTAATGCCCCCATTATGCCCCTTATGTAGGATGTATGATGCCCCGACGGTGTAATGCCCCCATTATGCCCCTTATCCAGTATGTATGATGCCCCCACACAGTGTAATGCCCCCATTATGCCCCTTATGCAGGATGTATGATGCCCCCACACAGTGTAATGCCCCCATTATGCCCCTTATACAGTATGTATGATGCCCCCACACAGTGTAATGCCCCCATTATGCCCCTTATGCAGGATGTATGATGCCCCCACACAGTGTAATGCCCCCATTATGCCCCTTATACAGTATGTATGATGCCCCACACAGTGTAATGCCCCCATTATGCCCCTTATACAGGATGTATGATGCCCCCCACAGTTTAATGCCCCTATTATGCCCCTTATGCCGGATGTATGATGCCCCCACACAGTGTAATGCCCCCATTATGCCCCTAATGCAGGATGTATGATGCCCCCACACAGTGTAATGCCCCCATTATGCCCCTTATGCAGGATGTATGATGCCCCCACACAGTGTAATACCCCCATTATGCCCCTTATGCAGTATGTATGATGCCCCCATTATGCCCCTTATGCAGGATGTATGATGCCCCCACACATTGTAATACCCCCATTATGTCCGTTATGCAGGATGTATGATGCCCCACACAGTGTAATACCCCCATTATGTCCCTTATGCAGGATGTATGATGCCCCTACACAGTGTAATGCCCCCATTATGCCCCTAATGCAGGATTTATGATGCCCCCACACAGTGTAATGCCCCCATTATGCCCCTTATGCAGTATGTATGATGCCCCCACACAGTGTAATACCCCCGTTATGCCCCTTATGCAGTATGTATGATGCCCCCACACAGTGAAATGCCCCCATTATGCCCCTTAAGCAGTATGTATGATGCCCACACACAGTGCAATGCCCCCATTATGCCCCTTATGCAGGATGTATGATGCCCCCACACAGTATAATGTTCCCATAGTATTGACTGAGGTCCTGCAGTTGGAATAATCCCTCCGGACAGTGGTTTTCCCTTTGCCTGCTCCCCTACATGTAGACCCTCGAGCATGTATACAGGCATGTAGGGGAGCAGGCCTTACTAGACATCGAGGCTTTGTACAGTAATATACCACATGAGGATGGTATCAGAGGAGTAAGACATTTCTTGAAATCGAGATCAGTAGAGTGTAGCAGACATAATGACTTCACGGAGGATCTTCTAAAATTCATTCTTACTCATAACTTGTTTCTTTTGACAGGAAGTTCTTCCACCAGCTCAGGGGTACTGCGATGGAGAGCCCCTGTACCTCCTTGTATGCTAACCTATTCCTGGGCTGGTGGGAGGAAACCACAATATTCAGGGATGATCATAAGTGGTGGCATCCATATATTGGGGTATGGTACAGATATATTGACACTTTTTTTTATCATCAGGTCAGAGACGAGTGAAGAATTTCTTGAATTTGTTAGGGAACTCAATATCCATAGAGTGGGCCTGAGATTTACATTGGAGTTTAATTATTACCAGTTGCCTTTCCTGGATGTACCAATCAAGAAAGAACGAGATGGGACCCTGGGGACACTCCAATACCATAAACCTACAAGCACTAATAAACTATTGAAGTAGGATAGTTACCACCCCATCTTCCTAAAAAAAAAAAAAAAAGCAATATCCAAGTGCCAATGTTTACAGTTGAGAAGAAACTGCTCTAATGTCAAAGATATTAATATACAGGCAATAAACATGAACACCAGATTCAAGGAAAAAGGTACCCACAGTACATTTTGGATTCCACACGATTGTTTGCAGAAAAACAGGAGCGACAGACACTCCTCCATACCTAACCAAAACACCAAGAAAAAGATTGAATAACACGAGTAATAGGAACTTGTGACAATCAGTGACCTTATCTTTAATATCCTCAGAAAACACTAGTATGTACTTGTGGCCGACCCGGACCTGAGGGTGCTGTGGGATCTACTCCCACAATAACTTTCAGAAAGGGTTGGTCAATTAGGGACCGTTTAGTGCATAGTTTCTACAAAAACCTGCACTCAAGGGGACTTGGCTGGATAGAAGAGTCTTTTGTTTCTTTAGATGTGTGAAAGTTGTACATGTTATTGGTTGACACCATGTAAATCTTTGTCGAGTTCCTCCACCGGTAAAACCTTTTTCCAGAGGGATTATTCCAATTGTAAAACTTCAGGACTTGTATATGTGGCCACATGCACCTGCCCCCTAGATTATATATGCACGACCAAGAGGGAATCTATATGGCGGGTGGAGGAGCATTTGGGCGAAATACGCCATGGTCAGGACACCCCATTAGTGAGAAACGTGAACAGTGTACACTGAGGTGAAACCGGAGACCTCTCCTTTTGTGTCATTCAGGTGGTTAATCCCAATGTGAAAGGAGGTGATCTCAATAGATGTATCCTCAAAAAGGAAATTGAGTGGATTTCCAAACTGGATTCAGGAACCCCTAAGGGACTGAATGAGCAGATTTCCTGTGCCTGTTTTGTGTGAATACAGCCCCATTCTGGATTACATTTTTGGTTTTATACTCTACCCATTGCTACTCAGTTCCCTGTGAATGAGGTTCACATATTTTACTTCATCAAGATATCTGAGCTTCTATATCAGAATTATTTCTTATCAGTTATATCCCACATACTATTTAGTAATACACAAGGATCACTACACTTGTTAATCTCTAATTATGCAATAGGGGTCAAATATGACCATTTAGGAATATACTGTGGGCCACCATCCCATATTTTTTGTAGTGATAAAGTAGATCTACATGCCTGTTGCATGATGGGAGGATGTGCAATACTTGTTTTTAGTCTCCCATGACACTGATCTCAGAGAGAGGATTTTTCTGTTGGTGGAATGCAATCCAATACCATGTGCGCTCTGGCATGGAACGTAGGCATGTGCATTTGTGGACAATGATCCTAGATGTGCTCTGTCGTGGAATGATAACTACGGGCATTCGCAGTCACAGGTATGAGTGGCGCGGCGGCAATCAGTTTATCTGGCATTTCAGTGTAAAGCACGTCACTTCCAGACATGCACACTAGGTGATGGACATTATCGGAACTCTAGTTCATGAGAAGTAGCGTAGGTGCAGTACATTATTGTAGACAGACTCCATTCTGTATATCCTGTGACAATTCACCTCTAGGAATGGGAATGGGCCTCCTAGTCTGGGAGGGGTTTTGGATGAAGTGGGATATTTAAACATGGACACCTGGCTATTAGGCACACTATGCTGAACATCATGAATTATCACTGTATCAAGCCTCCTGATGAACCTATTGGGGAAACGCGTTGAGGCGGATTATTGAAACATTCTCTGAGTACCCCATACCCTTTCCTTTATACATATTGTAGGGGTTTTACTCACTTGGGTGAGACAGGAGGAAAACATGAGGTATGTTCCTTTAAAAGTTCATGTGGGTTTATTGCTTCATAAACCCAGAAGCCAAACAGAAAAGCAAATAGCCTTTAGATCAGGCAAACAAAGTAAATGTCCTTAGCATGTCTCTGCTCAGCCAGGCCTGTGTGGCACACAAGCTGGGGTAGCGTCCAGTGTCCTGGCTTGGTCTGAAGACAAACATACACGCGAGGCCTTCTCCCTCCAAACACACAGACCATGTGCCAAACAACAGCCTCCATTTTATAGGCTGTTAACCACACCCAGAGGTGAGGTAAGTGGGTAACTGGAACCGCCCATTCTCTTTTAGCTACCCGTAACCCGCTCCCAGGTGCACCAAACGATCCTCTTAGTGCTTATGTGCCCTAGAGAAACACTCCGGGTTACATCACAGACACCAGCCATCTCTGTGATAACTCCCATCGACTAGGTGACCATTAGCCACCTTACATACATCCTCCCTCTGCCTTAAGCTGTGGGGCTAGGGACCTTCTACTACCAGACAAGGGATTCTGGAGAGGGCATCGGCTTTACCATGTAGCTTCCCTGCTCTATGTTCTACATGGAAGTGGAAGTCCTGTAGGGCTATAAACCAGCGGGTGACCCTGGCATTTTTCCCTTTGTTTCCCTTATCCATCTGAGTGGGGCATAGTTGGATACTAATTTAAATTTTCGACCTAACAGATAGTACCGTAAGGTGTCCACTGCCCACTTTATGGCCAAGCACTCCTACTCTATGACTGAATAATTTTTCTCGCAGGAGGACAGCTTTCTACTCAGGTAGAGGACAGGGTGCTCCTCCCTGTGTATCTCCTGGGAAAGGACTGCTCCTAAACCGACATCTGAGGCATCTGTTGGAGTATAAACTCCTTCTTGAAGTCTGGGGCAACCAGGACCGGTTGACTACACAGAGCCAGTTTCATTTCTTGAAAGGCCGTCTCCGCCTCTGCAGTCCACTTGGCCATGGCTGATTTTGTCCCTTTAAAGGAGGTCAGTCAGGGGTGCGGCCATCATGGCGAAGTTTTGGATGAATTTTCTGTAGTATCCCACGATTCCCAGGAAGGGTCTGACTTGCTTTTTCTACAGCGGTCCACTTTAGTAATTTGGGGTTTTATCTTGCCTCTACCCACTACATATCCGAGGTACTTGGCTTCTTATTTCCCCATGGCACATTTCTTCAGGTTTATTGAAAACCCTGCCTTCCTCAGAGCATCAAACACAGCCTGGACTTCTTCCAGATGACTCTCCAGGTCTGGTCTAAAGATAATAATATCGTCCAGGTATGCTGCGGCATATTTCTTATGGGATGCAAGGATGCGATACATCGGTCTCTGGAAGGTTGCAGTGACCCCCTGCAGTCCTAACTGCATCTGGATATACTGGAAGCATCCGTCCGGCATAGAAAACGCAGTCTTCTCTTTGGCTCCCTTTGCCATGGGGATCTGCCAATATCCCTTCGTCAGATCCAAGGTGGTTATTTACCTTGCTGGCCCAAGCCTCTCGATCAGCTCATTGACGCATGGCATGGGATATGCGTCAAATTTGGAGCCCTCTTTCAACTTCCGATAGTCGTTGCAGAATCTCCACTCGCCATCGGGCTTTGGGACCAAGACGATAGGGCTCGACCAACCGCTCTTGGATTCTTCAATGATACCGAGCTTCAGTATACGAGCCACCTCTTTTGGAGATCAACTCTCGTTGCGCCTCCGGTATCCAATAGGGCTTCAAGTTCACCCGCACATGTGGCTCCGTCAGAATCTCGTGTTCTATGAACCTTGTGCAGCCCGATAATTCCGAGAACAGATCCTGGTTCTTCTGCAGCAACTCCCGACACTGCTGTTTCTCAGCCTTCATTAGCGTTTCCACTATTGCGCCAGCGTCACCTTCTGGCTTGCCCAGCAAGCATGGAGCTTCCACAGCTTCTCTGTCTTGCCATGGCTTGATGAGGTTGATGTGGTATATCTGGTATGGCTTACGTCATCCCTGTTGATGAACCTTGTAGTTCACTTCACCCACTTTTTCCAACACCTCATATGGCCCTTGCCACTTAGCCAAGAACTTACTTTCCACCGTAGGAATTAGCACGAGGACTTGGTCTCCCGGATTGAGTTGCCTCACTTTGGCTGACCAGTTGTAGACTCTGGCATGAACTTCTTGTGCCTGGAGGAGATGTTTTTTTATGATGGGCATCACCTTCGCAATCATCTCCTACATCAGAGCGACGTACTCGATAACGCTCTTGTGGGGCGTGACCTCTGCGTCCCAGGTTTCCTTTGTGACATCCAGGAGACCCCGCGGATGTCGGCCATGCAGGAGTTCGAATGGCGAGAACCCCGTAGGGGCCTGTGGAACCTCTCGGATGGAGAACAGGTATGGTAGGAGACAGTCCCAGTTTCTACCATCCCTTTCTATGACCTTCCTCAGTATACTTTTCAGAGTCTTGTTAAACTGTTCGACAAGGCCATCTGAGGATGGTATACTGAAATCCTCAGTTGGGAGATTTGCAGGACTTTGCATAACTCCCTCATCACCTTACTCATAAAGGGAGTTACCTGGTCGGTGAGTATCTCCCTTTGGTAAGCCTGTTTGGGACAACACGTGGACCAACTTGCAGGCTATACTCTTTGCGGAGGAGTTTCTCAGTGGAATCTTTTTAGGATAGCGTGTGGCATAGTCCAGGATAACCAATATATATTTATGCCCACGAGCAGATTCAACCAGGGGACCGACCAAGTCTATATCAATTCTCTCGAATGGCACTTCAATAATGGGCAAATGGCACGAGGTGACTTCGAAAGTGAGAGGTGGTGGTGGTTAACTGGCACATAGGGCTAGACCTGCAATACTTAAATATTTCACGGGGACATCCGGGACAATAGAACCTCTGCATGATTCATTCCTGTGTTTTTTTACACTTCCAGATGTCCCCCCCCCCCCCCCAAGACATGTGAATGGGCCATGTCCAACAGCTTCCGTCTAAAGGGGCCCGGCACTATTAATTGCTCTACACGCTCCTCCCTCACTTCCGTGACCCGGTACAACAACTCCCCACTCATCATAAAATGGGGAAATCTTGTGTCAGCCCCCGGCTCCTGTGCAACCCCATTTATAACAGTGACATTATTAAAGGCTTTCTTCAGAGTTAGGTCCCTATGCTGGGCAGAGCCAAAATTCCTGCTGGTCACTCCTAACTCCAGAATGGCAGACTCTGTGGGCGCTACCTCCTTATCCTCCACAAGGACACAAAAGGGAAACCTGTCAGACTCTGGATGTGGTGATACCTCATCAAGGTTAACTGGTTTCTTATCTGAGCCAGAAAGCCCGGAACCCTTCCCCCACAGATCCCAAAACAAACAAAATTCCCAGCCTATAATAATAGGGTGCAATAAGTTCTGAATGACACCGACCTCGTGGGACTCAGTACTGTGGGCTGTTTCAATGTCCACTCTGGCCATGGGGTAGTCCTTAGCCTCACCATGAATGCACTGTATGCCAACTTTTTTCCCCGGGATAATTTGGTGAGGAAGGGTTGTCCTCCTAAGGGTCACCAGAATCTCGGAATCTAGCAGTGCCATTAACTCCCGTCCGTTCACCTTCACGTGATATGCTTGTGGCCCCTCACTGGGTGAACAGTTTACACTGCAGGTCAGATAAGCATAATATGAACAACTGCATCCTATGCTGCAATTCATCGGCTCAGGGATCAGGGGACAACGGGCGGCTATATGGCCTGGGCCGCGGCACCTCCAGCAAACAACGTCACCCGTAGGGACTTTGGACCCACAGTATGGAGTGGGCTGCCTTCCCAAGGAATCTTCAACTCCCTGGTATCTCTCGACCTGTCTGACCAGTTCATCCGCATTCTGGGAATCACCCTGGGCAACCAAAGTCTGTATGGGCCTCGGAAGGGAGTGCACAAACCGGTCCATCACCACCCGTCTCTACCATCTGCTCAGGCATAGAGGACTCCAGCTGCAGCCACTTATGGACCAGGTGCAACAGTTCAAATATTTGGGAGCGAGGTGGTTTGTCCCGGTGATACTCCCAGCACTGAACCCGCTGTGCCCTGATAGTCATTGTCACCCCCAAGTGCAAGAGAATCTCAGTTTTTAGCTTGCCATACTCTTTGGCGTCCTGCAAAGCTAAATCATAGTACACCTTCTGGGGCTCTCCCGTCAAGTATGGCGCCAGTACCTCTGCCCACTGCTCTGGCGGAAGTTTCTCCCTCTCAACGACCTTCAATGTCATCCCCAGGGGTCATTTTCTGCAAAGCCCGTCTTACTGCCTTCGGGACGTGGGAGTCATCAGCCGGACCTGGGGTTGGGGCATTCTTCCTGCCCTGGATGGCGGTTGCCAGAAGCTGCATCTGCTGCCGTTGTTCCCGCTGGTGCTGCTGGATCTGCTGTAACAACAGCCTGTTGGTCTCCTGCTGTTGCTACATCTGGCGATGCTTGCTGGCTTGCAACAGACTTCACCCAGGACATGCAATCTTTCCTGTAGCAATCACACATTTCTGCTGGGAATGCTGCCCGCACGTCTAACACCAATTGTAGAGGTTTTACTCACTTGGGTGTGACAGGAGGAAACCGTGAGGCAAGTTCCTATAAAAGTTCATGTTGGTTTATTGCTTCATAAACCCAGAAGCCAAACAGAAAAGCAAATAGCCTTTAGATCAGGCAAACAAAGTAAATGTCCTTAGCAGGTCTCTGCTCAGTCAGGCCTGTGTGGCACACAAGCTGGAGTAGCGTCCAGTGTCCTGGTTTGGTCGGAAGACAAACATACACAGGAGGTCTTCTGCCTCCAAACACACAGACCATGTGCCAAACAGCAGCTTCCATTTTATACGCTGTTAACCACACCCAGAGGTGAGGTATATGGGTAGCTGTACCCACCCATTCAATCCTAGCTACCCGTAACCCGGCTCCCAGGTGCACCAAACGATCATCTTAGTGCTTATGTGTCCTAGAGAAACACTCCAGGTTACATCACAGAGACCAGACATCTCTGTGACACATACCTCCCATCGACTACGCGACCATTAGCCACTTTACAATACCTTGATACATATCTGGTTTTATGACTTCCCCCACGGCTGATAAAAGGGACCCTCTGGGACTTATCTGACCTCTAATATGGACATACAGGTGATAGAAATGTGAATCTATACATCTATGCCTCATATTAGAGGTCTGTTTGTTGTAAAATGGCTTTTTATTCAGTGAAGATTCCAATGCTTGCTGGCCAGGGGATGGGAAGAAATCCCCGCCTACTGTGTTGATTAAAATATTTCCCCACTTTCCTGCATGTCACAGTGCCCTGTGACGTTCAGTCGCCATGTCCAGATCCCGCGCCTGCGCGCTTTTTGCGGTAGTGACCCACTTGTACTGTGTACTATGCAGCCATAGTACTGCAGAGATCTTAAGCCAAGGCGCCGGGAATTCACCGTGACTCACCGGCACCTGCGCACAAGATCCCTGCAGTACTATGACTGCATAGTACACAGTACAGCTGCACCTTCCGTAAAAAGTGAAGTGCGCGGGACCTGGACATGCTAACTGCACGTCACAGGGCACTTCTTCCCATCCACCGGCCCGCAAACATCGGAATCTTCACTGAATAAAAAGCCATTTCACAGCAAACAGACCTCTAATATGAGGCATACTGGTAAGTATAGATTCACATTTCTATCACCTGTATCCCCATATTAGAGGTTAGATAAGTCCCAGCGGGTGACAGGTTCCCTTTAATCAGCCATGGGGTAGTCGGTAGAGTGGATTCCCTTTAATAAATACTCACTAAGCCCCATTCTTCGTGCAGATACTAATGAATCCAGGACCTATGAGATTTTTAACACATGATAGTTGGATAGATAGAGGCGTACCATTCATAGTAGCAGCTCACACGGCCACTATGGTGTCCATGAAAAAACACAGAATTTGAGCTTGGTTTTAGTTGGTATCCATGCAGCACATAAATGCATGTTTACTAGGGCCATTAATCAGAAAAAAAACCTATAAGAAGAAAAATGGTCATAAACCCTGCTGTAAATAAATAAATTAAAAGCAAAAGTGCATTTAAATAAAATGGGGTCCTTAGCAACACTGTTTTTGATCAAAAATAACATGAAAGCTATCCCACCATGGCAAGGTGAACCCATTTGGGATAGGCCTGCTATGTATAATAAAAACCTTACCATGTGTCTGCCTCAAACTTCTGTGTGTGAATCAGACATGAGATCTAACGTGATAGAAAATTACAGTCCGGGAAAGACGGGAAACATTCATATAGACGACAGGCGGAGATGTGGTCAGTGAAACACTCTGGCTAAATATGTTTCTAGTGCTGTAGTAGAAGATGAAGATGTCGTCCTCATCATGAAATAGTTATTTCTCATATTACTTGTACTGAATATCTCCTGCAGTATTGCTAATGCCGATTGCAATGTTGGTAAATGAGGCGAGAATTAGCTTTATGGAAGATGAGTCTTTGAGAAATGTGTTCAGCTACAGACTCCAAGAAAGAAACCGCTTGCTGTCTGTGGCTTAAAATATATAGGTTTTATTAGTATATGTAAAGAAGAAAACTAAATACTGTAAAATAATAAATCTCCTCATATGTTTCCCCTTATTATCTCCAGTAATTGTATTATTACACAGGATTTTTATGATGTTACATTGGCTCATCATCTTCTCATTCAGGTCTTTACAATATCAGATCCTCTCAGTGAAGATCTTCTATTTAAGAGAATTTTCCTTATGGACCCATCAAAGATGGATATGGACAGAGACAAGATGGCGGAGAGGATATTACACCTCACCCTAGAGATCCTCTTCCGGCTTACTGGAGAGGTGAGAGATTCTGATGACGTCACATTACATCATTCTTATCTATGGGAATAACAGATGGCCAGAACTGGAGAGGTGAGGACTCTGGAAATGTCTGTAGTGAGATTTATTAATGTGTCTCTCCATAACCAGGATTACACATTAGTAAAGAAGACCTCTAGTGAGCGCTGTCAGGACCCTGTGTCTGAGGGATGGGAAAGACCCCTGAGCCCAATCACAGGGCCTCCATCTCACCCCTTGATACATGAGGACATCAATGACCAGAAGATTCTAGAACTCGCCTACAAGATGATCGAGCTGCTGACTGGAGAGGTGACACTGCTGGGAATACTGGGACATTATACAGTAACACTATGAAAGGATCGGGGGGATGACTGTATCATTGTATGTGTCAGGTTCCTATAAGGTGTCAGGATGTCGCTGTCTATTTCTCCATGGAGGAGTGGGAGTATTTAGAAGGACACAAAGATCTGTACAGGGACGTCATGTTGGAGGTTCCCCAACCCCTCACATCACCAGGTAATAGACAGGACTAAATACACACGGCCCATAATTATCTGTATGTAAAGAATGAATTCTGTTCCTGTATGTGTTTCCTCCAGATATATCCAGTAAGAGGACAACACCAGAGAGATGTCCCCGTCCTCTTCTTCCACATGACTGTAAAGAAGAAGATCCCAATGTTCCTCAGGATCATCAGGTAGATGGAGAGAAGATGTCATGAGATCTCACCTATGATGTGTAGACTGCTGTGATGGTCTTGTGTTCGGTGGTGATTTATCCACCAGTATTATATGTTTTATACTTGTGTAATGAGAACGGTGGAGATGGCAGGATTAAATCTGATCTTAGATATAACGTCTCATCTGTTTGTGACTTTTACAATATTTGTTTCAGGGTGAAGATCTGACCCATATTAATACTACAGAGACATATGTGAGGGGTGATGAGCGGTGTAAAGAGGAGATTTCTGCATATGACTACCCAGGTGAGTAGTGACCACTAAATGCAGAGAAGTCACAGATTCTTCTCAGTCACCGGCTGTGGCTGCTTTATCAGTGGTGTAGTCCGGCCGTATCACAATCGTGTGATCACCATTTTGCAACTAGACCAAAACATTCTCCATCCAAAACTGTTCAAATGATTTTGGGCCTTGAAAGCCCTTTTCTACATAACTTACAACCTGGAGGATCCACCTGCCCCCTGGAATTGGGAGACGCTGACCGTGACCTGCCCAGGTCTGTAAACTACAAAGCCTAATGACAGCGTACGTAGAATGTGCTGACAAGTTAGAAAATCACTTGAAGAAAAATATAATGATGGGTCTGTAAGAGAAAGCGGAGGGTAATGATGCTGTCGGCTTCCTAGAACCCTGATATCTTATTGGATGAATCTACCTTCTCTCCCTTCTGTGCTGCTGAATGTCCTCATATGGTCCCTACAAGACCAGGTCCAGTCTTTCTGGCCAAACTTTATTTTTATGATCTACAACATTAAATGTGCAGTGAGGCCAAGTGTGAATTTCTGTACAATAACAACAGAGTTTCCCTTTATTCTGACTTTTCAATTTCTTTTAAAACCGATTAACTTCAAACAGGATTGTGATAAACTAAACAAAAAAAAAAACATTACACCTGTGCCATGATATATCTCTAAGCTAAATTTAAGACACCTCAGCTCTGCACTATTATAATAAGTTCTCTTTGAATGTCTAATATTTCTTCTTGAAACTCATCTGACAGAAAATATTGTCCCTTAAGATAGTTTAGATGCCAAGAGCCACCGAGCCCCATACTCTAATTACCACAGGGAGGTTTCACCACTAGTTACTCACTACTTACTGATGGAGAATGTTGAGTTTGATGTGTTATTGTCTATACTCACAGTTTTGACTACATTAGTTGGTTCCCAAAATACTCTGATTTAACCCCTTCCTGCAGCCAGTTTTGTGTTCCTATCAGGGCCCATTTTTCAAATCTGACATGTGCCACTTTATGCGGTAATAACTTTGTGAAGAATTCCAAAGGATAATAGGAAACAAATGGACCTTACAAATTATATTCCAACTTCTCTTGAATCCGACGATACCCTATATACGGTTGTACACTACTGTCTGGGCACATGGCAGGTTGAGAAGGGGAGGAGCGACACTTAGCTAATAGATTGCAGACACAATGTATTGGGGGCGCTGTTCGTGGTCACCTGGCAGCTCAAAAGATGGCCAACACGAACAGGCTTGGCGCTATCTACTCCATTTTCCAGATCCCAGGGTTTGCCTTGCTCATCACACTTTAACCCCTCTACATGGATTTGGACTTATCTTGGGCCACAGTGTTACCTGCTATTCTGTGATGTGAGATGGCAAGAAGAATAGTGGGGTAGCCAGATCAGAACATGGAGGTCAGAGAAAATACAAAATCACACGAGTAGTCAGTAAACGGGCCGAGGTCACAACAGGAAACAAATACACAAGCCGGGAGCTGAGCACAGAGGACTGACCCAGAGGAGAACAAGGCTGGATCTGGCAGCTTCCGGCAATATGCTTCCAGCTTTAGTAGGGTGCGGTGCTTTCCAGTTGGCTGAAGCAGAGAGCAGATTACTCCAGCTGGACAGCACACACACCCATACTGCCAGACTGGATAGTACTACTGGTCCCAGGCACCCTAATCTTAGTGGCTGGACAGAGCCTGTGCCACCCAGAGCTTCTGGTTCTGACGTCTCCTCCATCACCAGCTCCTCCTGCAGAATGAATAAGGCGGCTCCTGGTGACAGAAGCAGACGTTGCAGGAGCAGATCCCAGAGGAGATGGGACACACCATTTGCACAAACCCTAATGTGACCAAATTGCAGAAAGCCAGAGCAGTAGAAATCCCCATAAAGTGACACCATTTTGGAAATTATAACCCTCAGTGAAATAATCTATAGGAGTAGTGACTATTTTGACTCCACAGGCACTTTCCGGAAATTAGCACACACATTACCCAACACATAGTGCCCAGATTGTGTTCCAGGAGACACACACCATAAATTAAGTGGGTTCTTCTCACTATAGTAATGCCGAATACATGGAGGCTAAATGTGGTTTGGGCGCAGAAGCGAGGGGGAGATCTGACTTTGGGAGAGCGGATATTGCTGGATTGGTTTATGGAAGCCATGTTGATTCTCAAGAGCCTTTGAGCCACTAATAATGTGGAAACCTCTGGTTTTCCATTGACAGATGATGGACCTGAGTGGGGACTTGTTTTTTGTGAGATGAGTAGAAGTTTTTATTGATATTATTTTTGCCTACATAACATTGTTTGGTGGCTTTTTATTCCATATTTGGGAGGCAGAATGAATAAACAGTTGAACACTACGATCCACTGGTTCATCCTATGAGGTTTTCTAGTAGACTGTGAACTGTTATTGTCTTGGTGAATAATGACGGCTAACATAGGGCAAACTTTAAAAAAAATCACAGAAAAAGATACAGCCTTACTAACATCAAATCATATAACAAATGCACTAGCAGGATGCCGCAGACCCCCACGATAAAGGGGGGGGCAGCGCAGGTGCAAAATACTGATGGAGCAACCACTCATAATCGTACCAATTCATGGAGGGGGTGGTTGCCTAGTATTAAAGATGCACACAGATGAAGCTTGCATAGGACGCCAGTCACACAGGTAGGTGTGATGCCCAGTGTCTGGCTTAGCCTAATGATGCCCATACTATTAGATCAGGAGGGCTGCCTAGCACTATATAAGTGCACCCCACATGGACAGACACCCCTGTACACCCAACCAACACTAAAATGCTAATGCATTTGTTATCTGATTTGGTGTTGGTAAGGCTGATTTTTCTGTGATGTTTTCTTGGTAAATAATGATACTTTACATAAAGTGCATTTTTACGGAGAGTTTAAGTAAAAATGTTCAACAATATAAATTTTGTTATTCATAACTAATAATTGGTTTTATTCTTGGCAGATGACTGTACCAGGAGATCAGAGGGACAGCTGACACCTTCAATTTTTAAATCAGATGATCTTGAGATCACACAAGATACAATTGAAGTGAATGACATTACTCCAAATATACCATCATCCCTTCACAGCAAAGATCTGTCATCTGATTCATTACAGACTACTAAGGAAAGTCAAAGTCACAAAATAAGCATTAAAAAACAAATTGTTCCTAAAGCAAAGAAGCCATTTTCATGTTCAGAATATGGAAATAGTTTTTCCCTCGAAAAGTCTTTTTTTAAACATCAAAGCATTCACACAGCGGAGAATAGATTTTTTTGTTTCAAGTGTGGGAAATTTTTTAACCAGAAATCGGATCTTGTTAATCACCAGAGAAGTCACACAGGGGAGAAGCCTTTTTCTTGTTCAGAATGTGGAAAATGTTTTGCAGAGAAATCAATTTTAATCAGACATCAGAGAACTCACACAGGGGAGAAGCCTTTTTCCTGTTCAGAATGTGGGAAATATTTTAGCCGAAACTCAGGTTTGCTTAAGCACAAGAGAATTCACACAGGGGAGAAGCCTTTTTCTTGTTCAGAATGTGGGAAATATTTTAACCAGAAATCATATTTGGTTAATCACCAGAGAACTCACACAGGGGAAAAGCCTTTTTGCTGTTTAGAATGTGGGAAATGTTTTAACCAGAAATCAAATTTGGTTAATCACCAGAAAACTCACACAGGGGAGAAGCCTTTTTCCTGTTCAGAATGTGGGAAATGTTTCATCCAGAAATCAGATATGGTTAAGCACAAGAGAACTCACACAGGGGAGAAGCCTTTTACCTGTTTAGAATGTGGGAAATGTTTTAGCGATAAATCAGATTTTATTAAGCACCAAAGAACTCACACAGGGGAGAAGCCTTTTTCCTGTTCAGAATGTGGGAAATGTTTTGTGAAGAAATCATCACTTCTTAGTCACCAAAGTATTCACACAGACGAGAAGCCATTTTCATGTTCTTAATGTGGGAAATGGTTTACACGGAAATCAACTCTTAAAGGGAAGGTGCCGCATTTTTACATTATGTAAAATAAATTAAAATGTTAAATTCCTTAATGTTATAACATATTTTCAAGTGCCCAGTATTTATAGTTTATTTTTTATTAATTTGTTTTGCAGCTACTGGGGGCTGCCATCTTGCTTTTCAGGAGTGTAAGAGTTACTACGTTACTACCTCTTGAAGCTCATCAAGAGAATGCCAAGATTGTGCAATGCAGTCATCAAAGCAAAAGCTGGCTACTTTGAAGAACCTAGAATGTAAGACATATTTCAGTTGTTTCACACTTTTTTGTTAAGTATATAATTCCACATGTGTTAATTCATAGTTTTGATGCCTTCAGTGTGAATGTACAATTTTCATAGTCATGAAAATACAGAAAAATCTTTAAGTGAGAAGGTGTGTCCAAATGTTTGGTCTGTACTGTACATTTTTTCAATGTAAAAGAGGCCATTGTGAGGAAAGCAGAGGAGTTGGGTCCTGGTGATTTAAATGGAAACGCATATAATTGCTCACATATCTATCCTGAATGACACTTGCTAAAAGAAGGGTATTGAAACCACTACTTGATGCCATCCGGGAAAATGGCCTGATGTACTCCTGGGGGTACCCATTCTGGCTGTATATTTTCAAAGATCCAAGCAACATGAGAACTATTTGTGATGCCCTGGACATTCCATATACCTGACTGCCCACCTGCTCCACCATTGCCACAGAGAGTTCCAGCACGTCACAGAAGGCGTTCAATGGATCAGGAACTTGATGGTGATGCAGCCAGATGGGAAAGGAACCTGCCAATCATATGAGCTCCTGAAATTAATCTGGTCTTCCCTGATGAGAGACAGTTTGCAGATGCTTACTTATTTCTTTAAGCATGTAATTAGATATATCTAAATAGAGCATTAGGTGCCACTCTTCCACTATATAGAATGTCTAAGTTCATATAAGATCTTAGACTGGCATATAAGTTGAGTTCACGTGATACTACTGTAATATCAGGCTGTATTACTTTACTCGCTATATATTCCATGGTTCCACCTAATAGGAATCCTAGAACTGAACGTTTGACTTACGCCTGTAAAGACAACCCCCAGTTAGGGACTTGCATTGGGATCTGCTTGTTTCGCAATTTCCTACTGTTTTGATATATTTATAATCTATACTTCTTAGACACTGAGCGGTAGACGTTACTATCTACCGTCTACACTTCATCTTTTCCCTTAACCTTTCTCTCTTCCATTCCCCCTTTTTTTCATATAATATGGCACAACTCAAAACTTGCTCATTAAATGTCAGAGGACTTAATGTTCCAGAGAAAGGAGCTCAAGTGTTTTATCATAGGCATAAACAGCACGTACATTTTCTCTTTCTTCAGGAGTCACACTTTAGAGGCGATCATATACTGTACCTCAGTTTACTAATAGATATTATTCATCTTGGCGTCCCAGGAGAGGAGGGATGTGTTTGTTAAGATCTCCATCTACTCCAAAATTTTGACTTTGTGACCAAATTGTGACCAAATTAAGACATGCCGTCATTACTTAAACTAAAATATTTTGCGGAGGACCTTATCATCATTGGAGGTGACTTTAATCTTGTCTTGGATCCTTCTTTAGACTCGTCCCGGGGCTGGAGTCACCAATCTAAAACACAAACAAAAGCTTTGCTAATTGTGCTTTGGTCTCAAACAGTCGATGTATGGAGGATACTACATTCAGACGTAAAGGATTATACCTATTATTCTCCTTTACACAATATGCATAGCCATATAGTCCTTTTCTCAATTAGTCATCAGTTGCCTACATGGCAACCTACATCTCAGGTAGGAACTGCTGTATGGTCAGATCATGCTCCTGTATATTGTAATCTGACTATACCTGACTCCACCAAGGATTCAGATGTTGGAACCTAAATGATAATCTGCTGAAAGACTCACTCTGTGTCTCAGACCTTCTTGAGACTATAGACTCCTTCAAATATATGAGCATGATGAAACTGCCTTACCATTTAAATTGGAAGCACTCGCATGCGTCCTCAGAGGGATAATAAAACATAGATAAATGCTAAAAAAAAGGAGAGAACAGCTAAAGTCTCCCATTTGCTTGAGTGGATTGATCTCCTTGACAAACAGCATAAGCGATCTGCTTCCCTCCAGGTATACGGAGACCTGCTTAACGCTAGAAGGGTACTTGCAAATATTGTGTAATTTCAGGGCACCTACTTATGGAAGGAACTAAGTGGAAGCTTCCATTCTCGGTACTAGATATGGGGCCTCCTCGAGAAAATGACTTAAAATGTCGTACACTAAAATTAATATATAAAGTGTGGGATAGGGGTAAAATATTCTGGGGATTGGAATGTACACAAACTATACCCATTTATGGCACAACTATAACTTACCAGAGCTACATAAACTAAAAAATGTTAGTGAGTGGGAGGATAGGGGTATATGTTTGGTATTACAACTCTTGAGGGATGGATTATTCAAGAGCTTTGAACAAATAAAGGCAGGTTTTAACCTTCTGCATAGGGTGTTTAGTCAATATCTGCAAATACGACATGCGTATTGTACATAACTAGAATAAACGCCATACTGATTGATAGACATCACCCAATAGATACCATTACTACATCGTTGGATACAAACGGTCTAATATCCCTTATTTATAGGCAGTTACTGGCCCTCAATAGGGGAAATACTGGATTTGACACCGAAACGTTCATTGTCAGAGTCACAAAGATTGTCCCAAATTCTTCTCATTCATAGGGTATATAGATCCCCAAGTATTTTATTTAAAATTGAAATACACATGTCCTAGATGTGGTCAAATTGATGCCAACCTGATGCATATGATGTGGGAATGTGTAAATATTGGCGACTAATGGAACGTGGTGATCGCTCTTGTACAATCTGTATTTGGGATACAACTTCAGTTGGAACCTAAAATCTGTATCCTAGGACTCCTGGGAGAACACGTAGACCCAGACTCCCATATGGCAATAGGTCGCTCAAGAATATTATTCCAAGCCAGAAAGTTGTTGGCACTACATTGGATAGACAATTCTCCCCCAACGATAACAGAACTAAGATCCAGGATGAATAACACTCTATGCTTGGAAAGTGGAGCTTATATTAATGGAACGCTCTCAAGAAATCCATACACCTGTGGGAACAATGGTTAATTACCCCAAGTATTGCTTCAGAAATACTCTACTGGACCATTTGTACATATCTCTGCAGTAAACCAGGAATTTATATCCTTATACCTAAGGTGTCAGCAAATAATAATTTTAAAATAAAAACATACAGAGAGGCGCCCTTGTGTGTACCTAGTGGTCTAATGGGGATTTTTTCTGGGGGGAGGGGGGAGGGAGGTAGTGAAAACACCTTTCGTGGTTGCACAACCACAGTGTGGGCCTTCAGTGTATAGTCAAACCCCAGACGATGCTGCGGCGTTCAGGCCTGACGGGTCCTGTGGGGGTGACGGCTCCGCAGGTCCTTCACTCTCTGTGCTCTGGCGCTGTGAGCTGCAGCTCTCGCTGCTCCCAGAGGGATACAATGGATGAACGTGGCTCCTAAGTGTGGCGCATGAATCCAGCAACCAGGCACAGTTATCCTTTTAGTGATGCTTCTTTATCTGACAAATGTGGCACTCACAACATGTTTCGGCGGGTCACCGCCTTCCTCAGGTGATAGCCACAATATGGTGTAGACATTTCTTATAAGGCTTATACCATTAAAAAGCAATTGATACAATTAGTAACCATTAAATAACAGGTGACAAATTAACTATCAATTGTCTATGAGAAAATGCCTGAACATACATTCCTTATAATGGACGCTATACCACTTGGCTGATAACAGAGACAATAGCACAATTAAACATTTGTATAATTTGGTTAAAAAGAGGTATAATTTACCTATTAATAATTGGATGTATCTATAACATAAAAAAACTCAGTATACTACCTTAAAATTACTCTAAAAGTCTAAAAAGCTTTACAATATGTAGTTTTTAATTTTATATTTTTGCAACCCCTTATAAGGAACACAAAATAAATAAATAATGAAATAAATTAAATATTCAAATAGTTCAATACATGTGCCAATATTAATTTACCTATCATGATATCTATTTGTCATACGGCTAGTTTATAATATTCTCCAAACTTAGATTGAGGCCTTCAGGCGATAAGGTACCCAATTTGAAAATCCAATAGTTCTCTCTATCTATTAGACTTTTTAACCTATCCTGCACCGTATCCTCTATATAGTCAATAATTGTTAGCTGAAGCTGCTTCGGATCTCTTTGGTGCTCTACGTGAAAGTGCTTTGACAAACTATGCAATAAAAATCCATTTTTGATATTCTGGCGATGCTAGTTTAATCTTGCATGCGTGGTTTGTATAGTACGGCCTACATGTTGTAGGCCGCATGTGCTCCCTATCAGATATATAACGTAAGAAGAGTGACAGTCGGATCTGCATTTTATCTGGAAGGTCTCGCCTGTGATATGAGAAATGAATGTTTTAGTTTCATTTTTTATGGTGCTACAGCAAAAGCATTTTGATGCCTCGCATCTGTAAAAGCCAACCAATATATGATCCTTTCTCTTGATATTTTTTACTAATGCTGTAGAACTTGGTGCCACTAAATTCTTCAAATTTTGGTTTCTCCTGTATATAATTCTTGGTTTAGCAGGTAAACACTAACCAAGGACTGGGTCACTGGACAGGATAAACCAATATTTGTTTAACATTTTATTTAGAGCCCCTCGTGAATGACTATATGTCGTGATGAGGCTATAGTCTCCATCTATTCTCTTATTAGTAGCACCATTACCATTATCAACAGTTTTATGCCAGGTCTCCGCTTTTTTGCTCATTCCATCCTGTGATAACATTTTAGCCTTTTTAAACGCATCATTTAGTAATTTTTCAGGATAACCTTTCTCTTTGAATCTCTTTTTCAAGATTCTTGATTCTTTAATAAATTCTGTGTCCTCATTACAGTTCTTTCTAATTCTCCAGTATTGGCCGTACGGGATGTTGCGTAACCAACCTGGAAGGTGGTTGCTGTCAAATGCAAGGTAGCTATTTAAATCGACCGCCTTGAAATGCGCTGATGTAACTATTTTTCCCTCCACATTCCTATATATTATTACATCTAGGAACTGAATGTTAGTGCTTGAAATGGTGGACGAGAATGTTAAACCCCAGGGATTGTTATTTAATTCCGAAATAAAAATTGCTGCTTCAAATGTACCCATGAAAAGATTGGCATAACTTGGGGTGAATCTCGTCCCCATTGCGCAACCCCTCGTCTGCCTGTATGTAGTCCCCTCAAATGCGAATACATTGTTACACAGTATGAAGTAAATGCTATCTAGAGTAAACTTTTTTTGTTTCTCTGGTACAAGTTCATCCTTTGATAAGTAATATTCAGTTGCCTCCATTCCCAACTTGTGTGTTATATTTGAATAGAGGGAACTAACATAAAGAGTAAAGAATATAAATTCCTTCTGGGGATCTATTTCTTTCAAGATAAAAATCAAATGGGTGGAGGTGGAGTCCCTTAGATGGGATTCTAAAGTGATCACATTAATTTGTAGGAACAAATCTACATAGTGCAATAGGTTCGCTGTTATTATCCCCGATATAATAGGACGACCTGTTTTTTTTTTTAGTGCATTTATGGATCTTGGATGGGAAATAGCAGTATGGAGTCCGATAGTAATGGATATTCAAAAACTTATTTTCCTTCTTATCCAAAATCCCTTCATCAATTTCTACCTTTATAAATTTTTTATATTCTATGAAGATGTTAACAGAATTGTCCTGTTTCATAGTAATCAACATCACTAAGTAGATGGATACCTTCCTTAATGTAACACCCACGGTTTCCACCTTTATCGGCTCCTTTAATAATAATTTCTTTATTGTTCCTAAGACTATAAATTGCTTGTCTTTCTGGAACCATCATATTATCTTTCTTTTTTACGTGGGGAAAAACATGGATATCTTTCAATATAATCTGTTGAAAAGTTTCTAGATGTGTCCCTTTATGGTGGGTTGGATAAAAATTAGACTTCTCTTTGACCTTGACATGTTGATGGCTATAGGGGCTTCATTTAAGGTCTCATTTATGAGGCTGCTCCCAATTGCCTTCTTGCGATTCCCATCTCCCTGGATACTGAAGATGGGGAATGTTTTGGTCTGGGCTTGGAGGGCGAGACGGGGCCTAGGACTCGAAAACGCCACAAGTAAGATGGCTGCCGCTTACCTCATGCAGTCTGGATGTTCCTTGCGGTTACTACGGAGGGAATTGTGGAGGCAAGTGCTGCAGGTGTCAACTCATTGATGGTGAAGCCCACAATTGGGAACATACTAACTGCTGTAAAAGGCAGGTAACTCCACTCTGACCATGTTAAGCACACAAATGGGGACTTGAAAACGGGCATATCCTGTATTAAGCAAGATCTGCATGAAGTTAATGAGAGAGTGGGGGAACTGGAGGAAAGAGTAAGCCATACAGAGGATAAACTGCCATTGACTCGAGATCTTGGAAAGGCGGTGCATAATATTTCTCTGCTGATAAATAAAGTTGATGACCTAGAAAATAGGTCATATGGAAACAACCTTCGCTTGGTGGCGATCCATGAGAAGTCAGAGGGAAAAAATCCTGTGACTTATTTTGAAACATGGCTGCCAAAGATCCTGGGAAAAGATGTGCTCTCCTGGTTCTTGACAATTGAAAGGGCACATAGGGTCCCTACTCGACCCCCCCAACTGGAGCACCCCCATTCCCTATGATTATCCGTTTGCTGCATTTTAAAGATAGAGACTTTATCCTGCAAGGGCTAGAGACCTTAAGGACATCACTATAGATGGTAATAGGATCTCCATCTTTCCAGACTTCTCTATAAAAGTACAGAAAAAAGAGCACAATTTCAAGATATTTAAAAACGCCTGAGGAGTCTACAAATACCATGCTATATGATGTTTTCCGCTAAATTACGAGTGGTTGCTAACGGAAATGTACATCTATTTGACTCTCCTACCTCTGCATTATCCTGGTTGGATGTCCCAAAAGTGGACATGAAGCGGAATATATTTCTAAGCACCTTTGTTATACAAAATATGAGACAGGTTGGTCTCTGCCTCATGTGGGTTGTGGCCATTAGCTAGCTATTAGCATAGCTAGACTGCTATGTTGGTTGTTAAATGTTCTTTCGATTGTTCCTTCTCTTCTTTTTTCCTGACTACTCCACTGCCTAAACTCACAGTCAGAGATGGAAATATATTTGCACATATCTGTGTACTGAGGATACGACCTTATACCGTATATGCAAGTATACTAATACGGCACAAATGCTAGATGTGGTGGCATGGAATGCTCGAGGGATGGGATACGCCACTACGAGATGTGCGGTTTTTATATATTTAAAAAGGTTTCCCCCAGCTATACTTTGTATTTCTGAAACTCACATGGTAAGGGACAGAATTCATTTAATGCACATAAATGCACATTGCTTATGAATATAATTTGGTGTACTGGTGTACTCAACCCATTCTAGAGGAGTGTTCTGGTCCACAGAATGGTCCCTTTTTCATGCATTAAGTCCATTATAGATCCAGATGGTAAATATGTTTGCATACTTTGAAATATTTATATCATATGGTTGCAATATATATTCCACCATCCTACTCAGGTGCATCGCTTAAGAAAATATTTTCTTTTATTAGCTCTGTCCCTGAAGTCCCAACTTTCATAATAGGAGATTTTAATAATTGCTTACACCCCTATTGGGATAAATTTCACTCCGGCGCAAGTCCCGAGAATGCCCTACCCACATCCCTTGCTTGACTGATGGAAGAGATGAGTTATGTAGTGGTGTGGAGTATAAAAACCCCGGAGTAAGTCAATTTTCATGTTACTCTAGCTTTCATCAGTCCTTATCTAGGATTGATTTAGCTATTGGGAATTCATTAATGTTACAATATATACATTCGACTAGCTATTTATGACGCAATGTGTCGGACCATTCACCTCTCCTTTCGTTGGGCAGTTTGGATCATCTTGCTAGAACTTCCTGGCGTCTGAACCCCTTCTGGATCCAGCTGATATGAGGCTCCCTGCATGCGAATATTCTTGAATATTTTAATATAAATGATGATACATCTCCTAACCATGTAGTCTGGGATGCCATGAAGGCGTTTGTTTGCGGATTATATATTAGAGAAATCTGTACTAGGAAAATGAAAACCAGGGAGCTTACTGACACTTTGGTGCAGAGTCTTGCGGACACAGAGAGTAAATTGTTGATATCTTACTGAAGAAGCAAAGGTCGACCTCGAGGGGGCACAAACAGTACTAAAAGAGTATCTGATGTCCATAGCCTCTAATAAACGGTTCTTTATTAAACAGAGATTCGTTGTGGAGGGGGAAAGTGCGGGGCACATTTTAGCTACAATCATTACGGCTCAGGGGGGCACCTCACAAATCGCCAGTCTGATTTTGGACAGTGGGGAGATGGTTAAGCAAAATAATGGGGCTCAATGTAATTACTATACTAAACTATACACTCCGAAATCTAACCACAGGATAGAGGAGATAGCAGAGTTTCTTGTGAGTATACCTCTCTCTAGACTGAATGATGAAGATTGAAAGATCTTAGATGGTGATATATTATTAGAGGAACTGGAGGAGGCGTTAAGTCAAATGCAAAATGAAAATGCCCCTGGAGTGGATGGATTGCCAGGAGAGTTTTTTAAGATGTATGCCTCACTTCTGATACCCCATTTGTTAAGTGCAATTGAAGATGCAGAGAGACAAGGATTACTGCCTATGTCCATGAGAGAAGCCATAATTGTATTAATTCTAAAACCGGGGAAAGACCCTTCTCTCCTGGAGTCCTATGGCCCTGTTTCTCTCCTCCCATTTGATGTCAAATTGTTTGCAAAAGTATTGGCAAATAGGCTCTCTCGGGTGATAAGATCTGTAGTGCATGAAGATCAAACGGGATTTATCCCGCATAAATCAACTTCCATAAATATTAGACGTCTGTTTTTGGGTCTTCAGTGTAGCTTGAAGGATTTGGGGGGGGAGCAATCCTGTCACTGGATGCCACTAAAGCCTTTGACGTGGAATGACACTTTCTGTGGGCTGTTCTGACCAAAATGGGACTTGGAGCTAGATTTATAGGTTGGGTTAAGCTGCTGTACGCTCTCCCAAGGGCAAGAATTAGAGTTAACAGCTGCATTTCTGAACCTTTCAATCTGAGAAGACGCACTCAGCAGGGGTGTCCTCTCTCCCTGTTACTATTTGCAATAGCCATAGAGCCACTGGCGGCCTTACTTAGATCTTCCGGGGAAATCTCTGGCTTTTAATGTGGTCACATAGAGCAGAGAGTATCCCTATATGCAGACAACCTACGGTACTTCTATATATAGGAAAACTTCAGGTCTCTATAACACTGGCCATAAATATAATGGAGGAGTACGGGAAATGGTCTTGGCTTTTAATAAATTGGTCAAAGTCCGCTCTGATGCCAGTTGACCCTCTTCCACTGGAGTTCATAACCCTACAATTGCAGATTCCCGTGGCTCCGGGGGAGACCAATGGAATACCAATCTCTTAACCTAGGCCCTTTATTAACCCAGTTTAGAACTAAGGTTAATACTTGGTGCCGCCTTCTACTGTCCATCATTGGTAGTGCCAATCTGATTAACCCCTTTCTGACGTGGTTAGTAATAGTACGTCGCACTGGCCCAGGCCTATTGGACCAGGTACGTAATGTTATGCGTGCTGCGATCGCGCCTGCACACAAGCGCCAACTTTCAACTGATAGCACTGGGTGTCAGCTGTGACAATGTGCCGACAGCGGTGCTTGACAGCTTCTGGCACATAGCACTGGGTGTCAGCTGTGACAATGTGCCAGGAGCGGTCAAGCACTGCTGTCAGCACATTATCCTCCGAAATGCTGTGATCGAAGTCCATCGGAGCATTCTGGGAGCAAGGGGAGATAAGCCTGGCTTACTTACCTCCTCTCCGGCGTCCTGCACTGTCTGTTTCGGGTCCCAGTAGTTGCCATGGTGACCCGATGTCGTCATGACGACATCTGGGTCACCAGGCAGCAGGAAGTTACTTTGATCAAAGTAACTTTTGCCTGTGCAGCGCTGACACCCTGCATCTCTATGCTATGCAAGTGATTAGCCTGCAAAAAGTGAAAGTCACATAGTGGGACAAAGTGTAAAAGTAAAAAAAAAAGTACCAGAAAGTGAAAAAAAAAACGAAACAAAAATTGAAAAAATATAAAAAAAAATAATCCCAAAAAATAAAAATATACTGTACCCATAAATAAATATCATTATGAAAAAAAACAATAAAAGTACACATATTTGGTATCGCCGCGTCCGGAACGACCTGACCTATAAAACTGTCCCACTAGTTAACCCCTTTAGTGAACACGGTAAAAAAAATAAAATAAAAAACTAAGCAAAAAACGGTGCTTTATCATCATACTGCCAAACAAAAAATGGGATAAAGCGTGATCAAAAAGACAAATGTAAATAAAAATGGTACCGCTGAAAACGTCATCTTGTCCCACAAAAAACAAGCCGCCATACAGTTCCATCAGCTGAAAAATAAAAAAGTTATAGCTCTCAGAATAAAGCGATGCAAAACAATTTTTTTTCTGTAAAATACCTATTGTTTAAGCGCCAAAACATAAAAAAAAAGATATAAATGTGGTACCGCTGTAAACATACTGACCCGAAGAATAAAGCTACCTTATCAATTTTACCACAGGCAGAACGGCATAACAAAAAACAATTCCTGATTTGTTGGTTATTGTTTATTCTGCCTCCCAAAAATCGGAATAGAAAGCGATTAAAAAATATCAGGTGCCTGAAAATGGTACCAATAAAAACGTCAACTTGTCCCGCAAAGAACAAGCCATCACATGACTGTTGGCCGAAATCTGGAAAAATTATAGCTCTCAAAATATGGTGATGCAAAAACTAGTCTTTGCAAAAAAAGGGTTTTTTAGTGTGTGACAGCTGTCAATCATAAAAACCTGATATGAATCTGGTATCCCGGTAATCGCACCGACCCGAAGAATAAGGTAGTCTAATCACTTATACTGCATGAGGAAATGCGGAAAAAATAAACTCTGTGCAAGGGTTAGGGTTGTGCTAGGGTTACGGTTGCACTAGGGTTAGGGTTGTGCTAGGGTTGGGTTTGTGCTTGGAGTTAGGGTTGTGTTGGGGTTGTCATTTTTTCAAAAGTAAAGAAAAAAAATGACGATATGGCGACTAGTGTTGAGCGCAAGTGCTCGCTACTTGAGTTTGAATTGGGTGCTCGGGTATGCACTGAGTATCATGGGTGCTCGAGTGACATGCTCGAGTCTCTGCCACATATGTTTTGAGGCTGTTATACAGCCAAAAAAACCTTGCGGGGATTGCCTGCCATGCACGAGCGATCCCCGCATTTCTTTTTTTGGGTGTCTAATAATTGTGAAACATGCGGGGCGGGGACTCGAGTGTGAGGACCTGGCCACTTTCTAAATACTTTTCCAGCACTGAGCACCCCTTTTCGTCAATCTTAATTTTGTGTTTTGTTAGAAATTTGCTTGCTGTGTTTTGTTAGTGATTTGTTTGCTCTACAGTTCAACCTCAGGTATCTATTCCATTCACTGACCATATCTCCGAGACCTTGGGCCATTGTTCTCTCCGTCACCACAGGTAGTCTCACATGCAAACCCAGGGTATGGGTTCCACCTGAGAAAATATCTCCACTAAGGCACAATTAGCTGGGGGAGGGAGGGGTGAGCTCTTCTGCCGATTCAGGGGGCTGAACCCTGTGGAGGAGAAAGAGAAGATTCATTGCTAGTCGGACTGAGAGCTGGGTGGAATCACGGGCTGCGGTCGTGATATCCATCATCCAAAGGAGCATATGCTATGACTGCCAATATACCGGCGGGAGATACAAAAAGCTGTGGGCCAACCAAAAGTTGGGGGACAGTGGGCATCACCTGGTACGGGGCAGTGGAACTACTGATCCCAGGTTGGAAAATCGAGGACTAAGAGAATTGCCTGTTGGACATTTACCTGGAATTGCTGTTCACCGATGTCGGAAGGAATAAAACTAATTGCATCGATAACCTGCCTAGGTGATTATTAAAATCCACAACCACACATCTTTACATCGAGCATCCACAATACATGGTGCATACCCGAGTACCTGATGCAAGCTCAAGTAGAGAACACTGGCGCTCAAGACTAATGACAATTTATTCAATATGATGACTTAAAGTTATTAAATTCTGTGTCGTACCTCTGGATTCAAAATGTTCACTATACCCCTTGATAACAGCCTTGAGGAGTCTAGTTTCCAAAATTGGGTCACTTGTGGGGGTTTCCACTGTTTAGGCGCATCAGGGGCTCTTCAAACACGACATGGCGTCCGCTCTCGATTCCAGCGTTCAAAAAGGTCAGATAGTGCTCCTTTCCTTCTGAACCTTCTGTGCATTTTCCCCACATATGGATTATCGGCGTACTCAGGAGAAACTTCACAACAGTTTCTGGGGTCCATTTTCTCCTCTTACCCTTGCGAAAATAAAAAATTTGGGGCTAAAAGATCATTTTTGTAGAAAAAGTTTGATTTTTTTATTTTCACGGCTCTACGTTATAAACTTCTGGGAAGCATCTGGGGGTTCAAGGTGTTCACCACACATCTAAATAAGGTCCCTGAGGGGTCTAGTTTCCAAAATGGAGTCACTTGTGGGGGGTTTCCACTGCTTAGGCACATCAGGGGCTCCCCAAACGCAACATGGCGTCCGCTAATTATTCAAACAAATTTTCCATTCAAAAAGTCAAATGGCGCTCCTTCTCTTCCGAACCCTTCCGTGTGCCCAAACAGTGTTTTTTCCCCCTCATATAGGGTATCGGCATGCTCAGGAGAAATTGCACAACAAATTTTTCCATTTTTTCCTGTTGCCGTTATGAAAATAAAAACATTAGGGTCTAAAGTAACATTTTTGTGAAAAAAAATAAATGTTAATTTTTTTCTTCCACATTCCAAAAATTCCTGTGAAAAGTTAATAAACTTCTTGCATGTGGTTTTGAGCACCTTGAGGGGTGCAGTTTTTAGAATGGTGTCACTTTTGGGTATTTTCTGTTATAAAGACCCCTCAAAGTCACTTCAAATGTGATTCCTAAAAAAATGGTTTTGTGAATTTTGTTGAAAAAAATGAGAAATCGCTGGTCAACTTTTAAAACTTAAAAAAATTGTGCTGATGTAAAGTAGACATGTGAGAAATGTTATTTATTAACTATTTTGTGTGACATATCTCTCTGATTTAAGGGCATGAAAATTCAAGTTTTGAAAATTGCTAAATTTTCACCAAATTTCAGATTTTTTCACAAATAAACGCAAGTGATATCGAAGAAATTTTGCCACTATCATGAAGTACAATATGTCACAAAAAAATAATCTTAGAATCAGGGGGATCCGTTGAAGCATTCCAGAGTCATTGCCTCATAAAGTGACAGTGGTCAGAATTGTAAAAATTGGCCCGGTCATTAACATGCAAACCACCTTCGGGGGTAAAGGAGTTAAAATGGTGTTGATGCCACAACTTCTGTACCTTTTTAAATAATGCTCCGGTCTGGATACATAAACCATTTTTTAATAAACCATTTTTTCCAGCACAAGCTGGAAAAACCCTGTAGGATTTCTGGAGATAGGAGATCTGCAAATCAATAAAGTAAGACACACTATGCTTGCTTCAATATTCAAGGTATGGGACCGGGGTAAAAAACTACTGGGTATATCAGGATATACGGAATATTACCCTTTTTGGCATAATCCAGGATTGGCGGAGATTCAGAATCTTAAGGGCTTCAAATCATGGGTTGTATAAGGGAATAACTCTACTGAAACGTTGCTCAGAAAATTCAAGAAAAGATAGCACTCACCACAAGGTCATGAAGTTCTTTAATCTGGATTACAAATTCATGTGAGCGGTTGGCACGAGGGATGCGGAGGTGAGTGAAGGTGGACGACGGACGTTTTGCGCTGAGGATTGTGCTTCTCCGTGTCCAACTAAGTAAACTTACACACAGACATATTCAAATGAATGGGTCTGCGCACATGTCAGTGTGTTTCCACGGACCGTGTGCCGGTGGCCAAAACACGCAGACATGTTTTTTTTGCACGCAACATAGGCCACAAAACTTACCACACATGCACACTGATGACATGGATGTCACTGCTGTGACACGCACCGGCACCTGGAAGACAGCAGTACAGTTTGCACTGTTCCCTGACTTTGAGTGCTGGAGGCAAGTCTCATCATTGTCCCCTACAGGCGCTGAGATCAGCACAAGCAAGGGACAATGTTGAGAGTAGTATTCTGCCCCCACTGTGTCCAACAACTGTAAAAATAAGAATAAAATAAAAAATACTTATACTCACCTTCACACCTAATTCCCTGAAGCCATTGCCCCTATAAACAAACCAAAAATTAAAAAACACAATATTCCTCACCTGTCCGGAGTTAAAAGTATCCAGTGTCCCTCACCGTAATCCATCTGGGCGACATTTCTGCATCAGCCTGAACGGTGGCTTGAGGCAACCGCATATGCTGAGGAGCAGAGGAGAATGACTCGATGCTGCGAGCCTGTCCCTGACATGTGCTGAACTCACTGAGCGCCGTCTTGTCACTCGGTGAGCTCAGCACAGTTCACCGTGAGAAATTTCAGGAGCCCGTACACACACGACTCCGCTCCATACACGTCGTACTAGCAAAAGGTTCTGCTACGTACACCTCACCTCGTACACGCATGGCTCCGCTCCGTACACATCGTACTTTAAAAAATGTTCCGCTACGTACACCTTGTACACACACGGCTCCGCTCCATACACATTGTACACACATGGCTCCGCTCCGTAAACATTGTACACACACTGCTACGCTCCGTGCACATCGTACACACCCGGCTCCGCTCCGTACACCTCGTACATACACGGCTCCGCTCCGTACACGTTGTACTAACATAAGGTTCCGCTAAGTACACCTCGTACACACAAGGCTCTGCTCCGAACACGTTGTACACATGCGGCTCTGCTCCGTACACCTCGTACACACGCGGCTCTGCTCTGTACACCTCGTACACGCGCGACTCTGCTCCATATACTTCGTACATGCGCGGCTCCGCTCCGTACACCTCGTACACACGCGGCTCCGCTCCGTACACCTAGTAATCGTGCAGCTCCGCTCCGTACACCTCGTACACACGCAGCTCCGCTCCGTACACCTCGTACACACGCGGCTCTGCTCTGTACACCTCGTACACACGCGGCTCTGCTCCGTACACCTCGTACACACGCGGCTCCGCTCCGTACACTTCGTACACACGCGGCTCCGCTCCGTACACCTCGTACACACACGGCTCTGCTCCGTACACCTCGTACACACGGCTCTGCTCCGTACACCTCGTACACACGCGGCTCTGCTACATCCACACTGTAAACCCCTCCTGACCCCACACATAAACTTCAGCTCATCCAGCACCATGACAACCAGCACAGCAGAGTCCTGCATCCACTGAGGCCCCTGATCATGTGACCCCTGACTCCTCCCCTCCTGTGACCTCATCACAGCTCCTGTGCGCACAGAGCAGCCATATATGTGGTGGCGGCTCTGCAGGTGGAGGTATGTGGAGACCCCCCATTACCGGGCGCAGGGGGCATTAACCCTTCAGTACCGAGACTCTTTTGGGGTCTTGTGTTGCCCCTTTATAAGAATCATAAGGTTTTGTTCTGTTTCATGTAAAAGATAAATACGATTAGTGATGGGGAGTCCGGCTCTTTTTGGTGATTCGGCTCCGCTCCGTACACCTCGTACACGCGCGGTTCCGTTCCGTACGCCTCGTACACACGCGGCTCCGCTCCGTACGCCTCGTACACACGCGGCTCCGCTCCGTACGCCTCGTACACACGCGGCTCCGCTCCGTACACCTCGTACACACACGGCTCCGCTCCGTACGCCTCGTACACGCGCGGCTCCGCTCCGTACGCCTCGTACACACGCGGCTCCGCTCCGTACGCCTCGTACACACGCGGCTCCGCTCCGTACGCCTCGTACACACGCGGCTCTGCTCCGTACACCTCGTACACACGCGGCTCTGCTCCGTACACCTCGTACACACGCGGCTCTGCTCCGTACACCTCGTACACACGCGGCTCCGCTCCGTACTCCTCGTACACACACGGCTCTGCTCCGTACACCTCGTACACACACGGCTCTGCTACATCCACACTGTAAACCCCTCCTGACCCCACACATAAACTTCAGCTCATCCAGCACCATGACAACCAGCACAGCAGAGTCCTGCAACCACCGAGGCCCCTGATCATGTGACCCCTGACTCCTCCCCTCCTGTGACCTCATCACAGCTCCTGTGCGCACAGAGCAGCCATATATGTGGTGACGGCTCTGCAGGTGGAGGTATGTGGAGATTCCCCATTACGTATTGTTCTCATTAGTGATGAGCGAGCGTGTATTGTTAACCCTTCGGTGAGCACGCTTGGGTGCTCGGCATTTATGTGTGTGCCGCTGAGGCTGCATATGTCAGGGTTGTTAGACAGCTGTGACACATGCTGGGATTGCCTAACAAACAGGCATTCATGGTTCCATTAATAAACACCTTGGCCGAGGGTATTGAATAAAGGGCCCTAATGGAGTGAATAATTGGACCCACAAACCCAAACCTATTTAATAGCAAGAAGACGAACGAACAATTGATTTGGTCAAACACCTTCTCAGCGTCAATTAAATGACATTTTATTGCATGAAATAAGTAATTGATCACCTACCAACCCGCAAGAATTCTGCCTCTCACAGACCTGTTAGTTTTTCTTTAACAAGCCCTGCTACTCTGCACTCATTACCTGTATTAATTGCATCTTGTTACATATATAAAAGACATCTGTCCACACACTCAATCAATCACACACCAACCTCTCCATCATGGCTAAGTCCAAAGAGCTGTGTAAGAACACCAGGGACAAAATTGTAGACCTGCACAAGGTTGGGATGGTGTAACGGGTGTGTCAGATGTGACCCTGCACCCTGTAATTGGTTACAGGACATCTCTTCATTTAGCATTACAGACACCTTCTTAGATCTGTCTCACTCTAGGACCCAGCGGCTACCTCCCTCTTGCTAATTAACACCCGGGCCTGGGTGTTTAAATACTTTCAGTCTGCAATAGGGAGGCGCCGGTGATATTCACATGTTTCCTTGTGAAAGCTTGGAGCAGGTGCAGTCTGCTTACTTCCTCTCTCAGTCCTTGGAGGCTGCCATATCGTTGGCCATACGTCTTGATAGACATGTGAGACCACCTTCTCCGGGGCCTTCTTGTCGGGGTTATGTACCTCTGCCGGGGAATCGGTCTGGGGGTGAACCAGTACTGGGGGAGGTAGCGGAAACCATGCAGTTAGTGGGCGCCTTTACATCATACATTTCCCCAGAGATTCGCAAGAAAAAAGGCGTATGTTTTTTTTTCTGGGATGAAGGGACGTTTTTTGGGACCTGTCCTTCAATTCCTAAACAAAAGGACAACTCACAGCAGAGAGGAATCTCTTATAGCATAACCTTTACTTATACTTATAAAACTTTATATCCTATATATCCATTACTGACTCAACATAACCCCTATTAACCTCAGGACACAAAAAGACTCGTTACAGATATTTACAGGATACGGTCTCCTGATGAATATATCCAGTCCTAACTGTTAAATAACATTAATCATATTCTAAAGTGCTATTGTGCAATATAGAAAGAAAATGTGTGGATCTCACCCATTTTGCATGTAGACACCATCCGGGATTTACTGTCTGTTTCAGTTGATCTTTTTCTGAGGACTGATGCTACCCTGTCGTGCCCGTGGTGTTAGCTCCCGCCCTAACAAGGGCAGTACCCAAGTGTACCTTCTAACATATCCCACAAAAACCCTCCTGACGCGTTTCTTTCTCCTTACGGCGAATTCATCAGGGGAGTATGTTTAGCATTTTGGGGAAGGCACAAATAATGCAAAGAGAGAAAGTGACTCCGTGCCAATAAAGTGTCAAAGTGAGTAAAACAAAACATTAAATAAGGCTCACAATGGTGAGTGTTCATTACAGTCATGCAGAGTGCTGCCACCACTAATGTTCCAAAAACATATGGGGAGATAATCCCACACACTATCTTCCTGTATGTAAATAGGTTTAATTTAGGTTTATTTTCCCTCTTTTCCAGGGAGTCCTATGTCACTTCCCGGGCGGGCTTATATCTCTTTTATATTTTGGTTGCTATAATTCCAGGGTTTCTCTATATAAAACCCATTGCTTTTTCAAATACATTATCCCATAATAGTGCTGTCATCAGACTCATTCCATTTTGTCCACCTTATATGTATTCCCACTCTTTCAAAACATGTCATTTCCTGCAGTGTGGAGTCTCACAATTACATGACATAGCTGGGTCTCACCCGATCGCATCATTTCCGCCGCCCAGCAAGCCGCGACCACTTGACACCACCGACCGCATCCATTTCCAGTCGCCTTGCAGGTCACAGTCACGTACCATACCCGATCGCATCATTTACGGCCGCCGGGACGCCACGGCCACGTGACATCACTGGCCGCATCACTTCCGGCCGCCCGGCAGATCACAGTCACCTGACATAGCTTATTACATAATTTCCGGCCGCCCGGCAGGTCACAGTCACCTGACATAGCCGATCACATAATTTCCGGCTGCCCGACATGCCGTGATCACGCAATGCAGCCCCATTTTTACAGCCGCCTACACTCAGCCATATGTTACAACATGTCTCTGTGGACTCCGCATCGCTTCCGGTCACGTGGCACCCGAAACGCCTCCGTCACATGGCCGACCACATATGGTCACATGTCTCCATATATACCGTATTATTTCTAAATGATTACCACTGCCATAGTGACAATCAAGCCAAATCACACATGATGCTCCTTCCTATTTGGGGTAGGCTGGCAGTTTTAAATACACACTTCATCAGGCGACATAATTTAAATATACATATTTCATTCTGAAGGCACTCTTTAAGCAACCTGTTGCCCACAATGTAATATATTATATAGCTATACATAAATTTCCCTTCTTCCTAAGGGTGTATAATCCTTAAGGATATAAATATCACCTTCTTTTGAAGGCACTCAAGGTTTTAAATGCTCAAAAATCGGATTTTGACAGGCTCATGTAATGGGACCCTCCACGTAAGCATGATCAAATGGGGGGGAAGGGAGGGGGAGGATTTTGTTCGGCGGAGGTGGGGATAATGAGATACTCCTTTCAGATAAAACAACTATAGCTAAGTTGCTCATTGAGCCACAGTGTTTAACCGGAAAATCCATCTTGCCTCTTTTTGCTGTAGGATTCTGTCCATGTCCCCCTCCATACTATTCATTTTCATGCAATCAATTCCCGTAAATGATATTAGTTTTGGATCCCCCCGTGCATTAAATTTACATGTTTAGCAATGGGTGTGTCATTATTGTTTGCAATATCATTTAGATGCTCTCCTATTCTTCTTCTCATTTCTTGTATGGTCTTCCTTATATACTCCTTTTTGCAAATACATGTTGCTTTATATATCACAAATTTTATTCTGCAATTAATAAAACTTCTAATATCAAAGGACAATCCAGTAACGTTACTCATAAAGGTTTTTGTAGTCTTAACATTCGGACAGGCCACACATCTGCTGCAATTGTAGCAGCCATTCGGTCTCACTGGTAACCAAGACTTGTCCGTTTTAGATTGCACAAAATGACTTTTCACAACCCTCTCTCCAATCGTTTTGTTTCTGCGAAACGTGATTTGTGGTTTTGTACCCACAACTTTTTTCAAATCCTCGTCCATGGCTAGAATTTCCCAATATTTTTCTATAATGGCCCTTGCTTGTGGGGCACCATTATCGTATGTCGCAATCAACCTAATAAGTTCTTTTCCTTTTTCATTATTGTCTTTTGTTCTTGGATAGAGCAGATTTTCTCTATTTTGTTTTAAAGCTCTTCTCAAAACCCAATCAGGGTATCCCCTTCGTTTAAACCTCTTTCTCATTTCCTTAGCCTGCTGTATAAATTCACCATCAGTCGAACAATTCCTTCTCAGCCTGATGTATTGATCTTTTGATGTATTGGCCGTAACGAAACCTTTTAGCGGCAGACAAAGAGGGTGAGGTAGAGGTAGATATAGAGGTGACAGAAATAGTAGACCATCACCGAACTCAGTTTTTTTAGAAAGAAATTACCCCCTCAGGAGTCAGAACACCTATATGGATAAATCATTAATTTATCTGATAGGTCCCTCAGTCGAATGGAAATTAATGTATTGAGTAAAGGATTATCATATGTGCCACCAAACGTCTTCAGTCTCTTTGACTGGGTTAAAGATTTTAATTTATTTGCCCGTAGGTTAAGGTCGCGCAAGCATTTTTTGCAGCAGAAAAAACGATTGTGCTGTAATCTGAACATCCCGCTTGATCTATTGTCTGATGTGCAAGAACTGGCTGGGTTGAATGAATACCCCTGTGGGACAGATGGAATGGAACCCCACTCATCATTGAGAAGTAAAAGCACAAAAATGCCTCCACCCTCAGGGGATCTATCTGCAATAGATGTCTTTATAACTATGGTCACTAAAGACTTAAGAGATCTTGACACCAAAATGTATAAACCAAATCTTTCAAGAGAAGAAATTATGGCCTTTAAGGCTTTGGAAAATGATGATGTGATAGTAATTAAAAAATCAGACAAGGACTAAACATAGTGATTATGGGGTCAGAGGCCTATAAAGAGATGTGTATGAAAATGTTAGCGGATAAAGAGAACTAGGCAGTATTGTCAAATAATCCCACTACAGATATGACAACGAAACTAGGGGTAGTCCTCAAAAAAGCAAGAGAGGACAATCTAATAAGTAAAAATGAATTGGAATTTCTTTTACCCCAGCATCCCAAATTGGCAACATTTTATTCATTGCGTAAGATACATAAGGAACTAGAGCGATTAACAGGGAGGCATATAGTATCTGGTATTGGAAGTCTGGGACAAAATGTGGGTATGTACTTGGATTGTGTATTGAGATCGTTTGTTCAGGCACTTCCCTCTTACACAAGGGATACTATGGATCTCTTGCTTAAACTTGAACTACATCTGGAGAAAGACACATGGATAGCAAGTATTGATGTAGAGACCTTGTATTCCTCAATACCGCATGAAAAAGGTATTAACACAGTCAGTTTCTTCCTTGGGTTCAGAGGCAACCAATTTCAGGCACACAATAACTTCATACTTACCCTCCTAGAATTTGTTTTCAGGGCTGTGGAGTCGGTAAGCCAAACTTCCGACTCCGACTCCTCAGTTTCCATGACACCGACTCCACGACTCTGACTCCCTCGTACATGGCTCATGTTTAAGTGATAAATTTACTGTAGCACAGATTCATCTCAGCTAAAAGTCTAGACCCTTAGATCAGGAATAGGACAGACATTTATAGGACATTTCATAACTTTCCCAAATTCTTAAGAAAAAATATTCCCCACAAACTGCATTGAACTACTGTACCCAATTTATTATATATTTTAGGAGTCGGAGTCAGTCCATTTTATACCGACTCTGACTCCACCAAAATGGGCTCCGACTCCACAGCCCTTTTTGTTTTGACGAATAACATCTTTCTATTCAACTTTAAAACCTTCCACCAGTTCAGGGGTACTGCTATGGGAAATTTCTGTGCATAAACTTATGCCAACTTGTTACTGGGCTGGTGGGAGGAAACCGACGTCTTTATGGAGAAAAGACAGCATTATACGAGAAACATCAAATTATGGACAAGGTATATCGATGATGTACTGATATTCTGGAGGTGACCCAATGAAGAATTTGTAAGATTTGTGGAGGATCTGAATATAAATTCATTGGGCCTTAGATTTACATATGAGATTCATCAAACAAGTCTACCTTTTTGGACATAATGATTGCAATACAGACATAGAAGATCTGTAAAATTTAAGAATTGGTAGGAAAGAATGTACATATACATTCATGTCCATATTTGAACTGTTGTACAAAGCTCTCATCAAAAATGGAAAATTACAACACATGAGAACCACTTTTGTACAAAAATTCAAATTCTTAAATCCAGTATCTCGAGTTATTGCATCACAAAATATTCTCTAGTTAAATGTGCACAGTTGCTTGATTTTGTTAGAAAACATGAAAATCGTGAAAAGAAAATAAATCAAGTTAAATTTGTAAAACCAGAAAAGGAAAAATATCAAAAGCCAATGAGTCATCCTCGAAATGAAATCTATGAAATACGTAGAAGATTTCATATATGTTATAAGCCATATCAGATGATTCAAAAGTCAATTTCTTCTCAGAAAGAGTTAAAACTCAGTCAGAACTGTGACTCTCTAAAAAGGTAAATGGCCGAAATTGACGGACAGAGACAGGTGAGACGACCAGCTCACAGTGACATCATGGAATGTAGACTGAAGAACAGGCAATTATCTGAGCTTTTGAAGGATAGAAAGATGTCTTTTCTAAACAGAGCTTTTCTGGAGACTTTTGACAGAGACATAAGATTTGGTTTAGGGAGTGGCTAGGAAAAAACTGCAATTATACGTTGTAGTGTTATACAATGTATCATTAGTTATTATTTTATGCAGTAAAATTGTTAAATTATATAGTTTCTGCTAGTTCATATACATAATCTTCTAGTTTATATATACATATATATATATATATATATACAATATATATATATACACACTTGTATACAGTAGAGATTGTGTATAATTGTATTTATATTTTATAGTAATAATTAAAATATGAATTAATAAATTAGAATCTCATATATAAATTAAAGTAGTAATATTTTGAATCACATTAGAACCAATATATGTATAAGATATTGAAATAATTCTGTTTCTTTATTAATTTGATACTTAATTTTATTTTTTATGTTTCCTTAGAGTTTTCATTCCAAAGCAGGATTTGATCAAACAACTCTAAAATGTATTTATTTCTTTATTCACACAGGAAGTTGAAAAAAATGCATGATTTTATGTGTATAACATTTTAAAATAATAACAATATAACTAGTTGAACTATATTATGTGTAACACTTATTAATTATTTCTGTTGTGCTTTATAACTAAAGTAACTTTACAGCATGACGTGTGACAGCTGCGGCCTTTGAACTTTGAGCACATAATATAGAATCCCATTCATTCTATTTTCAGCTGATGTAACTTAAAACCTGGTAAAAAAAGAATCTATGACATTTCTATTTGTGCAAGTCAAGAGTACTTTTTTTCAAGCGTCCTAAATTTTAGTGAAGAAAAATCCTATATTATTTTATATGTACTTGGGGAAATATTCAAAGAAATATTAATTATATTTATTTAATAGTTTACAATACATTGATAATTAGGATACAAAAATTTTGGGTTAAATATATATATCTATAACTTCATATGTGGAATGTTTGAGTCGAACGAATCTGTGACAGTCAGAGTGAAATGTGCTGAATATATCAGCAGCTGCTAAGTGTGATTTGTGGGACAGAGGCCTCATCTCATGTATGTTAGGAAAAAAAAGGTTTCTTTATGTGAAGGTACAAAAATATATTTAATTCTGAGAAAATTCTGATACATAATTAGGTATTATCTACATAATATATATGTTTCTATAGTTCTTTAGTAATTATTATTTCTTGATTTAGCTAATAGTGGATAAGGGCAACCACACATCAAAATGGTTTATAAAGCAAATTTACATTTAGAATAATTTTTCTAAATTATAATTTTATAGTATTCAAGGTTACTATTTTTTTAATGGTTACGTAAATAGGTACACACCTCTTCAGACAAATATATGCTACACATTGATATGAAATTTATGCAAAATATTTATAGAAGAATAATTATTTTTAATTTGGTTCTGATATATATATAAATAATTTTATAAAATAATATTTTTTGGTATTAAGGGGGAAAATGTGTTTTTTGATCCTGATTACATAATCACTTTTGATCAATACTTATTTTTCACATTTTAATAAAGGTAAAATATTAATAAGGTACAATGGTATAAGAAGGGTATTACATGCAGAGTTGCATAATTTAATCATTTTTGGTAATACAAGGTCATGACAAATATGAAATCACCAGATAATGGAAATATAAGGGTATTTTTATAGAGAATTTAATTACTCTGCATTTGTCATTAATATATAAAGGCCTTATTTCTATTTTTTTATTCTTATTTTTAGTCTTAATTTTATTTTTCATTTTTAAATTTTATTCTTCTTATTTTTCCATTTTTTAATTCTCATTTTTTTTAATTTTATTTCAGTTCAATATGTCAATTGAGAAAACACATTAATATTTAATAAAGTAATGTCTAGTACAAGAATATTGCTTCATTAAATACAATGATATGGTCCCAATATAAGAAGAAAAATGTTTCAATTTTCTGAGTAAACACAACAAGTCATTCTTGCATTCATTCATTTATTCATTCATTCATTCATTCATTCATATATGTATTCATTTTGGTTCATGACTCAGTATACATTCTTTGGTATTATTGGTTTAATAAAGAAATAAACACTTGTTGTTTCAAAACACACTGACACCTATGGATTGGAAAAGGTAATTACATCTATGACATAAAAATGTTTTATCACATGAAGAACCTGATTAATAATGAATTATCATCTACACTGCTCAAAAAAATAAAGGGAACACTCAAATAACACATCCTAGATCTGAATTAATGAAATATTCTCATTGAATACTTTGTTCTGTACAAAGTTGAATGTGCTGACAACAAAATCACATAAAAATCATCAATGGAAATCAAATTTATTAACCAATGGAGGCCTGGATTTGGAGTCACCCCCAAAATGAAAGTGGAAAAACACACTACAGGCTGATCCAACTTTGATGTAATGTCCTTAAAACAAGTCAAAATGAGTCTCAGTATTGTGTGTGGCCTCCACGTGCCTGTATGACCTCCCTGCAATGCCTGGGCATGCCCCTGATGAGCTTGCGGATGGTCCCCTGTGGAATCTCCTCCCAGACCTGGACTAAAGCATTCGCCAACTCCTGGACAGTCTGTGGTGCAATGTGACGTTGGTGGATGGAGTGAGACATGATGTCCCAGATGTGCTCAATCGGATTCAGGTCTGGGGAACGAGCGAGCCAGTCCATAGCTTCAATGCCTTCATCTTGCAGGAAATGCTGACACACTCCAGCCACATGAGGTCTGGCATTGTCATGCATTAGGAGGAACCCAGGGCCAACTGCACCAGCATATGGTGTCACAAGGGGTCTGAGGAACGCATCTCGGTATCTAATGGCTGTCAGGCTACCTCTGGCAAGCACATGGAGAGCTGTGCTGCCCTCCAAAGAAATGCCACCCCACACCATTACTGACCCACTGCCAAACCGGTCATGCTGAAGAAGGTTGCAGGCAGCAGATCGCTCTCCACGGCGTCTCCAGACTCTGTCATGTCTGTCACATGTGCTCAGTGTGAACCTGCTTTCATCTGTGAAGAGCACAGGGCGCCAGTGGCGACTTTGCCAATCCTGGTGTTCTGTGGCAAATGCCAAGCTTCCTGCATGGTGTTGGGCTGTGAGCACAACCTCCATCTGTAGACGTCGGACCCTCATACCACCCTCATGGAGTCGGTTTCTAACCGTTTGTGCAGACACATGCACATTTGTGGTCTGCTGGAGGTCATTTTGCAGGGCTCTGGCAGTGCTCCTCCTGTTCCTCCTTGCACAAAGGCGGAGGTAGCGGACCTGCTGCTGGGTTGTTGCCCTCCTATGGCCCCCTCCACATCTCCTGGTGTACTGGCCTGTCTCCTGGTAGCGCCTCCAGCCTCTGGACACTATGCTGACAGACACAGCAAACCTTCTTGCCACAGCTCGCATTGATGTGCCATCCTGGATGAGCTGCACTACCTGAGCAACTTCTGTGCGTTGTAGAATCCGTCTCATGCTACCACAAGTGTGAAAGCACAACCAACATTCAAAAGTGACCAAAACATCAGCCAGAAAGCATTGGTACTGAGATGTGGTCTGTGGTCCCCACCTGCAGAACCACTTCTTTATTGAGGGTGTCTTGATAATTGCCAGTAATTTCCATCTATTGTCTATTCCATTTGCACAACAGCATGTGAAATTGATTGTCAATCAGTGTTGCTTCCTAAGTGGACAGTTTGATTTCACAGAAGTTTGATTCACTTGGAGTTATATTCTGTTGCTTAAGTGTTCCCTTTATTTTTTTGAGCAGTGTATTATTGTTTTATTATTCCAAACATAATTTATATTAATATTTTGATAATAATTAGATGGATATTATTATTTCCTATGGTACTCTGTGATATTATAGATTAGGAAAATTGCCAGATTTGGTATCAGATTAGGGAATGAAGACTTCAATCAAGACATCGCAATTCTGAATTCTATCTTAATAAAGACGTTTCATATTTATAAATCAAAGAGACTCTAAAAAGTTAGAAGAAGCAACCGATATCCGGAAATCTCAGAAGGTAAAGATGTTGTGAATGCTGAGTGTTATAATAGACTGTGTCAAATACATTCACACCACTGATAACCACGACTACAGAGGACGATGATCCTATATGTACTGTGTTGTGTTCAAGTTTCATCACGTTCCAGTGGTTTCCTATCACCTGAAAGCTGGTGAATAATAAAGGAGTATCAGAAAGCTGTCAGCCTGGCATATGTGTCCTGTACACTAAGAACTGAGTACTGGTTATGGTGCTATATAAAGCAGGGAAGTGTCAAGTTAACCCTTGCTTTGCTGACCAAAGACATCACATCTGTTCCAAAAGTGACACGAGACCAGTGCAGATGACACGGAGGATTCCAGAATTATCCAAAGACAATCCAACGTAAGTCCAGGTGACATCGCACAGATATTAAAGCTACATTTCATCCATGGACTTTGTTTTCTTATCAATTGACACACATGATCTTTCTAATAAAGAGTACAGTTTATGGATTGAACAATAATGAATACAATTATGGACTGCACATTATCTACACGCTATCATTTATTTCAAAGGAATTTTCATCTAAAGACTGTGTTTCAAAAGAACCAAGAAGAAGACGAGACGAAGATCCGATGACATCAGATGATGACGATTGGACCCATGATTGCTTCGATTTAAATTTAGGGAAGGATAATTATACATGTTAAATGAATATTAGTCATGGCTTACCATAACATGAATTCACATCATTATGCTATTGAATACATATAACAATAAACTGATATTGATATTAATATTATTATTATGGACATTAAATGATATTGCCAAGGTAGAAGAAAAGAAAAATGATCCTGTTATCCTAATGATGAACCTATCTACTTTGAGGATTTCAGTTGATGTCTGTCATCCTCAAAAAGAGGGAATTGTTAAATATTAATTACGGATATTCATTTTATTCTGAATTCTGTACCATATACTGCATAAGAATGCATCAGCCATCGTGCTAGGGTTTCTAAATGACGTGCTATTTGTGTATTTTTAGTTCAGTGCCATATGCAGAAGAACAGGTGTTACATGACCAGCTATAAAAGCCTATGTTAGAGACAAGGGGGGCTCTTGCCATTTCACAGGACGAGAATCTATGTGTGAAGAAAACAGCTGCTGATGTAGGCCCAAGGAGACACGTTCTTTACCCGGACACATGATGTCATCCGGACACACATGCTGGACACAGGCAGACGCAATCTACCATCCAGGATCCCAGGGAAAGATGGGTGACTCTCAACAAGCTAATTATGGACAAATGGACAATCACTTTGTAACAAACTATTTTATGTAACTATTTCAATCATTCTTTTTAATGGACAATCGGAGAATAAATCAATACATTTTTTTCATAAGAATATCATGATATAGTTTTTGATCAATTGCATCTAATAAGAAGTCCTCGATAGAAAATTATACGGAAATAAGTATTTTTTTTTACAGATTACCATCAGAACTGTGGTGATTATATAATTTAAATGATTAAAGAATGTGAAGAATGTGTCTGTTGTATTTCAAAAAAAGTGTTTACTCTGTGTGTGTTTATTTATCTCTTTACTTTAATTAGGTTTGGTCATGAAAGGGTCTGTTTGACACCTTGTCATCACCAAACAAGAGCTAGGTGCCAGCTAATTCCATTCCAATCTTCATTAGCATTTCTATTCATGTAGTTTCTGGGGCAGCTTCGAGCTGCTATTTTTAGCCTGGGAAGGTGCTATTTGCAAACATGGTCCCTGGCTATTATTAACAGCTCACAGCTGTTACGTTAGCCGCTACGTCACCACGAACAGCAAGAAGCAGCGCTGTGGATGCAGCATATTCTTGCTGCGTCCAAAACGAGGTGTTCTAATGCCGCATTTTTGTTGTCGGTACATGTGAATCCACCACATACAATAACACTTCAATCGGTCAAAATCTGCAGCGTAGACCAGTGTCAAATCAAAAATGGCATCAGTGTAAACAAAGCAAAAAAGTGGGCACCCACCTGTACTATTACAGATGATTGTCCACATGCATGCTGAGAATAGCATAAACAAAGGAGGAGAAAGAACTCAGCAAATATTGCAAGAAATATTTATTTAGTTATACACAATAAAAGGGTACAAATAGAAATTAAGACAATGAGGTAGTGTCAGATGATAAAGTGCTTTCAAGTAGGGTAGATGTAATATATTTAAAATGAATCCATGAGACTGCAAAATTGCACATTGCCCAAAGAAATAATTTAATTATAGGTAATAGTAAATTGAAATAAATAAACTGGGACAAAAATCACAGGATTTTCATGATTCACATAATCTCACTGAGATATAAATGGAACAAGATGAAGATGTTAAATGTTCTTAGTATATAGCTATATGCCCATCTCCATAACCAAAAATAAATCAAACCAGCGAGATAATTACCTGACAGGAAAGCACAGCAGAGGGGGAGGTAGGAAGATGATGAGGGTGATGGCCCAACGTACGTTTCGCGGCGTTCCAAGCCGCTTTCTCAAGGGCAAAAAGTCATCATAGTGACCCAGAAAGTATATATACGTCTATCCCCATGGAGCCTGGAATGCAGACAGCTGGTCGGCGGGGCACGCACCCGGAAGTGGCCAGCTAAGCCGGGGGCGTGCTCCACGGACCACGTGACATGGGGTCAAAGACACCAGGTACGGTGCATGCATGTGGCTGAGGGAGCACGCCGTGCGCGCACCCTGGCCATCACACCGCCAATCTGCGCATGCACCGGAATTAATTCTGACACAGGCGCAGGGCGGCCCTCAGATGACCAGGCGCGTGCGCGCCACGATCCCCACCGCGGGCACGCGCTCAGCCATGTCAGAAAGCAGTGTAACAGAGCTCATTCTGGAGAAGTTGGGATCACATAACGGAGCAACAGTGAGACAAAACGGGGGAGGGGGAACTTAATAGTCAAAAATGGGGAGAAGGCCATAGAAAGTCACACATGTATAATAGCAGCAATCATAGATCTTGATAATCATATCTCCCGTCTGGACATGAGGTCAAATGTATATATCCGAATCTCGCTGGTCTCCAAACGTGAGCAGGGTCACAAGGACTTCATAAATATGGACTGGGAAGAGGAAGGAAAGAAAAATAAATAAAATGAAAACATTGGACTTAAAACCACATAAAAAAATAATTCCTCTTATAATCACCCAACCCACATGTGTTAATACAAACATGTGGGGATAAAGGTATACAAGTTAAGCTTACTGTTACAAAAATGAGGAAAAGATTAGCGACTCATTCAGGCCATTAGGTGTTACTGTGTTCAGGCGCATGATCCATTGTGACTCTTTCTGGGAAAGTCTCTTCCTGACATTGCACCCCCGAATCCCCATATGTATTACGTCAATACCCCGCACCATGAAGGAACAGGGATTGCAATTGTGGCACCCCTGAGGGTTCGGTTGCCACAGACGTACTGCACCTCACCCAGAGGTGTGGTGTCTCCTTCTCTCAGGTAAGGAGGGAGTGCTGCCCGGAACCCCAACACCCGCATTCAACACTACACTACTCCAGGCCGGCTGGAAGGGCAAGATGCAATATGTTTCCTGCTGAGCCCTGTCCCTGGCTGGGGTGGTGGGAACCAAAAGGTAGGGGGAACCAGTAGTGGGTGTGGGTGGAGGATGTAGAGTAGGGGAGCATCATTGTAGGAGGTCTATATATAGGGAAGCCATCTTAGGGTGGCAGGTCAGTAAGAGGAGGGAGTGAGAACAGTCAGGGAGTCAGGGAGCCGAGTCTCTTCAGGAGCTCTGCTCCACAAGTGGGGCCTAGTGATAGAGGCCCAGGAGGGGAGCAGAGGAGTAAGGCTCCATTCTATAGAAGGGATCCCAGGGGGTACGGCGAGTGCAGGACGGCACCCGTTTGCCCCGAATCTGCCCAGAGTCAGAGGGATCAGGCCGCAAGAAGGGGACCGGCGCCTGGACCAGCCGTGTTGCTCCAGGTCTCGGCTGGAAAAACCGGAGGCTTCTGACTTTTATAGTGCAGTTGCCACAGCCCCATCCTAGTCACCGTGAGGGTCAAGTAGGTCCGGGAACTCCAGTTGCCCAGAGGGACTTCAGAGCACCCGAGCGGGACTGTGAGTGGGGAAGCGCAGGGCAGGAGGGAGAGGACCCAGTGTGAAGTTGGTCAAGTAAAGGAACATAGGAAAGCGGGGTTTTGTTAAGCACTCCTGACGCATGTGAGGAAGAGCTGAATCCCCGGTCTGGTGAGCGCAGCGTGACGTGGGAGGCTGACACCCGTACAGTGTACCAGTGGAACTAACATAAGAACTGTGAGTAAAGACTCGGATGACTGCACTGCACTGCCTCCGTCAATTATTTCAGCTGCGCCATCTCTTCCTCTGCACTACAAGCCCCAGCATCACCACCCACCATCAAACTCCACACTGCCCCGGGGGCCCGCTCCACCTGTGGGGAGCAGAAACACCTCATCTGCCATTCCAACACCCCCGGAGGTCTGAAGCAGCGCTGGTAATCATTACCAGGTACCACAGGTGGCGTCACAAACTATTTACTTTGTTTATTTATTTTATCCAAGTTCCAATCCCCTTTTTCAAGAGTGACCCCAGGGTAAGGGGCCGGGAGCCAACCACCGCGACACCCCCCCAAACCAGGCGTCCCCATCCCCTGGGCGCTACACAATCATGTTTAGCCTTAAAATGGCGTGGTATCATCTTGAGTTGAGTTGGATCATTTGCTGACCTGGCAGCCATAATGTCCCTCACATGCTCCCGTATGCGTACCCGCAGCTCTCTCGAAGTCAAACCGACATAAATCAATGAGCAGCTGCAGGTAGCATAATAAATGACATTAGATGTACCACAGGTGATATGATGTCTTATATCAAATATCTTTGTGCCATCTGTCGAGCAAAAGCTGGTACAGCGTAGGACATTGGGGCATGCCACACAGTGTCCACATTTGAAATTACCTACCATCGGACCACTTGAGCCAAATAGACGTGGACCAGTGTGTCCGGTACAGAAATTGACATGCTGCGGGTGAGTTTGGGTACATGGCTACAATCAGGAGCCGCTTGTTTATACAGCGTCAAACCCGCAGCATCCAGATGTTACACATAGTGGATGGGATCTCTAGAAATCCCATGTTCACTATGCGTGCATCAGAGGCTGCGGATCATCCGTGGACACTGACATGCGGCGCGTCTTTCAGGAGTGCAGCATGTCAAATTCTCTTGCGGAGTCGCTAGTCTCCGCAATATAAATTGACCACTAGAAAGTATTGAATGCGGTAAATCCGCATGGTTCAGTGAACACATGTGGATTTACCTAAAAAAAACAACAAAACAATATATGCCTCAGAAAAAAATTGGGGTCCCCCTATAAAAATCTAACCAGAAAAGGCTAAACAGATAGCTGCGGGCTGACAGTAATAGCCAGGGAAGGGGCCATGAATGCTAGCCCCCTAAGCGGCTTTTAATATCACCCCTCAGCAGTCCCAGAAATGGCGCATCCATAAGATGCGCCAAATCTGATGCTTAGCCTCCGCTCTTCCCACTGCCCTGTAGCAGTGGCGAGTGGGGTAATGGGGTTGGGGTTCATGTCAGCCTTGTATTGCGGCTGACGTGAAGCCCAGGTTAGTAATGGAGGGTGTCTATAAGACGCCCCCATTACTAACCGCGTAGTAGAGTGTTCACCGCTTTTTCAATAAATACACGGCCAGAATAAAGTATTTTAATGAAATAGAAAACACACGGTTCTAAAAGAATTTTTATTACACTCTCAGTCCCCGAATCCCTCGTCTCCTGAAAAAAATAAAATAACAAACAACCATATCCCTCACCTGTCCGCCGCCATTACATAGTCCACGATTACCGTCAATGATTGTCACTCGGTGATCCATGTTACTTCTATAGCAGCGACATCAGTAATCACTGAAGTCACTACTGTAGAAGACAGCAATGTATACTGACAGGGGTGTAAAATCACTTCTGTCAGTGTACATTGCTGCTGCAGGAGGTCACTGAGGTTCATCAGCTGAAGATCAGCTGATCAGCCCTGGTGAGCTCACCACCATGGGAACATTCTTGAGAATGTACCTACGGTGAAGTCACGTGAGCGATCAGCTGATCGCTCACGAGACCGCAGGTCCAGACAGCGCAGTACACTGCTGGGAGCGAGCATGCTCCCTGCAGTGTACCGCCAGCCAGTGGGAGGAGAACATCGCTGGGGGACATCGGGGGCGTCGGACAGGTGAGTATAGTGTTTTTTTTTTCTTTTTTTAACTGCTGGTGGTTCCCTGCTTGGCTGAGGAGAACTACTGCTCTCCTCAGCTGCACCGCTGACACTGTTATGAGCGGGAACGGCGGTCGGATGAGAGGAGTAGTAGTCCTCCCCAGCCGACCTGGGTACCACTCGCAGCGGGTTTCCGGAGCGTTTCCCGTCCATTAGTTTTAATTGAAACGCAGCAAATCCGCAAGTATAAATATTATACCTGTGGATTTTCTGCGTTTCAATTAAAGTCAATGGGCGGGAAACACTCCGGAAACTCTGGGCATAATGGTCATGCTGCGTTTGTTTCCGCAATGGTTATTTCCGCATCATGTGCACAGCATATCAGGATTACCATTGCAATAGCTGGCAGAGTGTTTATGATGCGTTTTCGCACTGAAAAACCGCCGCAAAAACGCATTAAACATACTACGTGTGCACTTAACCTTGGTGTGTCAGCATCACATGGCACTTCCGTCCCTCATATAGGGATTGATGTACAACTAGTCCCTTTTGTTAAGAGAGTGGCAGTAGCCCTGGATGTCCTTTTATCCAGTGAATGTGCTCAGCTTTGCAACATTATTAAACTCCTTCATTTTGAAACATGTTGCCTTTCATTTCAATGCAATTTTTTCCAGCACTAATGAAATAACTGTGGTATGCTCTGTGAGTATAGTCGTATTTACTGGCAAATGTGATGCTGGGGACATTGTACCCCATATATATGAATTTATGACCCCCAGCTCTTTCAGCTGCTCGTAAAACCTGGCCCTTTAATCCGGGCCCATTAACTCCCTCTCAGCACTATGTGTGCTGGAGCCTGCTTCTACGGGTCCTACATCACTGAAGCTTGGTACTTCGGGGACACATACCTCCCATCCATGACCTGTCCGGAAGCCACCTTACAGAGCAGATACATACACCTCGTACACGCACGGCTCCACTCCATATACCTCGTTCACACGCTGTTCCTCTCCGCACACCTTGTACGTGCGCGGTTCCACTCTGTACACCTCGTACATAGGCGGTTCCAGTCCGTACGCCTCGCAAACACGCGGATCCGCTCCGCACGCCTCGCACAGGCGCGGCTCCGCTCCGTACGCCTCATACACGCGCGGCTCCGCTCCGTACGCCTCGTACACGCGGCTCCGCTCCGTACGCCTCGTACACACGCGCGGCTCCGCTCCGTACGCCTCGTACACGTGCGGCTCCGCTCCGTACACCTCGTACACGTGCGGCTCCGCTCCGTACACGCGCGGCTCCGCTCCGTACACCTCGTACACACGCGGCTCCGCTCCGTACACCTCGTACACACGGCTCAGCTCTGCACACCTCGTACACACGCGGCTCCGCTCCGCACACCTCGTACACACGCGGCTCCGCTCCATACACCTCGTACACAGACGGCTCCGCTCCGTACACAGGCGGCTCCGCTCCGTACACCTCGTTCACACGCGGCTCCGCTCCGTACACCTCGTACACACGCGGCTCCGCTCTGTACACCTCATAGACACGCGGCTCCGCTCCGCACACCTCGTACACACACGCGGCTCCGCTCCGTACACCTCGTACACTCGCGGCTCCGCTCCGTACACCTCCTTCACACGCGGCTCCGCTCCGTACACATCGTACATACGCGGCTCCGCTCCGTACACCTCGTACACACGCGGCTCCGCTCCGTACACACGCGGTTCCGCACCGTACACCTCGTACACGAGCGGCTCCGCTTCGTACACCTCGTACACACGCGAGGCTCCGCACACCTCGTACACACACGCGGCTCCGCTCCGTACACCTCGTACACTCGCGGCTCCGCTCCGTACACCTCCTTCACACGCGGCTCCGCTCCGTACACATCGTACATACGCGGCTCCGCTCCGTACACCTCGTACACACGCGGCTCCGCTCCGTACACACGCGGCTCCGCACCGTACACCTCGTACACGCGCGGCTCCGCTCCGTACACCTCGTACACGCGCGGCTCCGCACACCTCGTACACACGCGGCTCCGCTCCGTACGCCTCGTACACGCGCGGCTCCGCTCCGTACGCCTCGTACACGCGCGGCTCCGCTCCGTACGCCTCGCACACGCGCGGCTCCGCTCCGTACGCCTCGCACACGCGCGGCTCCGCTCCGTACGCCTCGCACACGCGCGGCTCCGCTCCGTACGCCTCGCACACGCGCGGCTCCGCTCCGTACGCCTCGCACACGCCCGGCTCCGCTCCGTACGCCTCGCACACGCCCGGCTCCGCTCCGTACGCCTCGCACACGCCCGGCTCCGCTCCGTACGCCTCGCACACGCCCGGCTCCGCTCCGTACGCCTCGTACACGCGCGGCTCCGCTCCGTACGCCTCGTACACGCGCGGCTCCGCTCCGTACGCCTCGTACACGCGCGGCTCCGCTCCGTACGCCTCGTACACGCCCGGCTCCGCTCCGTACGCCTCGTACACGCCCGGCTCCGCTCCGTACGCCTCGTACACGCCCGGCTCCGCTCCGTACGCCTCGTACACGCCCGGCTCCGCTCCGTACGCCTCGTACACATGGCTCCGCTCCGTCCGCCTCGTACACGCGCGGCTCCGCTCCGTACGCCTCGTACACGCGCGGCTCCGCTCCGTACGCCTCGTACACGCGCGGCTCCGCTCCGTACGCCTCGTACACGCGCGGCTCCGCTCCGTACGCCTCGTACACGCGCGGCTCCGCTCCGTACGCCTCGTACACGCGCGGCTCCGCTCCGTACGCCTCGTACACGCGCGGCTCCGCTCCGTACGCCTCGTACACGCGCGGCTCCGCTCCGTACCCCTCGTACACGCGCGGCTCCGCTCCGTACACCTCGTACACGCGCGGCTCCGCTCCGTACACCTCGTACACGCGCGGCTCTGCTCCGTACACCTCGTACACACGCGGCTCCGCTCCGTACACCTCGTACACACGCGGCTCCGCTCCGTACGCCTCGTACACGCGCGGCTCCGCTCCGTACACCTCGTACACACGCGGCTCTGCTCCGTACGCCTCGTACACACACGGCTCTGCTCCGTACACCTCGTACACACGCGGCTCTGCTCCGTACACCTCGTACACACACGGCTCTGCTCCGTACACCTCGTACACACGCGGCTCTGCTCCGTACACCTCGTACACACACGGCTCTGCTCCGTACACCTCGTACACACGCGGCTCTGCTCCGTACACCTCGTACACACGCGGCTCCGCTCCGTACACCTCGTACACACGCGGCTCTGCTACATCCACACTGTAAACCCCTCCTGACCCCACACATAAACTTCAGCTCATCCAGCACCATGACAACCAGCACAGCAGAGTCCTGCATCCACTGAGGCCCCTGATCATGTGACCCCTGACTCCTCCCCTCCTGTGACCTCATCACAGCTCCTGTGCGCACAGAGCAGCCATATATGTGGTGGCGGCTCTGCAGGTGGAGGTATGTGGAGACCCCATTACTGGGCGCGGGGGGTATTAACCCCTTCAGCACGGAGACTCTTTTGGGGTCTTGTGTTGCCCCTTTATAAGAATCATAAGGTTTTTGTTCTGTTTCCTGTAATAGATACATACGACCCAACTATGGAGACAGGAAGGGAGGAAACGTATTGTTCTCATAGTACAGGACCCCTTTACTGGCCCCACAGTGTAATGCCCCCATTATACCCCTTATGCAGGATGTATGATGCCCCCACACAGTGTAATGCCCCCATTATGCCCCTTATGCAGGATGTATGATGCCCCCACACAGTGTAATGCCCCCATTATGCCCCTTATGCAGGATGTATGATCCCCCCACACAGTGTAATGCCCCCATTATGCCCTTTATGCAGGATGTATGATACCCCCACACAGTGTAATGCCCCCATTATGCCCCTTATGCAGGATGTATGATGCCCCCACACAGTGTAATGCCCCCATTATGCCCCTTATGCAGGATGTATGATGCCCCCACACAGTGTAATGCCCCCATTATGCCCCTTATGCAGTATGTATGATGCCCCCACACAGTGTAATGCCCCTTATGCAGTATGTATGATGCCCCCACACAGTGTAATGCCCCCATTATGCCCCTTATGCAGTATGTATGATGCCCCCCACACAGTATAATGCCCCCATTATGCCCCTTATGCAGTATGTATGATGCCCCCATTATGCACCTTATGCAGGATGTATGATGCCCCCCACAGTGTAATGCCCCCATTATGCCCCTTATGCAGTATGTATGATGCCCCCCACAGTGTAATGCCCCCATTATGCCCCTTATGCTGGATTTATGATGCCCCCACACAGTGTAATGCCCCCATTATGCCCCTTATGCCGTATGTATGATGCCCCCACACAGTGTAATGCCCTCATTATGCCCCTTATGCAGGATGCATGATGCCCCCACACAGTGTAATGCCCTCATTATGCCCCTTATGCAGGATTCATGATGCCCCCACACAGTGTAATGCCCCCATTATGCCCCTTATGCAAGATGTATGATGCCCCCACACAGTGTAATGCCCTCATTATGCCCCTTATGCAGGATGCATGATGCCCCCACACAGTGTAATGCCCCCATTATGCCCCTTGTGCAGTATGTATGGTGCCCCCACACAGTGTAATGCCCCTATTATGCTCCTTATGCAGGATGTATGATGCCCCCACACAGTGTAATGCCCCCATTATGCCCCTTATGCAGGATGTATGATGCCCCCACACAGTGTAATGCCTCCATTATGCCCCTTATGTAGTATGTATGATGCCCCCACAGTGTAATGCCCCCATTATGCCCATTATGCAGTATGTGTAATGCCCCCATTATGCCCCTTATGTAGTATGTTTGATGCCCCCACAGTGTAATGCCCCTATTATGCTCCTTATGCAGTATGTGTGATGCCCCCACACAGTGTAATGCCCCCATTATGCCCCTTATGTAGTATGTGTAATGCCCCCACACAGTGTAATGCCCCCATTATGCCCCTTATGTAGTATGTGTAATGCCCCCCCCACAGTACCGCCTGAGGTCCTGCAGTTGGAATAAGTCCTGAGGTTTTACAGTTGGAATAATCCCTCCGGACAGTGGTTTTCCCTTAGCCTGCTCCCCTACATGTAGACCGTCGAGCATGTATACAGGCATGTAGGGGAGCAGGCCTTCCTAGATATTGAGGCTTTGTACAGTAATATACCGTATGATGATGGTATCAGAGTAAGACGTTTATTGAAATCGAGATCTATAGCGTGTAGCAGAAATAATGACTTCATGGAGGATCTTCTAAAATTCACTCTTACTTATAACATCTTTCTTTTTGACAGGAAGTACTTCCACCAGCTCAGGGGTACTGCGATGGGGAGCCTCTGTACCCCCTCATCTGCTAACCTATTCTTGGACTGGTGGAAGGAAACCACAATATTCAGGGATGATAATAAGTGGTGGCGTCCATATATTGGGGCATGGGATAGATATATTGACAACATTTTTATCATCTGGTCAAGGACGAGTGAACAATTTCTTGAATTTGTCAGGGAACTCAATATCCATAGAGTCGATCTTAGATTTACATCAGAGTTTAATTATTACCAGTTGCCTTTCCTGGATATACTAATCAAGAAAGTATGGGATGGGAGCCAGCGTTGTGGAGTCGGTAAGCCAAACCTTCGACTCCTACACCTCAATTTCCATGACACCGACTCCCTCATACATGGCTCATTTTAAGTGATAAATTTACGGAGGACACATTTTTCTTAGCTAAAAGTCTAGACCCTTAGATCAGGAATAGGAAAGTCATTTATAGGACATTTCATAACTTTCCCAAATTCTTATGAAAAAATATTCCTCACAAACTACATTGAACTACTGTACCCAATTTATTTTAGGAGTCGGAGTCGGTCCATTTTATACCGACTCCATCAAAATGGGCACCGACTCCGAATCCACAGCCCTGGATGGGACCCTAGGGACACTCATCTACCATAAACTATTAAAGTGGGATAGCAACCACCCCATCCTCCTAAAAAAAAAAACAAAGCAATATCCAAGGGCCAATTTTTACAGTTGAGAAGAAACTGCTCTAATGTCACAGATCTTAATAAAGAGGCGATAGACATAAACACCAGATTCAAGAAAAAAGGTACCCACAGTACATTTTGAATTCCGCACGACTGTTTGCAGAAAAAAAGGAGAGACCGACACCCCTCCATACCTAACCAAGACACCAAGAAAAATATGGGATGACATAAGTAATAGGAACTTGTGACAATAAGTGTGACCTTAGCTTTAATATCTTCAGAAAACACTAGGATGTACTTGTGGCTGAGCCGGACCTGAGGGTGCTGTGGGATTTACTCCCACAATAACTTTCAGAAAGGGTTGGTCAATTAGGGACCGTATGGTGCATAGTTTCTATAAAAACCTGCACTCAAGGGGACTTGGCTAGATAGAAGAATCTGTGGTTTATTTAGATGTGGAGAAAGTTCTACATGTAATTGGATGAGACCATGTAAATCTTTCTCGAGTTCCTCTACAGGTGAAACCTTTTTCCAGAGAGATTAATCCAACTGTAAAACCTCAGGACTTGTATATGTGGCCACATGCACCTGCCTCCTAGATTATGTATGCATGACCAAGAGGCAGTCTAGGAGGAGTGTGGGGTGGCATTTGGGCGAAATACGCCATGGTCGGGACACCCCATTAGTGAGACACATGAACAGTGCACATTGAGGTGAAACAAGCGACATCTCCTTTTGCATCATTGAGGTGGTTAAACCCAATGTGAGAGGAGGTGATCTCAATAGATGTATCCTCAAAAAGGAAAGCAAGTGTATTTCCAGACTGGATTCACGAGCCCCTACGGGACTGAATGAGCAAATTTCCTATGCTTGTTTTGTATGAATACTGCCGCATTCTGGATTACATTTTTGGATTTTATACTCTACCCATTGCTACTCAGTTCCCTGCGAATGAGGTTCACATATTGTGTTACTTCATCAAGAGATCTGAGCTTCTATATCAGAATTATTTCTTATCAGTTATATCCCACTTATACTATTTATTAACTAACAAGTGTGGTGTTCCTTGTGTATCTCTAATTATGCAATAGGGCTCAAATATGACCATTTAGGAATATACTTTGGGCCACCATCCCAGTGACAAAGTAGATCTACATGCCTATTGCATGATGGGAGGATGTGCAATACTTGTGTCATCACTGCATTCTTGGTCTTCTATCCTTTGGATTACGATATTGGAGAGAATGAAGACACTGGACAGGATGTTTGTGTCTAAACATACTCTAAACTTTATTACAAAACACAGGGCTAATATACACCCTGAAGGCAGGAAACGGATTTTCCATATATGGTTCGATTTTACAGTTTAGCTGAACAAGCTAAAAAAGCTAGTTTCTGTATGCTTTAAAATATTTAATTAGACGTATCTGGTTAGCAAGGCCATTTTATCTTCTTGCAAGAACACATTATTGCTACAAGAAGAAACATCTGGCCAAGGAGGACACTTTATCTTCTTAGCAAGGACACGCTATTGATACAAGAAGGAACATTTCAGCTTGCTGTTGTTTTGACCTAAAATAACTGTCAGACTTATATAGCATAGATGGGGCCTTTAAACTTGAGGGACTCCATCTTCTGCTATAACACTTGTTTTTAGTCTTCCATGATACTGATCTCAGAAAGAGGATTTTTCTGTTGGTGGAATGCACTCCAATATCATATGCGCTCCGGTGTGGAACGCAGACATCTGGGCATGCGCATTTGTGGACAATGATCCTGGATGTGCTCCGTCGTGGAATGATAACTACGGGCACGCGCAGTCACAGGTACGAGTGGCGCGGAGGCAATCAGTTTATCTGGCGTTTCAGCGTAAAGCACGTCACTTCCCAACATGCACACTAGGGGATGGACATTATCGAACCTCTTGCTCATGAGAAGTAGCGTAGGCGTGGTACAGTATATCCTGTGACAATTCACCTCTAGGAATTGGAATGGGCCTACTATTCTGGGGTTTTGGATGAAGTGGGATATTTAAACATGGACACCTGGCTATTAGGCACACTATGCTAAACATCATGAATTATCATCCCTGTATCAAGCCTCCTAATGAACCTGTTGGGAAAACGCTTTGTGGCGGATTATTGAAACATTCTTTGAGTACCATACCCTTTCTTTATACATATTGTAGGGGTTTTACTCACTTGGGCACAACGGGAGGAAAACAGGAGGCATGTTCCTTTAAAAGTTCGTGTGGGTTTATTGCTTCATAAACCCAGAAGCCAAACAGAAAAGCAAATAGCCTTTAGATCAGGCAAACAAAGTAAATGTCCTTAGCATGTGTCTGCTCAGCCAGGCTTGTGTGGCACACAAGCTGGGGTAGCGTCCAGTGTCCTGGCTTGGTCTGAAGACAAACATACTCAGGAGGCCTTCTCCCTCCAAACACATAGACCATGTGCCAAACAACAGCCTTCATTTTAACCACACCCAGAGGTGAGGTAAGTGGGTAGCTGGACCCGCCCATTCTCTCCTAGCTACCCATAACCCGGCTCCCAGGTGCACCAAACAATCCTCTTAGTGCTTATGTGCCCTAGAGAAACACTCCAGGTTACATCACATAGACTAGCCATCTCTGTGACACATACCTCCCATCGACTACGCGACCAATAGCCACCTTACATATCTCTCTCCTCTGCCTAAAGCCGTGGGACTTGGCACCTTCTACTACCAGACAGGGGATTCTCGAGAGAGCATGGACATTACCATGTAGCTTCCATGCTCTATGTTCTACATGGAAGTAGAAGTCCTGTAGGGCTAAAAACAAGAGGGTGACCCCTCATCCATCCGAGTGGGGCATAGTCTGATAGTAATCTAAATTTTCAACCTAACAGATAGTACCGTAAAGTGTCCACCGCCCACTTTATAGCCCAGCATTCCTTCTCTATGACCGAATAATTTTTCTCGCAGGAGTACAGCTTTCTACTCAGGTAGATGACAGGGTGCTTCTCCCCGTGTATCTCCTGGGAAAGGACTGCTCCTAAACCGACACCTGAGGCATCTTTCTGGAATATAAACTCTTTATTGAAGTCCGGGGCAACCAGGACCGGTTGATTACACAGAACCAGAATCTCTTGAAAGGCCGTATCCGCCTTTGCAGTCCACTTGGCCATGGCTGATTTTGTCCCTTTAAAGAGGTCAGTCAGGGGTGCGGCCATCATGGTGAAGTTTGGGATGAATTTCCTGTAGTATCCCACGATTCCCAGGAAGGCTCTGACTTGCTTTTTCGACAGCGGTCTATGCTAATTTTGGATTGCTTCTACTTTAGTAATTTGGGGTTTAATCTCGCCTCTACCCACTACATATCTGAGGTACTTGGCTTCTTCTTTCCCCATGTTACATTTCTTCTGGTTTATTGAAAACCCCACCTTCCTCAGAGCATCAAACACAGCCTGGATTTTTTCCAGATGACTCTACCAGTCTGGACTGAAGATAATAATATCGTCCAGGTATGTTGCGCCATATTTGTTATGGGATGCAAGGATGCGATCCATGACTCTGGAAGGTTGCAAGGGCCCCCTGCAGTCCAAATAGCATCCGGACATACTGGAAGCATCCGTCAAGTGTAGAAAACGCAATCTTCTTTGTCTACCTGTGCCATTGGGGGATCTGCCAATATCCCTTCATCAGATCCAAGGTGGTTATGTGCCTTGCTGGCCCAAGCCTCTTGATCAGCTGATCGACGCGTGGCATGGGATATGTGTCAAATTTGAAGACCTCATTCAACTTCCGATAGTCGTTTCAGAATTTCCACTCACCATCGGGATTTGGGACCAAGACGATCGGGCTCGACCAACTGCTCTTGGATTCTTCAATGACACCGAGCTTCAGCATACAAGCTACCTCTTTGGAGATCAACTCTCGTTGGGCCTCAGGTATTTGATAGAACTTCAAGTTTACCCGCACATGAGGCTCCGTCAGAACCTCGTGTTCTATGATACTTGTGCATCCCGGTAATTCCGAGAACAGATCCCGGTTCTTCTGCATCAACTCCCAACACTGCTGTTTCTGGGCCTTCGTTAGCGTTTCCGCTATTGCGACTCTTCCAACATCACCTTCTGGCTTGCCCAGCAAGCATGGAGCTTCCACAGCCTCTCTGTCTTGCCACGGCTTGATGAGGTTGACGTGGTATATCTGGTGCACCTTACATCGTCCCGGTTGATGAACCTTGTAGTTCACTTCACCCACTTTTTCCACCACCTCATACAGCCCTTGCCACTTGGCCAAGAACTTACTTTCCATTGTAGGAATTAGCACGAGGACTCTGTCTCCCGGATTGAATTGCCTCACTCTGGCTAACTGGTTGTAGACTCTGGCATGAGCTTCTTGTGCCTGGAGGAGATGTTCTTTTACAATGGGCATCACCTTCGCAATCCTCTCCTGCATCAGAGCAACATTCTCGATGACGCTCTTGTGGGGCGTGACCTCGGCTTCCAAGGTTTCCTTTGTGACATCCAGGAGACCCCACGAATGTCCGCCATACAGGAGTTCAAATGGCGAAAACCCCGTAGATGCCTGTGAAACCTCTCGGTTAGAGAACAACAGATATCCTACAGTCCCAGTCTCTACCATCCCTTTCTATTGCCTTCCTCAGCATACTCTTCAGATTCTTGTTAAACCTTTCGACTAAGCCATCTGTCTGAGGATGGTATACTGAAGTCCTCAGTTGGGAGATTTGAAGGGCTTTGCATAACTCCCTCATCACCTTACTCATAGAGGGAGTTCCCTGGTCGGTGAGTATCTCCCTTTGGTAAGCCTGTTCGGGGAAAAAATGTGGACCAACTCACAGGTTTTACTTTTTGCGGAGGAGTTTCTCAGTGGAATCGATTCAGGGTAGCGTGTGGCATAGTCCAGGATAACCAATATATATTGATGCCCATGAGCAGATTCAACCAGGAGACCGACAAAGTCCATAGCAATTCTTTCGAATGGCACTTCAATAATGGGCAATGGCACAAGGGGACTTCGAAAGCGAGAGGTGTGGGTGGTTAACTAGCACGTAGGGCAAGACCTGCAATACTTAAATATTTCCCGGTGACATCCAGGCCAATAGAACCTTTGCATGATCCGTTCCTGTGTTTTTTCCACTCCCTGATGTCCCCCCAAAACATGTGAATGGGCCATGTTCAACACCTTCCTTGTAAAGGGGCCTGGCACTATTAACTGCTCCACACACTCCTCCCTCACTTTCTTAACCCACTACAACAACTCCCCACTCATAATAAAATGGGGAAACCTGTTAGCCTCGGCTCCTGTGCAACCCCATTTATAACAGTGACATTAGTAAAGGCTTCCTTCCGAGTTAGGTCCCTATGTTGGGCAGACCCAAAATTCTCGCTGGTCGGTCACCCCTAACTCCGGAATGGCAGACACAGGGGGCACTACCTCCTCATCCCCCACAAGGACACAAAAGGGAAACCTGTCTGACTCTGGGTGTGGTGATACCTCATTAGGGTTAACGTTTTTTTTATCTTAGCCTGCGAACCCAGAACCCTACCCCCCACAGATCCCAAAACAAACAAAAGTCCCAGCCTATAATAATAGGGTGCAACAAGTCCAGAATGGTGCCGACTTTGTGGGACTCACTACCGTAGGCCGTTTCAATGTCCACTCTGGCCATGGGTTGTCCTTAGCATCACCATGACTGCACTGAACTCCGACTTTTTTCCCACGGATCATTTGTAGAGGAACGGTGGCCCTCATAAGGGTCACCAGACTCCCCGAGTCTAGTAGTGCCGTTACCTCCTGTTCGTTCACCTTCACGGGACATGCTTGTGGCCCCTCACTGGGTAGACAGTTCACACTGCAGGCTGGATAAGCATAATATGAACAACGATGTCCTATACTGCAGTCCATCGGCTCAAGGTTCAGGGGACAACAGGCGGCTATATGCCCTTGGCGGTGGCACCTCCAGCAAACAACATCACCCATATGGACCTTGGGCACCACCTCCCTCGTCCCTTTGGGCCTTGGAAGTCTCACCGCCTTTTGGGCCTCCACCCCCTGTTGGGACCCCCAGTATGGAGAGGGAAGCCTTCCCAAGGAGCCTTCAACCCCCTGGTATCTCTCGACCAGTCCGACCAGTTCATCCGCATTCTGGGGATCACCCTGGGCAACCCAAGGCTGTATGGGCCTCGGCATGGAGTGCACAAACCGGTCCATCACCATCCACTCTACCATCTGTGCAGGCATTGACGACTCCGGCTGCAGCCACTTCTGGACCAGGTGCAACAGGTCAAACATTTGGGAGCGAGGTGGTCTGTTCCGGTGGTACGAACCTGCTGTGCCCTGATAGTCATTGTTACCCCCAAGCGCGCGACAATCTCAGTTTTTAGCTTGCCATACTCTTTGGTGTCCTGCAAAGCTAGATAGGGCGTACTATGCGAAGCTAAATAGGGCGTCCTGCAAAGCTAAATCATAGTATGCCTACTAGGTGTACTTCTGGGGCTCTCCCGTCAAGTATGGCACCAGTACCTCTGCCCACTGCTCTTGTTGAAATTTCTCCCTCTCGGCGACCTTTTTAAACACCATCACGAAGGCCTCAACGCCATCTCCCGGGGTCATTTTCTGCAAAGCCCATCATACCGCCTTCCGGACATGGGAGTCATCAGTCGCACCTGGGGTTGGAGCGCTCATCCTGTCCTGGATGGCGGTTGCCAGAAGCTGCATCTGCTGACGTTGTTTCTGCTAGTGCTGCTGGATCTGCTGTAACAACAGTCTGTTAGTCTCCTGTTGATGCTGCTGCGACTGAACCAGGTGTTTCAGCAGGTCCTCAATTTTGTCTAGTGATGCTTGCTGGCTTGCAACAGACTTCACCCAGGGCATGCAGTCCATGCTGTAGCAGTCACACGTCTCTGCTTGTAACGCTGCCCACAAGTCTAACACCAATTGTAGAGGTTTTACTCACTTGGGTGTGACTGGAGGAAAACAGGAGGCATGTTTTAGATCAGGCAAACAAAGTAAATGTCCTTAGCAGGTCTCTGCTCAGCCAGGCTTGTGTGGCATGCAATCTGGGGTAGCGTCTAGTGTCCTGGCTTGGTCTGAAGACAAACACACAGGAGGCCTTCTCCCTCCAAACACACAGACCATGTGCCAAACAACAGCCTCCATTTTATAGGCTGTTAACCACACCCAGATGTGAGGTATGTGGGTAGCTGGACCCGCCCATTCTCTCCTAGCTACCCGTAACCCGACTCCCAGGTGCACCAAACGATCCTCTTAGTGCTTATGTGCCCTAGAGAAACACTCCGGGTTACATCACAGAGACCTGCCATCTCTGTGACACATACCTCCCATCGACTACGCAACCATTAGCCACCTTACAATACTTTGATACATATCTGATTTTATCATTACCCCACGGTTGATTAAAGGAAATCTATCACCCCCCTGGGACTTATCTGACCTCTAATATTGGCATACAGGTGATAGAAATGTGACTCTATACATACCTGAATGCCTCATATTAGAGGTCTGTTTGCTGTGAAATGGCTTTTTATTCAGTGAAGATTCTGATGCTTGCTGGCCGTGGGGTAGTCGTTGGAGTGGATTCCCTTTAATAAATACTCACTTAGCCCCATTCTTCATGCAGATACTAATAAATACAGGACCTATGAGATTTTTACCATATGATAGTTGGATATTTAGGGGTGTATCATCCATAGCAGCAGCCCACAGGACCACCATGGTGCCCGTGAACAAAACACAGAATTTGAGCTTGGTTTAAGTTGGTATCTATGCAGCACATAAATGCATGTTTACTATGGCCATAAATCAGAAAAAAACTATAAGAAGAAAAAGCCTCAAACTTCTGTTTGTGAATCAGACATGAGATCTAACGTGATAGAAGATTACAGTCCGGAAAGACGGGAAACATTCATATAGACGGCCGGTGGAGATGTAGTCAGTGAAGAAATCTGGCTAAATATGTTTCTAGAGCCGTAGTAGAAGATGAAGATGTCGTCCTCATCAGGAAGTAGTTATTTCTCATGTCACGTGTAATGAATATCTCCTGCAGTATTGCTAATGCTGATTCTAGTGTCAGTAAATGAGACGAGAATTAGCTTTATGGAAGATGAGTCTATGAGAAACGTGTTCAGCTGCAGACTCCAAGGAAGAAACTGCTTGTTGGCTGTGGCCTAAAATATATAGGTTTTATTACTAGATGTAGAGAAGAAAACTAAATACTGTAAAATAATATATCTCCTCATAGATTTCCCCTTATTATCTCCAGTAATTGTATTATTACACAGGATTTTTATGATGTTACATAGGCTCATCATCTTCTCATTCAGGTCCCTACAATATCAAATCCTCTCAGTGAAGATTTTCTATTTAAGATAATTTTCCTTATGGACCCATCAAAGATGGATATGGACAGAGATAAGATAGCAGAGAGGATATTACACCTCACCCTAGAGATCCTCTTCCGTCTTACTGGAGAGGTGAGAGATTCTGATGACGTCACATTACATCATTCTTATCTATGGGAATAACAGATGGACAGAACTAGAGAGGTGAGGACTCTGGAAATGTCTGGAGGGAGATTTATTAATGTGTCTTTCCATAACCAGGATTACACAGTAGTGAAGAAGACCTCTAGTGAGCGCTGTCAGGACCCTGTGTCTGAGGGATGGGAAAGACCCCTGCGCCCAATCACAGGGCCTACATCTCACCCCTTCATACATGAGGACATCAATGACCAGAAGATCGTAGAACTCGCCTACGAAATGATTGAGCTGCTGACTGGAGAGGTGACACTGCTGGGAATGCTGGGACATTATACAGTAACGCTATGAAGGGATTCGGGGGGATGACTGTATCATTGTATGTGTCAGGTTCCTATAAGGTGTCAGGATGTCGCTGTCTACTTCTCCATGGAGGAGTGGGAGTATTTAGAAGGACACAAAGATTTGTACAAAGACGTCATGATGGAGGTTCCCCAGCCCCTCACATCACCAGGTAATAGACAGGACTAAATACACACGGCCTATAATTATCTGTATGTAAAGAATGAATTCAGTCCCTGTATGTGTTTCCTCCAGATCTATCCAGTAAGAGGACGACACCAGACAGATGTCCCTATCCTCTTCTTCCACAGGACTGTAAACAAGAAGACCCCAATGTTCCTCAGGACCATCAGGTAGATGGAGAGAAGGTGTCATGAGATCTCCCCTATGATGTGTAGATGGCTGTGAAGGTCTTGTGCTCAGTCTTGTTTTATCCACCAGTATTATATGTTTTATACTTGTGTAATGAGAACGGTGGAGATGGCAGGATTAGAGCTGATCATAGATGGGACTTCTCATCTGTTTGTGACTTTTACAATACTTGTTTCAGGGTGAAGATCTGACCCATATTAATACTATAGAGGCATATGTAAAGGGTGATGAGCGGTGTAAAGAGGAGATTCCTACATGTGACTACCCAGGTGAGTAGTAACCACTAAATGCACAGAAGTCACAGATTATTCTTAATCACCGGCTGTGGCTGCTTTATCAGTGGTGTAGTTTGGCCGTATCACAATCGTGTGATCACCATTTTGCCTCTAGACCACAACATTCTCTTCCACCCAAAACTGTTCAAATGATTTTGGCCATTGAACCCTTTTCCATAGAAGTTACAACCTGGATTTTCCACCTCCTCCCTGTGATTAGGAGACTTTGACCGTTACCTGCCCAGATCTGTAAACCACAAAGCCAGAAAATCACTTGAAGAAAATTATTATGATGGGCCGTAAGAGAAAGTGGAGGGTAATGATGCTGTTGGCTTCCTAGATCCCTGATATCTTATTGGATGAATCTACCTTCTCTCCCTTCTGTGCTGCTGAATGTGCTCATATGGTCCCTACAAGACCAGGTCCAGTCTTTCTGGCCAAACTTCACATTTATGATCTACAACATTAAATGTTGAGGGCCAAGTGTAAATTTCTTTTAAAACCAACTAACTTCAAACAGGATTGTGATAAACTAAACAAAAAAAACATTGCACCTGTGCCATGATATATCTCTAAGCTAAATTTAAGACAAATAAACAAAAAAGGCAGCCTCACCGTGTCATATTAGTGTAACTCAGTCCGTTTTGCAATGCTGTGGGTCTCCAACCAATAGCCGTGACTTAAGGCTTCACATAAGAAAATTAGTTATGGTGAGTCCCAAGAATAATTAAAATCCTCAATTTATTGAAAAAAGATTAAAAGATCATACAGGTTGGGGATACATCTAAACGTGTTTCTGGCAAAATTTAAGACACCTCAGCTCTGCAGTATTATAAAAAGTTCTCTTTCTATGTGTAATATTTCTTCTTGAAACTCATCTGACAGAAAATATTGGCCCTTATGATAGTTTAGATTGCCAAGAGTAGTGTTGAGCGAATTTGTTCGGCAAATGTTTGAAAGTTTCAAATACGGCACGAATATGGCACATTCGGATTCAAGATCGCAAAGGCGAGCAAATTGTCTTAAAATCGAAAAAGTTAGATGAATGAGGGGCAACCACGGCATTTTGTTAGCATAGTGCAAGTGTATGATGGGTGGTGACATGTGCCAGGTGAGTGTGGGGGCTTTGGAGAACTTAGAACAGGTCAGATCAGTGGCGCACTGTTTTTTTGTTTTTTTTCCTGTGGACGGTAACTTTAACTGAGGAAAGCGCGGCCAGCCAATCATATCGCAGGAATCATCTTCACTGTCCAGACATAAGGGCTTCTACAATTGGCTGCAGAAATCACATGTCCTCTCAATATAAAAAGCGGCCATGTTCCCTTAGCGCCATTATGTCCATGTCACTGCTGGAGACAGACGCAGCTCAGTGTTCTCCTGTGTAATGAGAGATATTAGCTAGATAGATGGGCGCTTGTGTGGTAGTCAGATAGTGTAGATAATCCCTGGCCTGTGTACCTCTGCAACCGCTGGGGCAGCACATTTTTGGTGTTCTTGTGCATGTACTGAGATTCTGACAGAAACGGAGGGCCCATGCCATACAATAGTGCTGTGCACCGCTGGTATAGAGCTCCATGTCTCAGTATACCTTGAATGTTTTTTTGCACTTGCTAATGTGATCAAGCAAGCGCAGCGCACCTTTTCATTTAGTGGGGTTGAAATTGTGCTCTGCACAGTCTGGAGAGCTTCTTATTGCAGAGCACAAAATCTGTTTTTTTCTGTTGCTATTGTGATATTGAAAGCTGTGTGCACTAAAGTTTTTTTTAGTGTCAGATACTATTTTAGTGGAGTTGAACTACAGTTGGTTTCAGAGTAAAAAAATAAATTTTTCCTCTTGCTACGCCCAGTCCAAAAAATAATATTTTTTCCTGTGCCAAAAGTCATACCGTGCTATAAGCCAGCTACTACGCCAGTGGCGGTCAAAGTCAGCTGGATGCAGAGCTTATGCAGAGTAACCCAAAAATATTTTTTGCTCTGAGTAAAGTGATACAGCTGTCTAGATCTGAGTTTTAAATATTTAGGAGCATATATTCTATGTCATACTGGCCTCATCCTCATTCAAAAAAATAATTCTTCTGTTCCTAAAGTAATACAGCAGGGGACATCTCAGTTTGAAATTGTTTGGAGAATATCTTGTAGGTTTTATCGGCCTCATGCACACTAACAAATTTCTTTTGTCTGTTAGTAACCTTATACGGCAGGCCATATCTTAACTTGTCATTTAGTGTCGTTGAAATTCAGGTGTGTGCTGTGTTATTGCACAGGAAAAAACGTATTTTTCTTTAGTTAATTGCGTGCTCCTACCACTGTATCTGACCAACATGAATGGGAAAAAGAGAGGGCGTGGTGGAATGGGGAATAGGCTTGGTGTTCAAGGTGTACTTGGGGTACGTGGTAATGTTAGTGAAAGCACCACGTCACAACTGCCCAACTGACTGTAGCGAACGACAGATGGATGAGTCTGTAGATACTTTTCACCCATTCTACACCATTGGCATCAGAAGTGTACTCCAAACAGTCACAGAGTAAAGAGGAGGAAAGCATCTGCATCGATGCCCAAATTTTTTTTAGCTTGGATTCGGGTCAGGATGAAGTAAGGTCCGAGCAGGTTCCTGGCCCTCGTCACCAGACGTTAACCGCAGGGGAGGGAGGTGATCCCTTTGAGACTCAGATACCTGAGGCTCATGTGGACTGTACTGTGCTGTCAGGGCAACAAGAGGAGAGGGGTCACTCTGAGGGCGAGGAATGGGATAACACATTGGATGATGACGAGGTTGAAGATCCTACTTGGTGTGAACCCGGAGTCACGCAGCCGAGTAGCTCATCAGAGGAGGTGGAGGAGGAAGACGAGGAGGTTACATTTCGCCCTACGGCACAGACATGGAGTGATGCAAGCACGAGGAGCACTGCATCCTTAGCCACAACCGTGGCTGTGGCCAGCAGCGGTCATGGCTCTGCAGCTCGCAGGGGCAGCAAGGGTTGCTTTATATGGGCCTTTTTTGTCAGTGCAAAAGGATGAGCCAACTCACGTTTTCTGCAAACTCTGCTATAAAACAACTCAGTAGAGGGAAAAACTGCAAAAATTTGACTACTACATGCATGAACATTCACATGCTCAAACAACATTCTTTACACTGGGAATCTTACTGCGCTGAAATGCGAACCAGCACACCTCAACAACCATCATCTGCCCCATCAAACGCATCCGCTGCTTCTTCCTCCTCCTCTGTTACCGTGAAAAGTATTGTCACGCAGGTCTCCCATCGCAGAAACTCTGGTTCTTTACCTGCTCCAGTCATGCTGAGTGACAGCCCTTCAGCTGTAATGGAAGGAGACACACCTGCTGTGTTCGTTTCAACGAACACACCGCATGTTTCTCAATCCACCGTAACATCTGTACCTCACTCACACTCCACCAGTTTTTCTGGTTCACCATACTCCGCTCTCTGTCAGCACCTTAGCCAGCCCTCGGTCCCGCCAGCCCTCGGTCCCTCGGTCACGTAAAAGATTGTTTCATCCTACGCATGACAAAGCTAAGAGGTTGAACACCACCATCTCCAATCTGTTGGCCACGGAAATGCTGCCTTTGCGCCTGGTAGATACAGACGGTTTCCGAAAAATGATGTCCGTCGCAGTCCCCCAGTACCAGTTGCCCAGTCACCATTACTTCTCTAAGAAAGCGGTGCCTGCGCTATACCAACATGTCGCAGACAACATCACCCGTTCCTTGTCTAAATCTATGTGTGCCAGGGTGCATTTCACCACAGACACCTGGATGAGTAAGCAAGGCCAAGGGCGTTACATCTCGCTGACTGGGCACTGGGTGGCTGTGGGGGCAAGCGGGGAAGGAGCTGCTCCACAAATCTTGCAATCCCCAAAGCTTGCAGAAGAAACCTCTGTATTTCCCACTTACTCCGCTGCTTCTGCGTCCTCCACCTCCTCTAGGGCCTCCACCTGCGCACTCAACCTCTGCCTTAACAAGACACGCGTTCCAAGGTGCGGAGCGAATACACACCACCTCCGTACTGCGCAGTCAGGGCTCTCCGTAATCAGGCAGTCTTCAAATTAATATGCTTTGGAGATCGCAGTCATACAGGTGTAGAGTTGTGGGCTGCTCTCCAGGCTCAGTTTGAGCAATGGCTGTCTCCGCTGAACCTAGAACCAGGGAAGGCTGTGTGCAATAACGGTGCGAACCTGTTAGAGGCCCTAGGCCTAGGCAAGCTCGCACACGTGTCTTGCATGGCTCACGTCCTCAACCTGGTGGTACAGCGATTTCTCCGCCACTATTCTGACCTGGATGAGCTGCTTCACAAAGTACGGAAGCTGTGTGCTCACTTCCGCCGTTCGCACCCCTCATTTCATCGACTTGCATCGATACAGAGGTCTTTGTCTGTGCCAGTTAACAGGTTGATCTTCGATGTGCCGACGCGGTGGAATTCCACTCTGCACATGTTGCAGCAACTGTGCCAGCAGCAACGAGCTCTGGCGCAGTATGTCATGACGTATAGCTTGGGGCAACGCAGTACGGACTTGGAGCATATCACGTTTGCGGAGTGGGAACAGATTAAGGACCTCTGCACCCTTCTGCACGGTTTTGAAATGGGTACTAAACTGGTTAGCACTGACGATGCCATCATCAACATCACTATTCCGGTCATATACACCAAAAGTTTGGACACACCTTCTCATTTAAAGATTTTTCTGTATTTTCATGACTATGAAAATTGTACATTCACACTGAAGGCATCAAAACTATGAATTAACACATGTGGAATTATATACTTAAAAAAGTGTGAAACAACTGAAAATATGTCTTATATTCTATGTTCTTCAAAGTAGCCACCTTTTGCTTTGATGACTGCTTTGCACACTCTTGGCATTCTCTTGATGAGCTTCAAGAGGTAGTCACCGGAAATGGTCTTCCAACAATCTTGAAGGAGTTCCCAGAGATGCTTAGCACTTGTTGGCCCTTTTGCCTTCACTCTGCGGTCCAGCTCACCCCAAACCATCTTGATTGGCTTCAGATCTGGTGACTGTGGAGGCCAGGTCATCTGGCGAAGCACCCCATCACACTCCTTCTTGGTCAAAAAGTCCTGACACAGCCTGGAGGTGTGTTTGGGGTCATTGTCATTAAAAATAAATGATGGTCCGACTAAACGCAAACTGGATGGAATAGCATGCCTCTGCAAGATGCTGCGGTAGCCATGCTGGTTCAGTATGCCTTCAGTTTTGAATGAATCCCCAACAGTGTCACCAGCAAAGCACCCCCACACCATCACACCTCCTCCTCCATGTTTCACGGTGGGAACCAGGCATATAGAGTCCATCCGTTCACCTTTTCTGCATGGCACAAAAACACGGTGGTTGGAACCAAAGATCTCAAATTTGGACTCATCAGACCAAAGCACAGATTTCCACTGGTCTAATGTCCATTCCTTGTGTTCTTTAGCCCAAACAAGTCTCTTCTGCTTGTTGCCTGTCCTTAGCAGTGGTTTCCTAGCAGCTATTTTACCATGAAGGCCTGCTGCACAAAGTCTCCTCTTAACAGTTGTTGAAGAGATGTCTGCTGCTAGAACTCTGTGTGGCATTGACCTGGTCTCTAATCTGAGCTGCTGTTAACCTGCGATTTCTGAGGCTGGTGACTCAGATAAACTTATCCTCAGAAGCAGAGGTGACTCTTGGCCTTCCTTTCCTGGGGCGGTCCTCATGTGAGCCAGTTTCTTTGTAGCGCTTGATGGTTTTTGCAACTGCACTTGGGGACACTTTCAAAGTTTTCTCAATTTTTCGGACTGACTGACCTTCATTTCTTAAAGTAATGATGGCCACTCGTTTTTCTTTACTTATCTGCTTTTTTCTTGCCATAATACAAGTTCTAACAGTCTATTCAGTAGGACTATCAGCTGTGTATCCACTAGACTTCTGCACAACACAACTGATGGTCCCATCCCCATTTATAAGGCAAGAAATCCCACTTATTAAACCTGACAGGGCACACCTGTGAAGTGAAAACCATGTCCGGTGACTACCTCTTGAAGCTCATCAAGAGAATGCCAAGAGTGTGCAAAGCAGTCATCAAAGCAAAAGGTGGCTACTTTGAAGAACCTAGAATATAAGACATCTTTTCAGTTGTTTCACACTTTTTTGTTAAGTATATAATTCCACATGTGTTAATTCATAGTTTTGATGCCTTCAGTGTGAATGTACAATTTTCATAGTCATGAAAATACAGAAACATCTTTAAATGAGAAGGTGTGTCCAAACTTTTGGTCTGTACTGTACATGCTGGAGCAAACTTTGAATAACCTGCGGCAGGAGGTGCTGACCCCAGAAGAAGAGGAGGATGCGGAAGGGATACCAATGTCTCAAATTTCCAGACTGTCCTCACATAGGCGGATGCCAAGTGATGCTGGATTACAGCTATCAAGAGGGTTTGGTGATACCAGGCAAACTGTTAGTGAAGGTGCAAGAGCCGAAGAACTAATGGAGGAGGAAGAGGTGATGGGCGAGCAGCTGTCAGAGGATGAAGAGGATAATCATCCCCTCTTGTTTGAACGTGGTTTTCTGGAGGGTACGTAGGAAACAAGCATCAGTGCTACGCAGCCCGCAATACAGCCTGGCTTTGGACCTCCTGGAAGAGCCCGACATATAAATACCTTCTTGATGCACTATGTGAAACATGATCCCTGTATAGCTAGGATTCGAAATAATGCTGACTACTTGGTTGTCACTCTGTTAGATCCACGTTATAAGAGTCAATTTTGCCAGATGCTTCCCGCCCTGGAAAGGGACCCGCTTATGTTGGAGTATCGAAACAAGCTTTTAAGCAACCTTAATAGAGGTTTTCCCCAAGGTAACAGTGAGGCACACAGTTTGCATCGCAGCTGTAGTCTTTCAACCTCCGGCACGTCAGCTTGTCAACGCCAAAATATTAGAAACAGCAGCAGAGTAAGTGGCAGAAGCAATTTCTGGGAGTCCTTTCACACATTTTTTGCACCAGCTCGTGATGACATTGATGCCACTTCGGTGATGTGAGGCCCTCATTTAGGGCAATGTGAACACTCCTGGTTAGGTCTCCATCTCCTGGGTTGGCTGTACTGGAAGAGATGTGGGTCTTATTTACACTATTTCTACTCTAGTGAAATTGATTAGACATTGCTAGTGTCTGCCACTAATCTTTTGAAATATGGAGAATCATGATTGGGTCTCCATCTATTGTTTTGGCCTCCTTTGCAATACTTATACTCTAGTGAAATTGATGCCACTTCTGTGGTGTCAGGCCCTCATTTAGGGCAATGTGAACACTCCTGGTTAAGTCTCCATCTCTTGGGTCGTTTGTACTGGATGAGATGTGGGCCGCTAATTTTTGGAAATGTGGGGAATCCTGAATGAGTCTCCATCCATTGGGTTGACTGTAGTGGAAGCGGTTTTGGTCTCCATGCATTTCTATAGTTATGGAGTGAATGTAGTGAAATTGAGCATTTGGTGCAGATATTGTTCTCCCCAAATGGGTACGCAAACATAATAAACTCTAAACTGATTTTCAAAAAGCAACCATCAGCCGCCCCATCAAACACCTCTACTGCTTCTTCCTCCTCCTCTGTTACCGTGTCAAGTTGTGTCACGCAGGTGTCCGACAGAACCAGCTGTATAGCCGCTGCAGTTAGGCTGAGTGACAGCCTGTCAGCTGTAAGTGAAGCGGACATGCCTGCTGTGTTTGTTTCTCTGAGCACACCACACTTTTCTCAATCCACCGTAACATCTCCGCATGCACCTCACTCACGGTCTATCGGTTTGTCCGTTTCACCGTACTCTGCCCTTTCTCAGCACTGCAGCCAGCCCTCAATCCCGCTGTTGTGGTCACGTAAAAGACTGTTTCATCCCACACACGACAAAGCTAAGAGGTTGAACTCCACATTCTCCAATCTGTTGGCCACGGAAATGGTGATCTTAGGCCCTATTTTTTTAAATGTAAACCCTTCCGATTGAATCTGCATTTCCTGGGTTGGCTGTAGTGGGACAGGTATGGGTCTGCATTAAACTACTTGTAGTCTGATGACATTTATGCCACTTCGGTGGTGTTAGGCCCTCATTTAGGGCAATGTGAACACTCCTGGTTAGGTCTCCATCTCTTGGGTTGGCTGTACTGGAAGAGGTGTGGGTCTTATTTACACTATTTCAACAGTAGTGAAATTGATGCCACTTTTCTGACGTCTGCCACTAATTTTTTTAAATGTGGGGAATCCTAATTGGGTCTCCGTCTATTGGGTTGGCTGTAGTGGAACCTTCCTGTTCTGCAGTCTAAGTTGTGTAAGGTTGTGTACCAGTCCTTGCTGCACTCCTGATACAGACTCTGCCTGCTGCACTCCTGATACAGACTCTGCCTGCTGCACTCCTGATACAGACTCTGCCTGCAGCGCCATCTAGTCTGTTCTACTGGGTCCAGAAGCTGTGTGTACGTTGGTCTGTCCTGGAGTGGCACCTGGCGTTCATCGGGAGCCAAGTCTAACCTCACCATCAGAGGCTCTAGTGAACAGTCCGGTGCTCGCTTAGTCACGCCCCTCCAGGCTCTCCGGGGTCCATGGCACAGTGGATCCACAAACCACGTCCGTGACTGTGCGCCCTCGCAGGCATAGTCCTCTCTCCTGTTGTTCCAGTCGGTGACCCCTTTTGACATGTAAAGCGCAACTGAATAAATTTCGCTGCCACAGTAATAATTACAGTACTTGTACTCAAGTAATTGATGGCACTTCCCTGGTGTCTACACCTAATTTGATGTGTTTTGGCAGCTTTTGGTCCCGTTTCTAGGTGTTCCCTATGCATTTTTTTGGTCCCCCCATTGACTCCTATGGGATTCGGAAATGTTTGACGAATATTCGACGAATAAATTCTGCGAATATCAATTTGTTCTGCGAACTTTTCAGAACCGAACACTGAAATGTTCGCTCATGCCTAGCCAAGAGACACCGAGCACCATACTCCAATTACCCCAGAGAGGTTTCACCACTAGTTACTCACTTCTTACTGATGGAGACTGTTGAGTTTGATCATTTCAGTAGATGTGTTATTGTCTATACTCATAGTTTTGACTATAGTAGTTAGTGCCCAAAATACTCAGATTTAACCCCTTCCTGCAGCCAGTTTTGTGTTCCTATCTGGGCCCATTTTTCAAATCTGACGCGTGTCACTTTATATCGTGATAACTTTGAGATTCTTCACAAAGGATAATAGGAAACAAAAGGACCTTGCAAATAATATTCCAACTTCTCTTGAATCCGACAATACCCTGTATGCAGTTGTACACTACTGTCTGGGTACATGGCAGGTTAAGAAGGGAAGAAGCGCCATTTAGCTATTTGAATGCAGATTTTGCTGGGATAGTGTGCAGACACAATGTATTGGGGACACTGTTCACTGTCACCTGGAAGCTCAAAAGATGGCTACCACAAACAGGCTTGGCGCTTTCTACTCCATTTTCCAGATCCCAGAGTTTGCCTTGCTCATCATCCTTTAACCCCTCTACATGGATTTGGACCTAGACAGAGACTCCCTAAGCTTGGGCTACAGTGTTACCTAATGTTCTGTGGTGTGAGATGGCAAGAAGAAGTCAGATAGCCCCGTCAGAACATGGAGGTCAGAGAAAATACAAAATCACACAAAAGTAGTCAGTAAATGGGCCGAGGTCACAACAGGACACAAATACATAAGCCGGGAGCTGAGCACAGAGGACTGAACCAGAGGAGAACAAGGCTGTAACTGGCAGCTTCCAGCAATATGCTTCCAGCTTTAGTAGGGTGTGGTGCTTTCCAGTTGGCTGAAGCAGGGAGCAGATTACTCCAGCTGGACAGCACACACAACCATACTGCCAGACTGGATGGTACTACAGGTCCCAGGCATCCTAATCTTAGTGGCTGGACAGAGCCTGCACCGCCCAGAGCTTCTGGTTCTGATGTCTCCTCCATCACCAGCGCCGCCTGCAGGATGAATAAGGCGGCTCCTGGTGAGAGAAGCAGACGTCGCAGGAGCAGATCCCAGAGGAGATGGGACCCACCATTTGCAGAAGCCCTAATGTGGCCAAATTGCAGAAATCCAGAGCAGTAGAAATCCCCATAAAGTGACTCCATTTTGGAAATTATAACCCTCAGTGAAATAATCTATAGGAATAGTGACTATTTTGACTCCACAGACACTTTCCGGAAATTAGCACGCAGTGGATGTTGGAGAGTGAAATTACAAATATATAATTTCATTACCCAACACATAGTGCCCAGATTGTGCTCCAGGAGACACACACCGTAAATTAAGTGGGTTCTTCTCACTATAGTAATGTCAAGTACATGGATGCTAAATGTGGTTTGGGCGCACTGCAAGGCTCAGAAGTGAGGGGGAGATCTGACTTTGGGAGAGTGGATATTGCTGGATTGGTTTATGGCAGCTATGTTGCTTTTCAAAAGCCTTTGAGCCACTAATAATGTGGAAGCCTCTGGTTTTCCATTGACCGATGGTGGACCTGAGTGAGGACTTGTTTTTTGTGAGATGAGTAGAAGTTTTTATTGATATTATTTTCACCTACATAACATTGTTTGGTGGCTTTTTGTTCCATATTTCGGAGGCAGAATGAACAAACAGTTGAACACTACGATCCACTGGTTCATCCTATGAGGTTTTCTATTAGACTGTGAACTGTTATTGTCTTGGTGAATAATGACGGCTAACATAGGGCACAATTTAAAAAAAAATCACAGAAAAAGATACAGCCTTACTAACACCAAATCATATAACAAATGCACTAGCAGGATGCCGCAGACCCCATGATAAAGGTGCGGGCTGCGCAGGTGCAAAATACTGATGGAGCAGCCACTCACAAACCTACCAATTCATGGAGGGGGTGGTTGCCTAGTATTAAAGATGCACACAGATGATGTTTGCATAAGACGCCAGTCACACAGGTAGGTGTGATGCACAGTGTCTGGCTTAGGATAGTGATGATGCCCATACTATTAGGTCAGGAAGGCTGCCCAGCACTATATAAGTGCACTCCACATGGACAGACACCCCAGTACACCCAACCAACACTAATGCATTTGTTATCTGATTTGGTGTTGGTAAGGCTGATTTTTTTCTGTGATGTTTTCTTGGTAAATAATGATACTTTTACATAAAGTACATTTTTACGTAGAGTTTAAGCAGAAATATTCAACAATATAAATTTTAAGGATATGTTATTCATAAATAATAATTGGTTTTATTCCTGGCAGATGACTGTACCAGGAGATCACAGGGACAGCTGACATCTTCAATTTTTAAATCAGATGATCTTGAGATCCCACAGGATACAATTGAAGTGAAAGTCATTAACCCAGATATACCATCATCCTTTCACAGCAAAGATCTATCATCTGATCCTTTGAAACAGGTCCTGTCTTCTGATTCATTACCAACTACTAAGGAAAATCAAAGTCACAAAATAAGCATTAAAAAACAAATTGCTCCTAAAGCAAAGAAGCCATTTTCATGTTCAGAATATGGAAATAGTTTTTCCCTCGAAAAGTCTTTTCTTAAACATCAAAGCATTAACACATCAGAGAATAGATTTTTTTGTTTCAAGTGTGGGAATTTTTTTAACCAGAAATCAAAACTTGTTAATCACCAGAGAAGTCACACAGAGGAAAAGCCATTTTCTTGTTCAGAAAGTGGAAAATGTTTTACAGAGAAATCAAGTTTAATCAAATATCAGAGAACTCACACAGGGGAGAAGCCTTTTTGCTGTTCAGAATGTCGGAAATGTTTTAACCAGAAATCAGATTTGGTTAATCACCAGAGAAATCACACAGGGGAGAAGCCTTTTTCTTGTTCGGAATGTGGGAAATGTTTTAACCAGAAATCAGATTTGGTTAATCACCAGAGAAATCACACAGGAGAGAAGCCTTTTTCTTGTTCGGAATGTGGGAAATGTTTTAGCCGGAAATCAGTTTTGGTTAAGCACAACAGAACTCACACAGGGGAGAAGCCTTTTTGCTGTTCAGAATGTGGGAAATGTTTTAGCCAGAAATCAGATTTGGTTATGCACCAGAGAACTCACACGGGGGAGAAGCCTTTTTCCTGTTCAGAATGTGGCAAATGTTTTATCCAGAAATCAGATTTGGTTAAGCACAAGAGAATTCACACAGGGGAGAAGCCTTTTTCCTGTTCAGAATGTGGGAAATGTTTTAGGCAGAAATCAGGTTTGGCTGTACACCAGAGAAAACACACAGTGGAGAAGCCTTTTTCCTGTTCAAAATGTGGGAAATGTTTTAAAGATAAATCAGATTTGGTTAAGCACCAGAGAACTCACACAGGGGAGAAACCTTTTTCCTGTTCAGAATGTGGGAAATGTTTTGTGAAGAAATCATCACTTTTTAGTCACCAGAGAACTCACACAGACGAGAAGCCATTTTCATGTTCTTAATGTGGGAAATGTTTTACACGGAAATCAACTCTTAACAAACTTCAGAGAAGTCACACAGGGGAGAAGCCTTTTTCATTTTTAACCGAAAATTGTATCTTCATAAAGGGGGTGACCACTACTAGGACAACTCCTTCTCATTCCTCATGTTTGGCCTTGTTAAAATAAAAACACTCATACGCACTTCCTGTTCTGGCGCCGTTCCATTGGTGTCACAACTCGCTTTTCCGTAAGGATGTTACATCACACAATCCTGCTCCCAATCATCGCCACCTTCAGACGTATTGTACATCAACAGGAAGGACATGGCCTGGACATAGCACCAAGAGAATGCACACACTGAAAGCACTCTCTTCAGACCGTGTTCTTGGGGGAATTATAAGCAATTTACAGCCTCAAACATAACTTTCGATATGGGAAAGAAAGAAGAGATCAGAGGTTAATCTGAGGTCCTCCACCTCTGTCAGCATGTCTGGTATGCAGTGTTTCTTATGGAAGGTCTTATCTTCCTGCTCCAGAGCTATTACTGCCTCATCTCAGCTTGGAAAAAGAAGCAGCCTTAACCCTCATGATGCCAGACAGCTCCAGGCTGTAAGTCCTGCACCAACTTCTCTCTTAATGTAGACCTCACAAAAAAACAGCTCCACAAATCTCCCTGTACTCTCACCAAAGCCCCCATACTGAGCAGTGCTTGCTTCACAGGGACATTTACCCCCCAGCCACAGGTTATTCTGATATGGGGAACAACATAACTTATTTATATATCAGATTGCGTCTATCCCTACTAAAGAAGATATGGAGCAATATATTCAGAGGCTGGAGACCACATACAATACTGAAATACGTCCCCTCACTTCTATCCTGTCACAGCTTACTGACAAGGTACAGAGATTAGAGGATAATGTCGTCCAAGTTAGAGGCCATCATAATGCTCAGATAACACTGGATCTTCACAGCCAGTAAATAAACCATCTGTTTAATATGGTTGATGATCAAGAAAATCACAATAATATCTGGATAAGTGGTATACCTGAAAGCATCAATGCATAAGTGATTATGCCAACACTGCGATCATTATTCAATAATATCCTTGGTGATCCTATTGATAAGAAGTTGGAGATTTATAAGGCGCACCGTACAATAGGCAATCATGGCCCAGATCCTGAGCATCCAAGGGACATTATCTGTCACATACATTTTTTTCATTGTAAAAGAGGCCATTGTGAGGAAAGCAAAGGAGTTGGATCCTGGTGATTTAAATGGAAAACGCATATAATTGCTCACATGCAGTACAGACAAAAAGACACACCTTCTCATTTAAAGATTTTTCTGTATTTTCATGACTATGAAAATTGTACATTCACACTGAAGGCTTCAAAACTATGAATTAACACATGTGGAATTATATAGTTAGCAAAAAAGTGGGTGTGGGGGTGCTTTGCTGGTGACACTGTTGGAGATTTATTCAAAATTGAAGGCATACTGAACCAGCATGGCTACCGCAGCATCTTGCAGCGGCATGCTATTACATCCGGTTTGCGTTTAGTTGGACGATCATTTATTTTTCAACAGGATAATGATCCCAAACACACCTCCAGGCTGTGTAAGGGCTATTTGACCAAGGAGAGTGATGGGGTGCTAAGCAGTCATAAAAGCAAAAGGTGGCTACTTTGAAGAACCTAGAATATAAGACATATTTTCAGTTGTTTCACACTTTTTTGTTAAGTATATAATTCCACATGTGTTAATTCATAGTTTTGATGCCTTCAGTGTGAATGTACAATTTTCATAGTCCTGAAAATACAGAAAAATCTTTAAATGAGAAGGTGTGTCCAAACTTTTGGTCTGTACTCTATATATCCTGAAAGACACTTGCTAAAAGAAGGGTATTGAAGCCACTACTTGATGCCATCTGGGAAAATGGCCTGATGTACTCCTGGGGGTTCCCATTCCGGCTGTATATTTTCTAAGATCCAAGCAACATGAGACTTATTTGTGATGCCCTGGACATTCCATTTATCTGACTGGCCACCTGCTCCACCATTGCCACAGAGAGTTCCAGCACGTCACAGAAGGCGTTCAATGGATCAGGAACTTGATGGTGATGCAGCCAGATGGGAAAGGAACCTGCCAATCATATGAGCTCCTGAAATGAATCTTGTCTTCCCTGATGAGAGACAGTTTGCCGATGCTTACTTATTTCTTTAAGCATATAATTAGATATATCTATATAGAGCATTAGGTGCCACTCTTCCACTATATAGAATGTCTAAGTTCATATAAGATCTTAGACCGGCATATAAGTTGAGTTCACATGATACTACTGTAATATCAGGCTGTATTACATTACTTGCTTTATATTCCATGGTTCCACCTGATAGGAATCCTAGGACTGAAAGTTTGACTTGCGCCTGTAAAGACAACCCCCAGTTAGGGACTTGCATTGGGATCTGCTTGTTTCGCAATTTCCTACTGTTTTGATATATTCATAATCTATACTTCTTAGACACTGAGAGGTAGATGTTACTATCTACCGTCTATACTTCATCTTTTCTCTTTACCTTTCTCTCTTCCATTCCCCCTTTTTTTCATATAATATGGCACAACTCAAAACTTGTTCATTGAATGTCAGAGGACTTAATGTTCCAGAGAAAGGAGCTCAAGTGTTTTATCACAGGTATAAACAGCACGTACATTTTCTCTTTCTTCAGGAGTCGCACTTTAGAGGCGATTATATACTGTACCTCAGATTACTAATGGATATTATTCATCTTGGCGTCCCAGAAAAATGCAGTTTTGAAGTCTAAGGTGCTGAGTATCGGCCGCCACAGATCACTGCTGCATACTATTGTAGAAACACTGTCTGACACGGAGAGGAGGTACGTGTTTGTTAAGATCTCCATCTACTCCAAAATTTTGACTTTGGCAAACTTCTATCTCCCTAATTGTGACCAAATGAATACATGCCGTCATTATTTAAACAAACTAAAATATTTTGCGGAGGACCTTATCATCATTGGAGGTGACTTTAATTTTGTCTTGGATCCTTCTTTAGACGCGTCCCGGGGCTGGAGTCACCAATCTAAAACACACACAAAAGCTTTGCTAATTGTGCTTTGGTCTCAACCGGGCGATGTATGGAGGATACTACATCCAGACTACATCCAGACATAAAGGATTATACCTATTATTCTCCTTTACACAATATGCATAGCCATATAGTCCTTTTCTTAATTAGCCGTCACTTGCCTACATGGCAACGTACATCTCAGATAGGAACTGCTGTATGGTCAGATCATGCTCCTGTATATTGTAACTAGCTATTGAACCCGTTCTATGCCCAGGTGGCAAGCATTTTTATTGGTATATGGTCTCCCATGCTGGTATGTGCTGCCCCCCTCCTGGTATTTCTGCTGCCCCCATCCTGTCCCCACCATCCCATCCTGGTATGCATGGCATCCCTCATCCCCATCCTGATACGCATGGCACCCCTCATCCCCAATCCTGGTATGCATGGCACCCCTCATCCCCCAATCTTGGTATGCATGGCACCCCTCATCCCCAATCCTGGTATGCATGGCACCCCACATCCCCAATCTTGGTATACATGGCACCTCTCATTCCAAATCTGGTATACATTGCACCCCTCATCCCAATCCTGGTATGTATGGTACCCAATCCCTCATCCTGGTATGCATGGCACCCCTCATCCCTATCCTGGTATGTATGGCATCCCACATCCCCAATCTTGGTATGCATGGCACCCCTGATTCCAAATCTGGTATACATTGCACCCCTCATCCCAATCCTGGTATGTATGTTATCCAATCCCTCATCCTGGTATTCATGGCACCACTCATCCCCCAATCCTGGTATGCATGGCACCCCATCCCTCATCTTGGTGTGCATGGTGCCCCTCATTCCTATCCTGCTATGCATGGTACCCCTCATCCCTATTCTGGTATGTATGGTACCTCTCATCCTGGTATGCATGGCACCCCTCATACCAATTCTGGTATGTATGGCCTCATCCCAGAAACCTGGTATGCATGGCACCCAATCCCTTATCCTGGTATGCAATGCACGCTTCATCCCCAATCCTGGTATATATGGCTCCCTCATCCCTATCCTGGTATGCATGGCACCCCATCCCCTATCCTGGTACGTATGGCAGCCCTCATCCCTATATTGGTATGCATGGTACCCTTCATCCCTATTCTGGTATGCATGGTACCCCTCATCCTGGTATGCATGGTACCCCTCATCCCTATCCTGGTATGCATAACACCTCATCCCTCATCCTGGTATACATGGCACCCCTCATCCCAATTCTGGTATGTATGACTTCCTCATCCCAGAAACCTGGTATGCATGGCACCCAATCCCTCATCCTGGTATGCATGGCACGCCTCATCCCCAATCATGGTATATGTGGCTTCCTCATCCCTATCCTGGTATGCATGGCACCCCATCCCCTATACTGGTATGCATGGCACCCCTCATCCCTATACTGGTATGCATGGCACCCCTCGTCCCTATACTGGTATGCATTTTACCCCTCATCCTTATTCTGGTATGCATGGTACCCCCTGCATTCCTATCCTGGTATGTATGGTACCCCTCATCCCTATCATGGTATGCATGGTACCCCATCCCTATCCGGTATGTATGGTACCCCTCATCCCTATTCTGGTATGCATGGTACCCCGCATTCCTATCCTGGTATGTAGGGTACCCCTCGTCCCTATCCTGGTATGCATGGTACCCCATCCCTCTCCGGTATGTATGGTACCCCTCATCCCTATTCTGGAATGCATGGTACCCCATCCCTATCCTGGTATGCATGGTACCCCGCATTCCTATCCTGGTATGCATGGCACCCCATCCCTCATCCTGGTATGCATGGTACCCCGCATTCCTATCCTGGTATGTAGGGTACCCCTCGTCCCTATCCTGGTATGCATGGTACCCCATCCCTATCCGGTATGTATGGTACCCCTCATCCCTATTCTGGTATGTATGGCACCCTTCACCCCCCAATCCTGGTATGTATGGTCCCCTCACCCACCAATCCTTGTATGCCCTTGTATGCATGGCACTCCTCATCCCTATACTAGTATGTATGGCACCCCTCACCCCCCCCAATCCTGGTATGTGTGGTACCCCTCATCCTGGTATGCATGGCACCCCATTCCTCATCCTGGTATGCATGGTACCCCTCATCCCCCAATCCTGGTATGTATGGCACCCCTCATCCCTTTCACGCTGCACACATACAAAAAAATAAACACTTAATGAAGACACACTGCAAATAGCGCTATGTGCATGTGCTGATTCCGACACCTTCACTCCTGCCTCGGTCTCCGGCGAAGAGAGGCGCCGCGGCAACGCTCCTCCCGGTCAGGTATGTAAGTATGGCACCGGAGATCGCGGTATGCGTTCAGTGTCTACGCATACCGTGATCTCCGACTCCATACACACTCCTCTTACCTGCAACGGCTCCATGCCTGCTTCTGTCTGGAGCCGGTCTGCGCAGGCGTGTCGCACTTGCGCAGTCTATAAAGGTCTATAAAGACAGAGACACGCATCTCCTGTTGTATTATAGATCTGACTATGCCGGACTCCACCAAGGCTTCAGATGTTGGAACCTAAATGATAATCTGCTGAAAGACTCACTCTGTGCTCAGACCTTCTTGAGACTATAGACTCCTTCAAATATATGAGCATGATGAAACTGCCTTATCATTTAAATGGGAAGCACTCACATGTGTCCTCAGATGTATAATAATAAAACATAGATAAAAGCTAAAAAAAAAGGAGAGAACAGCTAAAGTCTCATTTGCTTGAGCGGATTGATCTCCTTGACAAACAACATAAACGATCTGCTTCCCTCCAGGTATACGCAGACCTGCTTAACGCTAGAAGGGAGCTAAAGTAGTTTCATGGATGGGGTACTCACAAATATTGTGTAATTTCAGGGCATTTACTTATGGAAGGAACCAAGTGGAAGCTTCCATTCTCGGTACTAGATATGGGGCCTTGTTCAGAAAATTAGTTAAAATGTCCTACACTAAAGTTAATATATAAGGTGTGGGATAGGGGTAAAAATATTCTGGGGATTGGAAAGTACACAAATTATACTCCTTTATGGCACAACTATAACTTACCAGAGCAACAGAAACTAAATAATATTAGTGAGTGGGAGGATAGGGGTACTAGAATAAACGTCCTACTGATTGATAGACATCACCCAATAGATACCATTGCTAAAGCAATGGATTCAAAATGTCTAATAACCCTTAAGCCCCCGTCTCACATAGCGAGATCGCTGCTGTGTCACGGTTTTGGTGACGCAACAGCGACCTCACCAGCGATGTCGCTATGTGTGACCCTTTGCAGCGATCAGGCCCCTGCTGTGAGGTCGCTGATCGCTGCAAAGTGTCCTGGACCATTTTTTGGTCGTTGCTCTCCCGCTGGTCAGCACACATCGCTGTGTGTGACCAGCGGGAGCAGAGATCAGGCTGGTAACTATGGTAAACATCGGGTTACTAGGGGCACACGCGCTCCTAGTAACCCGTTGTTTATCATGGTTATGAGCCTGCTAAAGTGAGCGGTAACCTCCCGCTCACTGTAGCAGAGTGGTAACCATGATAAACAACGGGTTACTAGGAGCGCGTGTGCCCCTAGTTACCCGATGTTTACCATAGTTACCAGCCTGCTCCTGCTCCAGCAGGCTCGTAACCAGGAGCAGGACATCGTGGAAAGATTCTTTCCACCATGTCGCTGCTCCCCTGATCGTTGGTGAGCCTGCCTGTTTGACAGCTCACCTGCGACCACATAGCGACGCAGCAACGATCCCTGACAGGTCGTATCGTTGTCGGGATCGTTGCAGCGTCGCTAAGTGTGACGGGGCCTTTTTTTATAGGCAGTTACTGGCCCTACATTTGTATAATATTGATAGTTAAGACAAAATGGGAGGAGGATGTGGGTCCGTTATCTGAGGAGCAATGGGGGAAATACTGGATTTGACACCGAATCTTTTATTGTCAGAGTCACAAAGATTGTCCCGAATTCTTCTCATTCATAGAGTATATAGATCCCCAAGTATTTTATTTAAAATTGAAATAGAAACGGATGACACATGTCCTAGATGTGGTCAAAATGACGCCCACCTGATGCATATGATGTGGGAATATTGGCGACTACTGGAAGGGGGTGATTGCTCTTGTACTATCTGTATTTGGGAATCAACTTCAGTTGCAACCTAAAATCTGTATCCTAGGACTCCTGGGAGAAGACGTAGATCCAGACTCCATATGGCAATAGGTCGCTCAAGAATATTATTCCAAGCCAGAAAATTGTTGGAAATACATTGGATAGACAATTCTCCTCCAATGATAACAGAACTAAAATCCAGGATAAATAACACTCTATGGTTGGAAAGTGGATCTTATATTAAAGGAACGCTCTCAAGAAATTCATACAAATATGGGAGCAATGGTTAATTACCCCATGTATTGCTTCAAAGAACCTTCACAGAAATACTATACTGGATCGTTTGTCCATTTCCTTACAGTAAACCAGGAATGTATATCCTTATACCCAAGGTGTCAGCAAATAATAATTGTCTCAGTCCACACAATTGCCCCTTCTTAGATATATTCATTTTCTATTAATGTCTCAATAGGGAAAAAAATAAGCAGTCAGGAAGTATTCAGATATTTATGTACAAATGTAAAATTACTGTTCCAAACCATTGCACTATAGAGCGGTATTGGGATTTATATCATTGTAAACTGGTTCTTGTATTGTTACTGGTTTTATTTTTATTTTTTTTGTCAAAGTTTATTTAAAAAAAAGAAAATGTTGGTAATTCTTTGTTTTGTAAAATAAAAATGATCTGATTGAAAAAAAGAAAGGAGCGAAGGTCTTTACTAAATCAAACGTATACAAAATGCCAAGATCACATGTGAAGGTTCTCGTACGAATTTGCAAATAAATGTGGTTGCTCATTGGCAAGGAGGTTACATCCACACGTGTAAAGGACATACGTATCCAAAATAAAAGGGGCACCCAGGCCAGAAACTCATAACCCCATTGACATAGCGGAAGAATTTAGTTTCTTTTATAGTTCGCTATATAATATTCATGGACAATACCACGACATGCCACCTAATATTCTTGAAACTAAAAATGACAAATATATTATGGACACTGCCGTTCCTTCCTTACAGACCCCTGAGCAGGAGATACTAGACAAAGCTTTCACTGAACAAGAGATAGGACAGGCCAATAAATCATTCCCTGTCGGGAAGACCCCTGGGCCAGATGGATTCAATAATAGATTTTATAAGATGTTTTCCCCCCAGTTATTACCATTTTTAGCCAAAGTGTTTGATAATATCTCAGAAGACTCTCCCTTTTGACCCCCAATCACTTAAGGCTCATATAACGGTTTTATCAAAGCCTGGAAAAGGACCAAATACCTGCCCTAATATTCATCCAATATCATTAAATAATGTAGACGTCAAAATATTCTCTAAAGTGATTACATCATGGCTCTCCCACTATCTACCCTCAATTGTCAGCAACGATCAGGTTGGCTTCAAGGGCAGAGAAGCTCATCATAATAAAAATAAAACGTTAATTTCACATGCAAAAAACAGGGGATCCCAATGTACCTGGTTTCTGTCTACGCTAAAAAAGCGTTCGACACAGTGCATTGGACTTTCTTGAAGAGCACCCTACCACAAATTAGGTTGGACTCTTTCTTGTTATCTAAAATTCTATCCTTCTACACTGACCCTAAAGCGATAGGGTAAACGGCCTTCTATCTGACACATTTTCTATTAAAAAGGGGACGAGACAAGGGTGTCCCTTTATCACCTCTCCTATACACATTGGTGATGGAACATTTCGTGGTAGCATTACACAAAAATCCAGATATTAGTGGAGTTACTATAGACTCACATCACCATAAACTATCTCTACATGCACACGACTTGTTGCTCTATGTTTCAAACCCAATGATCTCATTTCCCTCTATAATAAAGGAATTCGAATATCTCGGCCATGTAAGCAATTTTAAAGTCAACTACTCTAAAACAGAAGCCATGAACATAACTTTTAACCCTGAACTGACCCAATAACTAATTTCTAACTTCCCCTTTAAGTGGCAAAAAGACACAATTAAGTACCTGGGTATACAAATTCTGGGGAACTTGGATGATCTGTATTGTTTAAATGATATCCCCCATCCTTGAACAAATGGTTAAAAATCGAATGAACTATAACTTGAAACTCTTGTCCTGGTTTGGTCGTATTAGTGTGATCAAAATGGACATTTTACCAGATCTTCTTTATATATTTCAGACCGTTCCGGTCTGCGTTCCTCATACCTTTTTCTCCCGTCTCAACAATTCTAAGAGCAAGTTTGTATGGGGAACATCGAGGCCTAGGATACGTGTTAAAATATTGTGAAGAAACAGGAGGGAGGGTTAGGGAGCTACAACGCTGAATCCAAACAGGGTGAAGATAGTCCACTGAAGGGTGCCGGTCCGGCTGGTGAGCACAGACATATGAAGAAAACGAAAAGGAGAAAATCGGCACTCCAACAGGTAAAATATGAAAAAAATGTATCATTTAAAAAAAAAAAAAAAGTAAAATTCTTACGTGTTTCTGACGCTAGGGTTGCGCCCTTAGTTATAGCAGATGAGAAAAGGACAATGAAGTCATATAGATACAAGCACAATGGAGTCACATGACATGAAATGAGAAATCAATTAGACATGCAAAAGGTGACAAGAAAATCCCAGCCACAGTTCACATTGAAGGCAACGAGATCAAATACAGACAAGGTGATCATTGCAAGCGTCACACAACAAGCCAGAAATGCAAAACACCATGATGGTGAAAAATAAGACAGAATTAGACCTCATACTCTTGTTCATGCATATCTGTATCCCCCTCTGTATATAAACTGTCTATTGCAGGACATTTGTGTGAAGACCACCGGTGTTAGCTGCCAGGGGATTATCCCATATAGGAACACAACACCGGGATTAAGTGTACAGGTGGGAGATCACAGGGTTAAAACATCGCAAATGCCATCAACTATAGCAACGGAAGGTGGGAGGATATACTGATTATAGAGGGACAGGAACATGTATGCATGAGATGGATGATAGATTCAGTATAGAGCATCGCAATAACAATGTCCAATAAACATAAAACGCATATCAATGTCTAAATTGTGAATAGAAATATTGTTCTTATCGATCTGACACACGTAAAAATATAATATAAAATAATATGCACAATAACCAATATGGAGAGACTATAAACCTATAACAATGAACATATAAAGGGGAAAAAAATATGCAAATCAAAACTGATTACATAGTAGAAAATTTACAAGGAAATCCACCCGCATCTGATCTGGTGCAAAGTATAATATCCTGGCAAAGGATCATAGAGCCGCAGATATACCGAGCATTATCTGTCATATCACCGGGAGGCAAATAGATGCATCATTGTAAAACAGACGAGAACAAGTACAGAACACTGGTGAGATTACTGTGGAGCATTGTAATGGCGAATCAGATTACTGTGGAGCATTGTAATGGCGAATCAGATTACTGTGGAGCATTGTAATGGCGAATCAGATTAGATGGAGCATTGTAATGGCGAATCAGATTAGATGGAGCATTGTAATGGCGAATCAGATTAGATGGAGTGTACAAATCCATGATATCCAGGAGCTGGATGTATAACAGATCAATGGGAATGGGAGACGTCTGCATAGAGTCTGATAGAAAACCTGATCGTGAGGCTATAGATGGAGCAAGCATTTCTATCTGTATCAACGAAAAACAGGTAATTACATTATAATAAAACTGACAAAAACAAATATCTGATGCAGAACTGAATCGCGAAGCTGTGGATGTAGCGGGAATTTCTATCTATCAACGAAAAACAAATAATTGAATTATATTGCGAAAAAACGGACAAAAATAAATATATGAGAAATGGAAGATAAATAAGCTGCAGAACATTGCAATGGAAATACTCCGTCATTGCTGAAAATCTTTAAGATATTTGCATCATTTATGTGCGTTCTGCGAAGATGAATCTGCAATGATAGCGCAATATACAGAAAGGCAAATAAGTACACCGGCAAATAATAACTGGAAAAACACAAAATAAATTCAGAAAACCTGGAATGTCACCATATAGATGTCTGCTAGGAATAAACCAGTATGAATTTCATCAATAGATGTAAAACAGGTCATTGCGGAAATTCATTACCCGAAGGGTATTTAGTATTTACACGTCAGATCCAGAAGGCTTCACGCATATTAAGGTGTTTCTCTCTGTTTCCACCCCTTACCGGATAATTAACTTTTACAAGACCAAAGAAAGAAAAATGTATGAGATCATTATTCTCTATGGACACAATGTTTTGATGCCCCAGAGTATGTGCTATTAGAACTGTTGATGTATGAAATCTGCTCCGGTGCTCTCTATGAATCCTACCAATTTGTATAAAACAATGTTGTGCACTATTCTGGAGGAAGGCATTTATTTGTCGGGGTTTAATAACAAAATTCAGCGCTGGCTGTTACCTGATTATCCCATTTTTCATGGGCTCCCCAAAACACACAAGGGTATCTCCGCCCCCCACCCTTCACCCTATTATCTAGGGTATGGGTTCATTGAATGAGAATTTAACCAATGGCTGGTGAACATTTGTATCCTCTGGTTATTCAAACACCAGGCTATGTGAAAGATACTACGTCTGTCCTGAGGGTTTTTGACAGGTTCGCGTGGCAGGAAGAATTTAGGTTTGTCACCAGCAATGTTGTCAACCTGTATTCCTCCATCCCTCACGCATTGGCCATCATTGCCGTTCAACACCATTTAAATAAATATAGAGGATATTCTGTGAATTTAAAAAGGTTCATTATAACATAAAATATTTGTTGTCCCACAACAATTTTATGTTTGATTCTAAATATTATTTACAAGTATTTGGAGCCCCCATGGACTCCAAATTCTCACCATCTTTGGCTGTTCTGTACATGTCGTCGTGGGAAGAAATTTACATTTTTTCTGATGATAATCCATTTTTTTAGCACATTTTTTGTTTTGGTAGATATGTTGATGATGTACTTTTGGTATAGAGAGGTGACCCCCAGTTAGTGTCACAATTTGTTTTGTATTTGAATTCCTATTCCTTAAATTTAAAATTCACTGTCAGCGAACCTATGATTTCCACTCCATTTCTGGATATTTTCCTGACAGGGATAGTAACATCTCATAAAGTGGACACCACACTCTATAGAAAACTAGAAAACCTTTTTCAGGCAACACATTACTGTTGTTTTCCAATTCTCAACTTACTCTATACAGTTCGCAGGGGCGACTCAGTATAGTTGGAGAGAAGCACTCCGATGCCAGTTCAGAGAATGTGACCCGTGCTACACAAAATATTTAACTTCCAACATAAGTGCTGAACCATCCTCCATGGATTCTTTTATGCCTAAGGGGAGACCTGTCCACATACCCCCTGTGATGACATCACGGGGGCTAGTCTCCAGCCTTCATATTTTTGTTACATATCTGTTTTTTGTGATAACTTATTGTGGGTTGATCGTAGAGGCCCGAAAGTGATACCATATTTTCCGTTATGATTTTACCTTTCTCCAGAGACCACATACTGTATAACTGCCGTCTGATATTTTGTTACTTTTGCGCCACAGCTCCCCGAGGGGCTTACAGCGATGAGAAAATATCCATATTGTTCCTTAGCTGACCCTGCCACCCAAAATATAGACCCCATTATTATTGGACATATGGAACTTTAGTTATTCCATATTCCGTATTGGCTTCGAGCCGTCTGCAGGCCTTTGTTACATTCCCTTTGAAGCACTGGGAATACAACCTTTTCAGTTAGCTGTAAATCTATCACAAGCCTGTGTTAATTGGGTTTGGTAGCAACTTTTGGGCCAGCATTTGCTTACAAGGCTCTTCTCATGTGTGTGTTAATTTGCATAGAGGCCACTGGCCAAAGTGTCAGCTCTTCTCCAGTGGACAATTACTATAGGGGAGGAGGGAAGAGGGGTCTGGGAGAGAGACTTCTTAATATCTATGACAAGGGAGAAGAAAAGATTTTCAATATTTCCATGACAATCTGTTTTTCATTGATACAGATAGAAATGCTTGCTATACCTATAGCCTCACGATCAAGTTTTGCATGAGACTCTATGCAGACGTATCCCATTGCAATTGATCTGTTATACATCCAACTCCTGGATAGCATGGATTTGTACATTCCATCTAATCTGATTCACTATTGCAATGCTCCACAGTAATCTCACCAGTGTTTTGTACATACTTGTTTTCGTCTGTTTTACAATGATGCATCTATTTGCCTCCAGTTGATATGATTGATAATGCTCGATATATCTGCGGCTCTATGATCCTTTGCCAGGATATTATGCTTTCCACCAGATCAGATGCGGGTGTATTTTCTAAGATCGGTGGTTTTCACACAAATTTCCTGCAATAAACAGTTTATATACAGGGTGGGATACAAATATGCATGAACAAGAGTATGAGATTTAATTCTATGTTCCTTGTATGTAGTATTATTTGGTCACTATCTGGTGGTAATATGTGGTCTGGTCATGGCGGGCGGTATTTGTTCCTTGTATGTGGTGTTGTTCGGTCACTATGTGGTGGTAATATGTGGTTCGGCCATGGTGTGGTAGTATTTGTTCCTAGTATGTAGTATTATTCGGTAACTATGTGGTGATAATATGTGGTTTAGTCATGGTGTGTCGGTATTCTTTGTAGGTGGTATTATTCGGTCACTATGTGGTGGTAATATGTAGTCTGGCCATGGTGTGACGGTATTTGTCCCTTGTATATTATATTATTGGTCATTTTAAAAAATGTATGTGACACATTCCCTTAAAGAAAAATAAATAAAAATATACCTAGACAGAGTACTGGATATTTTAAGAAATGTTTAATATGTTAGAGTAGAGTAGGGCACGGCCAGAAAAGTCTACCTTGTCGTGGCAACGGCTTACAAATTCTTTTGGCCATAACAAAAGCTGCTGGCTATGTATGTGATGTGGTGTTCTATGGGAACTGTTAGGGTATGTGCACATGGTCAGGAGCCGCTGCAGGGTTTGACACTGCGTACTTATGCAGCATCAAACCTGCAGCAGCCAGGTGTTAGAGCATAGTGGATAGGATTTCTAGAAATCTCATGTCCACTATGCGACTCTGTTGCATCTGTGGATCACCCACCCGCAGCATGTCAATTTCTCTTGCGGGTCCACATGTGGACTTTCTCCACAGACTAACATCTATGAGGAAACTCCGCATGTACAAAAAAAAAAATTGCGCCACTCAATTACATAAATTGAGGGCCGAAGCTGCACGGCTATCCCGCAGCTTCGGGGCCGAAGACGCCTCCTGAGTGTGGGCACATACCCTTAATGTGTGATTGATAAGGATGTGGTGCAGAAGTGGAGTTTTTCCAAGAGTGGGCGGTGTGACTGTGGAAGGTTTGAGGAGTGGAGGTGGAGCTGGGGTGGAGCCTGGGCGGAGTCTCAAGGGGGCCCGAAATTTTTTTGCCATTATGGGGCCTGAAATTCCTGGTGGCAGCCCTGCACACATATACATACACTCGAATACTAATCTTTTATGATATTGGGGTCTTCTGGAGAGGGCTGCAGAACCCACTGTGGAGGAGGGGACACAGCAGACAGGACTGATTTCAGCTTCCTGCCCCTGCGTGCTGTGGACTCTCCTCCCCCACCCTCTACTCTTTGAGAAAATGCTGCTGGGAAAGGAACCGCAGGAGGCAGAAGACCCCCTGTAAGACCCTGCAGGATGACAGACACAGCAGCCAATGAGCGCTCTTATCAGTCTGATGGGGAAGCGTTCATTGGCCAGCGGCCTCTCTCCTGCATGACACGCCCCCTTTTTCAATGCCCGCACTCTGCTCAGGGTATCAAAAATCATTACGGGTGGGAGTGGAAGGGGTTAAGCAGCATCAGCCCTCAGTCAAGGGGCCCCATAACAGCTGCGTGGTCTACTGCCTGAGCACTGCGCCCCTTCCTGCATGGGCCCCCCTCCACCTCTGGGCCCGGGTGCATCAGTTGTGTGTCCACCCCTGGCTGAACCCCTTGCAGCGGCTCTGAGCAAATGTAATATTATTTACACACAAACGAGTGTCCGAAATGGGGTCACTTTAGGGGGTCGTATGTTCTTCACGAGTGGGCTTAGCTATCGGCCGCCGTACGCACGCAGCTCCACTCCGTACGCCTCGCACACACGCGGCTCCGCTCCCTACGCCTCGTACACGCGCGGCTCCGCTCCCTACGCCTCGTAGACGCGCGGCTCCGCTCCCTACGCCTCGTAGACGCGCGGCTCCACTCCGTACGCCTCGTACACGCGCGGCTCCGCTCCGAACGCCTCGTACACGCGCGGCTCCGCTCCGTACGCCTCGTACACGCGCGGCTCCGCTCCGTACGCCTCGTACACGCGCGGCTCCGCTCCGTACGCCTCGTACACGCGCGGCTCCGATCCGTACGCCTCGTACACGCGCGGCTCCGCTCCGTACGCCTCGTACACGCGCGGCTCCGCTCCGTACGCCTCGTACACGCGCGGCTCCGCTCCGTACGCCTCGTACACGTGCGGCTCCGCACGCCTCGTACACGCGCGGCTCCGCACGCCTCGTACACGCGCGGCTCCGCACGCCTCGTACACGCGCGGCTCCGCTCCGTACGCCTCGTACACGCGCGGCTCCGCTCCGTACGCCTCGTACACGTGCGGCTCCGCACGCCTCGTACACGCGCGGCTCCGCACGCCTCGTACACGCGCGGATCCGATCCGTGCGCCTCGTACACGCGCGGCTCCGCTCCGTACCCTCGTACACGCGCGGCTCCGCTCCGTACGCCTCGTACACGCGCGGCTCCGCTCCGTACACCTCGTACACACGCGGCTCCGCTCCGTACACCTCGTACACACGCGGCTCCGCTCCGTACACCTCGTACACACGCGGCTCCGCTCCGTACACCTCGTACACACGCGGCTCCGCTCCGTACACCTCGTACACACGCGGCTCCGCTCCGTACACCTCGTACACACGCGGCTCTGCTGCGTACACCTCGTACACACGCGGCTCTGCTGCGTACACCTCGTACACACGCGGCTCCGCTCCGTACACCTCGTACACACGCGGCTCCGCTCCGTACACCTCGTACACACGCGGCTCCGCTCCGTACACCTCGTACACACGCGGCTCCGCTCCGTACACCTCGTACACACGCGGCTCTGCTCCGTACACCTCGTACACACGCGGCTCCGCTCCGTACACCTCGTACACACGCGGCTCTGCTCCGTACACCTCGTACACGCGCGGCTCTGCTCCGTACACCTCGTACACGCGCGGCTCTGCTCCGTACACCTCGTACACACGCGGCTCCGCTCCGTACACCTCGTACACACGCGGCTCCGCTCCGTACACCTCGTACACACGCGGCTCTGCTCCGTACACCTCGTACACACGCGGCTCTGCTCCGTACACCTCGTACACACGCGGCTCTGCTCCGTACACCTCGTACACACGCGGCTCTGCTCCGTACACCTCATACACACACGGCTCTGCTCCGTACACCTCGTACACACGCGGCTCTGCTCCGTACACCTCGTACACACGCGGCTCTGCTCCGTACACCTCGTACACACGCGGCTCTGCTCCGTACACCTCGTACACACGCGGCTCTGCTACATCCACACTGTAAACCCCTCCTGACCCCACACATAAACTTCAGCTCATCCAGCACCATGACAACCAGCACAGCAGAGTCCTGCATCCACTGAGGCCCCTGATCATGTGACCCCTGACTCCTCCCCTCCTGTGACCTCATCACAGCTCCTGTGCGCACAGAGCAGCCATATATGTGGTGTAGTGATGGGTAAAATGCGATTTTTTGGTGAGCCGGCTCTTTTGGCTCCGAAAACGGCTCTTCATTTCCTATTACCTTTGGCTTTAAATTTGAAGCCAAATTCTGGTATGTTTTAACCCATGATTAGTAAAAATCTACACATGTGCCAATTTATGACATAAAACAGAATAGTTTCCAGAATAACCAGATTTTATATTATTTGCTGTAAAAACTTTAACAAACACAAAATGAACATGCAAAATACCAACAAGATCCTAATTATCAGTGCCACATTTTAAAGCTACCTTCACACTTGGCAAGTTCGCTGTGGGCTGTCTGCTGCAAACAGTCTGCAGCAAAACTGCAGTGTCAAATGTGGCATCTGCATCCAGGCGGATTTAGATAAGGAATTTGCTGCGGAATTCACCCGTCCATTGACTGCAATGAATTTCGCATATCGGATATTCTGCACATACTGACATGCTGCTGCTGAAGCCAATTTCGCACCTCATGTCAGATTCTGAATTTTTCCACGAAGTGAGAATGTGTTTTGGATAAAGACCATTGCCACTGTTGGCTTCTGTAAATGCCATGGAATTTCCACGCTGATGATCTGCATGGAAACTCCGCTGCAAATCCACAAAGTGTGAAGGCAGCCTAAAATTGTCTTTAGGGCCCATTGGATAGATAAACTAAGTGCCATAGCTTGGATGGACTGATTCAGTTTATTTCTTCTGTTATTATCTGTTTTGGAAAAGACTGTTTTTTTGGTGTCCCATCAAGGACCAATGTCTTTTGCCATCACTAATATAATGTCATTAAAGGGGTTGGATCACATGGGCATTAGTGCCATTAATTGAAGAGAACTTTTTAAAATAGGTATATTCTCCATATACTTATTTTAAAAATTCTGCTTCAATCCTGCTGGTATTCCATAAAAACCTATGTAACTGTTTACATGGGTTTCCATGGAAGTTGTCCTGTGCCGGAGCCCTATTCAGCAAAAGACACACAGGATGCGACCATGTTGTCGGCCAGCGCTCGCTGACTGACCGCATGGACCATGCAGCACCCGAGCCTGCGATCCAGTGATGCTCAATCCAGCGATGGTATGTTTGCAGAGGAGATCCTTATCTGCCCTGCCCATATGCATCCCTGGATCATTTGTTCTCTTCCATTCAAGTGAATGGGAGAGAACAAGAGACGCACATTTACATCCGCTGTTTCTCCCTCGCTCAGCGAGGATTTACAAGCTGGCGGTAAATAACTATAATCAGGCTAAATCCAGATGTCCGTGTTCCTTTAATAAAGTGCCTGACTGCCTGACTGCTGCTTGCTTGTCACAGATTGGAGGGGGCGGGGCTGTGAGTCAGTGCTATGTGCGGCAGCAGGAGGAGCAGGCATTCTCAGTCTCCTGGATAAGATCAGAGTGACTACTGCCGGGAGGGGCGGGGCCAGAGGGGAGGGAGGGGCGGGGCCGGAGGGGAGGGGTGGGGCGGGGCCAGAGGGGAGGGGTGGGGCGGGGCCAGAGGGGAGGGGTGGGGCGGGGCCAGAGGGGAGGGGTGGGGCGGGGCCAGAGGGGAGGGGTGGGGTGGGGTGGGGCCAGAAGGGACTGACTGTGGAACCTGAACTGGCAAAGAGCCGTTTAAATTTCAATTGGCTCCCTGCAAGGAGCCGACTCATATGATTCACTATAAAGAGCCGGCTCGTTCAGGAGCTACCCATCACTACTCTCCAGTAACCCGGAAGAGGATCTCTAGGGTGAGGTGTAATATCCTCTCCGCCATCTTCTTCTTCTCCTTCTCCATCCACTAAGGTTTAAGGTAAATTTTCTAGAAGATGGAAGATAATGATGAGAACGACTGAATCTACAGGATCCTAAATGGAAGGAAGATGGCTGCTCTGTGCGCACAGGAGCTGTGATGAGGTCACAGGAGGGGAGGAGTCAGGGGTCACATGATCAGGGGCCTCAGTGGATGCAGGACTCTGCTGTGCTGGTTGTCATGGTGCTGGAGGAGCTGAAGTTTATGTGTGGGGTCAGGAGGGGTTTACAGTGTGGATGTAGCAGAGCCGCGCGTGTACGAGGTGTACGGAGCAGAGCCGCGTGTGTGCGAGGTGTACGGAGCAGAGCCGCGCGTGTACGAAGCGGAGCCGCGCGTGTACGAGGTGTACGGAGCGGAGCCGCGCGTGTACGAGGTGTACGGAGCGGAGCCGCGCGTGTACGAGGTGTACGGAGCGGAGCCGCGCATGTACGAGGCGTACGGAGCGGAGCCGGGCGTGCATGAGGCGTGCGGAGCGGAGCCGCGTGTGTACGAGGTGTACGGAGCGGAGCCGCGTGTGTACGAGGTGTACGGAGAGGAGTATCCCGAGTTATCTATCTGCACCCTCTGAATAGAGCGAGTTCTGGGTCATTAAGATGAATGATGATGGGAGTGTACGTGCATGAAGGAAGCTGTCAGTTTCTATGCACCTTCACTTACCTCACTATGGTTGTATACATGTGTGTATTTATTTCAGCCATTAACTCCTTGTTCGTTCTAAGATGATGTAATGTGGCTTTCGGACACACAGTTGATGGGAGGTATGTATCACAGAGGTGGTTGTCCTAGACCAGGGGTCTCAAACTCAGCTGGGCATATGGGCCGCACATGGAAAAACATTTAATTTGGGGGGCCGCATTATTTGCATGACAAAGTGACATTTTTAGTGATACCATTTTATTTTCTATACACCTTTTGAACTGGTCCTCATCTTGCAGACATGGTCTCCCCTCCAGGTCCCCCATATTGCAGACATGGTCTCCCCTTCAGGTCCGCCATATTGCAGACATGGTCTCCCCTCCAGGTCCCCCATATTGCAGACATGGTCTCCCCTCCAGGTCCGCCATATTGCAGACATGGTCTCCCCTCCAGGTCCCCCATATTGCAGACATGGTCCCCCATCCAGGTCCTCCATATTGCTGACATGGTCCCCCATATTGCAGACATGGTCCCCCATCCAGGTCCCCCATATTGCAGACGTGGCCTTCATATTGCAGACATGGTCCCCCATCCAACAGACATGGTCTTCCATCCAGGTCCTCCATATTGCAGACATGGTCCCCCATATTGCCGACATGGTCCCCCATATTGCAGATGACTCGCCCCCTGGGCCGTGGGGCACTCGGATCCGGGCAATTAGGGAAACGATGGGAGTAGTAGTGGCAACCCGGTTCCGTGGCTCAGGGTGGTCAGGCCAGTGGTAGTCCGTTATTTGTTATTGATTATGTCCGACTACACCACCCGTGGATTTGCGGTTATTAGGAACCGCCGCTGCATGCAGACCGCTGGGGCTGATGAGGTGTGCAGCTATGGTAGTGTGACTCCCCACGGGAAGAGTGCGGCCCCAGGGCAGTATAGTGGATGGTGGGAGTGATGGTAGTGAGAGTCCCAGTGCTGATAGTGCTTGGGGAGCAAGGAGCACACAGACAACAGGTTGCAGTCCAGGGTCTTTACTAAACAGGCAAACTGACCCACAAACAGTCCCAGCTAGGAGGGGACCTGGATGTCTGAGAGCAACGGGGAAATTGGCCCTGGTCAGGGTGAGGGTGTAGGCCTACCGTGCTTTCTGTGCTCCTTCTGGCTATCTCCTCCTGATAGGGTAACAGCCCACGTTTCCAAGCTTTCCGTGTATTCTCGCCTGTATGGCCTGCGACGTGGGTTCCTTTCTGCTCCCAGCCTTGTACGGCTTTACTGGTCCCTTCGGTTGTGGCAGGGCCTCCAGACTTCTTAGGCCAAGGAATGTATAGTCCCTTGCGGACTGCTTCTCTGCTGGGGGATGTGGAATCCTTCCAGCCTCAGACACCAAAGTCTGGTAAGATTAAGTCTTTTCTCTGCCAAGACAGGCTCTCTTCGCCTCTTGTCTCTGGCTTGTGGCTCTCTCCTACTGCCACACTTCCTCTTAGGTGCAATCAACTTTCTGTCCCTGCTCCACTCTGGGACACGTCTCAAAGCTGAGACAGGCAATCCAGTTCTCCCTAACCCTGTCCCCAGTACCAGCTTTTATAGGGGCAGCCTGCTCCCCCTACTGGCCTGAGACAGGAGGCATTGCATGCTAATGTTCCCCGAACCAGAGAACCTCCCCCTTGCTCTCAGACACAGCTTTATTACACTTGTGGCATCCAGGTAGGGTGACACATTCCCCCCTAGTGAAATTTAGTACTCCGGGACTAAACAGTAAACAAAGACAATATGCATAATCAATAAAACATTAATAGACAGACGACGCACAAATTGAGTTCTTTAGGTCACAGTGTGGTCTGTGACCGGGTGTCCATATCACCAAAACAACGGGAGCCTTAACCAGGTGGGGGTCTGTCCTACCCCAAGTCCTTTACAGTCTTAGTTCATTCCTGGGTTAGGCTCAGAATGCAGTCCATACAAGGTCCCGGTTATGAAAGTCCATAACCTGTGAGTCCTTACGGTAGCTGCAAGAAACTGAAACAGAGTATTACCAAACATGCATGTAACTTTGCAAATGATTCAACATTTGGCAACAGGGTTATTTACACTTTTAGTACACTCTATATTCTCCAGCGAGCGGGTATCTGTCCCTTTGTGCTCCTGGTTGACCTCCTTAACCCACTGTCTGGTGGTGGACCAACCTGGCTTTCCCCACTAGCGTTAGGGGTACAGCTACCAGCTGGGTGTACAGGTAGGGCAGGCAGCTGTCTGCGGGTTCTTTGGCTTACCGCAGGCATGGCAGGCTCACTGTCAGCAGAGGGTTGACTCTCCTGGGCTGCTGGAACAGGCTCTTCTGCCTCTGGAACCGCTTGCTCCTCTTCACCTTCCGGCTCTGGTGTTGGTTGTTGCTGTACTGGTTGCAGGAAATGCAGGACGGGTACCACTATGGCATCATTTATGCGAGTCCAGGACTGAGGGAACTCTCCGAGAACGGTGCTGATCATTTCTTCCTTGTCCTCTGCGGGTTCAAGGTCACTCTGATCCTCTTCTGCACTACGGAGTTGCTCGGGGCACCTTTTGAGGTGGTCTCTGGAGACGACACTAGTGGTTTCTCCTCCGTCCTTGGTGATTACGCACACCTTTGGGTTGTCGTGGTCAGACTGCAGTACGGTGTAGGGTTCCCTTTCCCACTGGTCGTCCAACTTATGTAGCCTTCTTTTTCGCTTTAGGACTTGCTCACCAGGTTCTAGGGGACTAGCAGGGGCGTGTTGATTGAAGAGTCTTTCTTGCTTCTCTCTCACCTGGGCCAGGCTCTTCTCCACACTCTCCTGTACCTTCTTGTACTGCAGTTGCCTTTCCGTATCCCAGTCCGCATCCGGGGAGGTGTCCTCAGGTATTAGGACTCCCATCTCCAGGTCTACGGGCAGCTTACCCGGTCTGGCTCACATCAGGTAAGCCGGGGTGCAGTTTGTAGCGTTCACCGGGATGTTGTTGTACATGTCTACCAGGTCCGGCAATTTTTCTGGCCACAGGCTGCGTTCCTCCAGGGGCAACGTCTTCAGGAGATCAATGACTATATTGTTCATCTTCTCACACATCCCGTTGGTTTGGGGGTGGTAAGGCGTTGTCCGAATCTTCTTACAGCCATAGAGGTTGCAGAACTCCTGGAAGATTTCAGCTTCAAACGCTGGACCTTGGTCTGTCAGGACCTGTTTCGGATACCCGTGTGGACGGCAGAAGTATTGCTGGAAGGCTCTGGCCGCTGTTTGGGCTGTCAAGTCCTTTACCGGGACCACCACTAGAAAACGGGAATAGTGGTCCACGATTGTCAGGGCATAGATGTATCCTGACCGGCTGGGAGCCAATTTGACGTGGTCCAGAGCTACCAGCTCAAGAGGCTGCGTGGTGATGATGGGCCTCAAGGGTGTCTTCTGGCTGGTGCGGTCCTTCCTCCTCAGGTGGCAAGGGCCACAGTCTCTGCACCACTTTTCTACTGCTCCTCTCATGCCGACCCAAAAGAACCTTCCTCTTAGTAGGAACTCCAGTTTCTTCCAACCGAAGTGTCCCGCTCTGTCATGGTAAGCTCCCAGGACCATAGCTGCATCTCGCTTTGGGACCACGACTTGCCAGGTCAGCTCGTGCGTCCGGTGGTTGACAATCCTTCTGCACAACTTGCCTTCGTAGAGGAACAGCTTGATCTTCTCCTTCCATAGCTGCTTGGCTTCCTCTGGGGCATCTGGATCTAGGCGGGCGCCTTCCCGGGTCAGCAGATCTTTCACCAGGCGGACAGCAGGGTCACTATCTTGGGTTTCGGCCCAGATGTGGTGAGGTAGGGGATTCATCATCACAGTTGTTAGATCCTCCTCCTTCACGCGGTGAGAGTGTTGAGCGGCTCCATACCGGTGAAACGCGGGGAGTTCTACCTCTTCCAGCTCTTCTGGGTCTTCGTCACCTTCAGGTAAGTGAGGCATCCTTGATAGGGCGTCCGCGTTGGCGTTGGTTTTGCCTGCCCGATACTTGATCACGAAGTCATAGTTGGAGAGACGGGCCATCCACCGCTGTTCCAGGGCACCCAGTCTTGCATTGTCCAGGTGTGTCAACGGGTTGTTGTCCGTGTACACGGTGAACTTTGCGGAGGCCAGGTAATGCTTGAAGCGTTCCGTCACGGCCCACACCACCGCCAAGAATTCTAGCTTGAAGGAGCTGTAATTCTCCGGGTTCCTTTCGGTGGGCCTCAGCTTCCGGCTGGCGTATGCGATCACCCGTTCTCTGCCCTGTTGGTTTTGGGACAGTACGGCTCCCAGTCCCACATTACTGGCATCTGTGTGGAGAATGAAAGGCTGGCCGTAATCAGGGTAGGCCAGGATCTCATCCCCCGTGAGGGCCATCTTTAGCTGGCGGAAGGACTCCTCTTCCGGTTTATCCCACTTGAAGGGTGGCTTTTGACTTCTGGACTTGGACTGTCCGATCAGGAGGTCCTGCATAGGAGCTGCCATCTTAGTGAACCCGGGGATGAACCTTCGGTAGTAGCCTACCAACCCGAGAAACTGTCTCACCTCTTTAATGTTCGAGGGGCTTGGCCAGCTCTTGATTGCCGTGACCTTGTCAGGGTCGGGGGCCACCTCTTCCGCGCTTACCACGTGCCCTAGGTACTGGACCTTTGGTTTCAGCAGGTGACACTTCGATGGTTTTACCTTCAGGCCATAGCCTGCCAGGGCTTCGAACACCTCAGCCAGGTGCTTGAGATGGTCCTCGTAGGTCTTCGAATAGACGATCACGTCGTCCAGGTAAAGGAGGACCGTCTCGAAGTTTCGGTGCCCTAGACAGCATTCCATCAGCCGCTGGAAGGTCCCTGGTGCGTTGCAGAGCCCGAAAGGCATACAGTTGAATTCGCTCAGTCCCATCGGGGTGGTGAAGGCGGTCTTCTCCTTGTCAGCCTCTGCCACAGGAACCTGCCAGTACCCGCTAGTAAGGTCCAAAGTAGAAAAGAAGTTAGCAGATTTTAGTGCGGCTAAAGACTCTTCTATTCTAGGCAGCGGATATGTGTCTTTGTGGGTGATACGGTTGATTTGTCTATAGTCCACGCACATTCTCATGGTGCAGTCTTTCTTTTTGACCAGAACCAAGGGGGCCGCCCAGGGGCTACAGCTGTCTCTAATGACCCCAGCTTCTTTCATCTCCCTTAGCATGCCCTTGGCGTTCTGATAATGTGCAGGGGGTACAGGTCTGTGTCTTTCTTTTATCGGTGGGTGGCTCCCTGTGGGGATGTGGTGTTCTATCCCTTTTACTCTGCCGAAGTCTAGCGGGTGCTTACTAAAGACTCTCTCGTACTCCCGTACCACCCGGTAGACTCCTTGTTTTTGGTGCAGGGGAGTGGAGTCAGCACCCACGTGGAGTTTCTGGCACCAGTCCTCCTTTTGTTTCTGGGAGCCATTACCCTCCGCCTGTGGAGATGGAGGCAAGGGTTCCACGGCCCTGATAGCTTTGTGTTCCACAACAAACAGTTTGGCGAGTGTAGCGTACCTGGGTAAGTGTACTTCCCTCTCCCCAATGTTGAGGATGCGGACGGGCACCCTCCCATGACGGACATCAACCACCCCCCTGGCTGTCAAAATGGTGGGCCTGCTGTCTGAGTACACGGGTTCTACCATAGCTTGGTAGTCTCTACCTCTCAACCCGATTGCAGTCCGACACCAGATCATCATTTCACTTTTGGGAGGTATGGAAATGGGGAATGGATCACTGAGTCTTACGCTACCGATCTCACCACCAGACAGTTCTACCTGCTGCCGTCTCATCAGGGCTTTTATCTCCTTGTTGAGGACTCTCTGTTGGCTGGAACTAGCATTCACCGCCACCTGTTGTAGAATTACAATTACCTCTGAAAGACAATTTTCAATTACATTAGTACCCACAGTTATTTTAGGGTGACTTTCATGACGGTCAATGTCCACAATAATCACTCCCTGTGCCGGCAGTTCAACTTTACCAATTTTAATGGTCATCTCCTTGAACCCCATCTGCGGCACGGGTAAGCCATTACTGGCGATGATGCTCAAGTTACTGTCTGGATACCGTGTGATATCAGCATCAGTCCAATACTGCTTAAAAAGTACATAAGGGATTGTGGTTACTTGCGACCCAGTATCCAGCAAGGCGCTCATGGGGATACCGTCCAGCACCACGGGTAAAACCGGGCGCCCCCCAACGTACTTATTACGCCAATTATAAGGGCCTGGTGATCTTATGCCTGGGGGTCGGCCCTCTGCCCCAGGTTGGACCTGTTTAAATTACAGTACCTGGAAATGTGTCCGGGCTGGTTGCATCGACGGCAAATGGGCTGTCCATCCTCTGCGTAGCGGTCTGTGGGCCTCCCTCGGAACGACTGGATCCTCCTCTGTCGACACCACGGGACATCCTCCGGACTTGAAGCCAGCTTGATGGGTCTTGACGGGTCCACTTGCAACGCCTGGACGGTCCTGGTCAACGCCGCGACGCTCCTGGTCAGCTCCTGGACTTGGTGGTGCAGGCCTTTCGACGGGGCTTGGTTCAGTGCCTGTGCATCAGCCTCCACGGAGTCCATAGAGGAAGGCGCCGCCTCCTGGTGGTAGGTGATAGCAGGGCGCCGGGGGTTTATAGCGCCACTGGTTGCAGATTCACGGAGCACCCTTATGGCCCTGTCCTTAAATTGGGCAAAGGTCAGGTCGGGGTTCTGGAAGAACATGAGGCGCAGCTGGGCCCTGTGGGCGCTGGACAGCAGACCCTCTATGAATTGTTCTGTTAGCAGCTTATCGGTTTCCTGCACACTGCCAGGGTCAGTTTGTTGAATAGCCCTCAAGGCTTCCTGCAGATTTAGGGCATAGTCTCTGATGCTGTCCTGTGCCCGCTGCTTACATCCATAGAACCTCATTTTAATTTCAGCGGAGGTACGTGTATCAAAGGTACCCCGCAGCCGGGCCAGAATACCCTTCACAGTCCCTTTCTCCTCAATGGGCCATGATTTTACCTCCCTTTGGGCTGCGCCAGTTAACTGCCCTGTCAATATGCTGACCTTCTGTTCCTCTGTCAGGGGGTAAACTTGGAACAAACTATACAGTCTTTCCTTGAAGTCAGTTAGGGCATGGGGCTCCCCTGAGTATTTGGGCAGCCAGGCCGCTCCAGGGATGTAGGGCAAGGAAAAGGGCATCACTGCTGCTGCAGCTGCTTTGGTGGTAGTGGGCGCCTCTGTGTCCGACATCTTCCTCCCCCCTAGTCAAGCGTGGCCTACCTTCCGACGATCCTCTTCTGTAGGCCGCGGCTCCGCTGCTGCTGCTATGGACGAGGACCTGGCGTCGCACTCCGATGACGTCAGCGTCGCTCTCTCTCCCTTCCAGGACCTTGCGCAGCGTCGGTGCGTGGGGCGGAGCTTCGGATCTCGCGTGGTTTTGACGTCCACGCCCCTCTTCTTCCCGCGCGGTGTCCTGAAGATGGCGTCCGATGGCGGGAAGCAGCTGCGGATGGCGGGAAGACGGCAGAAGACGGCGGGAAAAGGTCCAAGATGGCGTCTGATGGCGGGAATCGGCTCCGGATGGCGGGAAACGACTCCGGACGGCGGGAAACTTCGCCACAGGTAAGTTACAAAAGTCTTTTTTTTCAGGCACGCAGTACCCGGTGGTTGCTGGCACGAAATCCTGCCGACTACGCCAAAGCTGACTCGCCCCCTGGGCCGTGGGGCACTCGGATCCGGGCAATTAGGGAAACGATGGGAGTAGTAGTGGCAACCCGGTTCCGTGGCTCAGGGTGGTCAGGCCAGTGGTAGTCCGTTATTTGTTATTGATTATGTCCGACTACGCCACCCGTGGATTTGCGGTTATTAGGAACCGCCGCTGCATGCAGACCGCTGGGGCTGATGAGGTGTGCAGCTATGGTAGTGTGACTCCCCACGGGAAGAGTGCGGCCCCAGGGCAGTATAGTGGATGGTGGGAGTGATGGTAGTGAGAGTCCCAGTGCTGATAGTGCTTGGGGAGCAAGGAGCACACAGACAACAGGTTGCAGTCCAGGGTCTTTACTAAACAGGCAAACTGACCCACAAACAGTCCCAGCTAGGATGGGACCTGGATGTCTGAGAGCAACGGGGAAATTGGCCCTGGTCAGGGTGAGGGTGTAGGCCTACCGTGCTTTCTGTGCTCCTTCTGGCTATCTCCTCCTGATAGGGTAACAGCCCACGTTTCCAAGCTTTCCGTGTATTCTCGCCTGTATGGCCTGCGACGTGGGTTCCTTTCTGCTCCCAGCCTTGTACGGCTTTACTGGTCCCTTCGGTTGTGGCAGGGCCTCCAGACTTCTTAGGCCAAGGAATGTATAGTCCCTTGCGGACTGGTTCTCTGCTGGGGGATGTGGAATCCTTCCAGCCTCAGACACCAAAGTCTGGTAAGATTAAGTCTTTTCTCTGCCAAGACAGGCTCTCTTCGCCTCTTGTCTCTGGCTTGTGGCTCTCTCCTACTGCCACACTTCCTCTTAGGTGCAATCAACTTTCTGTCCCTGCTCCACTCTGGGACACGTCTCAAAGCTGAGACAGGCAATCCAGTTCTCCCTAACCCTGTCCCCAGTACCAGCTTTTATAGGGGCAGCCTGCTCCCCCTACTGGCCTGAGACAGGAGGCATTGCATGCTAATGTTCCCCTAACCAGAGAACCTCCCCCTTGCTCTCAGACACAGCTTTATTACACTTGTGGCATCCAGGTAGGGTGACACACAGACATGGTCCCCCATCCAGGTCCCCCTTATTGCAGACATGGCCTTCATATTGCAGACATGGTCCCCATATTGCAGACATGGTCCCCCATCCAGGTCCCCCATATCGCAGACATGGCCTTCATATTGCAGACATGGTCCCCCATCCAGGTCCCCCCATATTGCAGACATGATCCCCCATCCAGGTCCCCCATATTGCAGACATAGTCCCCCATATTACAGACATGGTCCCCCATCCTGGTCCTTATGTTGCAGACATGTCCCCCATACAGGTCCCCATGTTGCAGACATGTCCCCCCCCATACTGCGCACAGGGCCGCCCCCCCCCCATACTGCGCACAGGGTCCCCATCCCCCCATATTGCACTCAGGGTCCCCGTCCCCCCATACTGCACTCAGGGTCCCCGCCCCCCCCTCCCATACAGCGCTCAGGGTCCCAGCCTACCCCATACAGCACTCAGGATCCCCGTCCCACCCCATACTGCGCTCAGGGTCCCCGTCTCCCGCCATACAGCGCTCATGGTCCCCGTCCCCCCATACTGCACTCAGGGTCCCCCCACATACTGCGCTCATGGTCCCCGTCCTCCCATACTGCGCTCAGGGTCCCCGTACCCCCATACTGCGCTCAGGGTCCCCGTCCCCCCATACTGCACACGGTGCCCCCCTCCATATACTGAGCATAGGTCCCCTGTGCTGTATTTCACATGACAGAGAAAAAAATATATATATATTCTCACCTGTCCTCCGTTCCCTCGGCGTCCTTTCTGCACCTGTAGCCCTTAGGCACAGACCCCGTAATGATCGCGGCTCTCTCCAGCAGCCACCGATATCAGCGCTGTATTGCAGTGTATTGCCACGCAGAGACCGGCTCTCTGCACAGCAATACCAGTGCCAGCCGCCGACCTATCAGAGGCCAGCAGCTGACATCTGCGCATGGCAGTGACGTCATGCTCTGCCGCGCTGGGACGCAGAGGTCAGCTGCTGGCCTCTGATAGGCCGGTGGCTGGCACTGATATTGCTGTGCAGAGAGACGGTCTCTGCGCCGCAATACACTGCAATACAGCGCTGATATCGGCGGCTGCTGGAGAGAGCCGCGATCATTACGGGGTCTATGTGCCTGCGGGCCGCAAGAAGCAGCCGGAGGGGCCGCATCGGGCCGCGTGTTTGAGACCCCTAGACTGTCTCTAAAGTGCCCTTGTTGGAACTGTTTACTTTGTTTTGCCTCCATTGAAGGCCGTTTATTTTCCTATGCTTGTGATGTGGTTTATGAAGAACCAATAACCCAGCAAGGACATATAAATGGAAACGGTTCCCGGGTTACCTCACCACGCACCCAAGTGAGTAGCATTCCCACAATGGGTGTTAGAAATACGGGCAGAGTTCCCAGGGAACACGTGTGACTGCTACAGAGGTACTGCATGCCCTGGACGAAGGCGGCCATAAGCCAGCAAATAACATCAGATAGCATGGAGAACCTAGTGAAACACCTGGTACAAGCCCAGCTGTAGCAGCAGTACCGACAACAGCTGGCGCAACAGAAGACAAATAAGCTGCTTATGCAACAGAGGTTCGTGGCATGGCGGTAGATTCGACTCCAAGGTCAGCTGATGATGTCTCCATCCAGAAGGCAGTAAGGAGAGCCCTGCAGAAAATGACCAAGGGTGACGACACAGAGGCCATTTTTGAAAGATTCGACGAGAGGGAGAAACTCTCACCAGGGCAATGTGCTGATGCCATACTTAACGGGGGAGCTCCAGAAGGCCTACTCTGACTTAGCCTTAAAAGATGCGCTTAGGAGTGACAATGACTGTCAGGGTACAACGTGTCCACCGCTTGGCATATCACTGTGACAAACCCCCTCCCTACCAAATGTTTGATTTGCTGAACCACATTCAAAAATGGTTGCAGGCAGAGACCTCTACCCCTGTGCAGATGGTAGAGCGAGTGGTAATGTACCGGTTTGTGCACTCCTTTCCGAGGCCAATACAGACTTGGGTTGCCCAGGGGGATCCCCGGAATACAGATGACCTGGTCAGACTGTTCGAAAGATATCACGGGGTCGATGGTTCCTTGGGGACCCCCAAAAAGGGGTGGGTCGTCCAAGATCAAAAGGCTCAGGGGAGGTTATACCAAAGGTTCCAGCTGGCAATATATGCTGGAAATATCACGGCCCAGGCCATATAGCACCCCATTGTCCCCTGACTTCCGAGCAGATGGACTGTAGCCTGGGTTGCCACTGTTCATACTATGTGTATCCAGTTTGCAGTGCGATCTTTCCATGCAATAAGGGGCCACAAGCTTGTCCCGTAATGGGGAATTGTCAGCAAGTGACTGGACTGCTAGTCTTAGAAAGTTTGTTGACCCTAGTGAGGTACACATTTCTTCTCCAGCTGATCCCTGGAAAGAAAGTTGACGTCAATTGCTTTCACGAGGATGCTGTCTTAAACAGTATAGCGCAAGAGCCAGGGGCTGACACCAGGTTTCCCTATTTTATGTTGAGTGGGGAGTTATTGTACAGCGTTATTAAGGTCAGAGAGGAAATAGTGGAGCAATTGTTGGTACCCTGACCATGTAGACGAAGGATGATGGACATGGTCCATTTACATGTCTTGACCATTTGGATGTGGATAAAAGTGGATAAGTGGTTGTGCGGAGGTTCTAGTGGCCTGGATGTCACCAGGAAATCTTAATGTATTGCAGGTCCTGTCCCACCTGCCAGATAATCGCCCCTCCTCTCACTTTCGACGTCCCCTCGTACCATTACCCATCATAGAAGTGCCGTTTGAATGAATTGCCATGGACTGGGTCCATCACCTGGTTAAATCTGCTTGTGGGCATCAATACATATTGTTCATCCTTGACTATGCTACGTGGTGCCCTGAAGCGGTTCCCCTGAGAACCTCCTCTGTGGTAAGTAAAGCACACGAGTTGGTACACATTTTTTCCTGGACCGGATTACCGGAGGAGATACTTACCGACCAAGGAAAAGCCTTTATGAGTAAGGTGATGAGGGAACTGTGTAAGGCCCTGCAAATTACACAACTGAAGACATCCATCTACCATCCCAGATGGATGGCCTTGTGGAAAGGTTAAATAAAACATTGAAGAGTATGCTTAAGTAGGTCATATAGAAGGACGGTCAAGACTGGGACTGTCTCCTCCCGTATCTGTTGTTTTCTATCAGGGAGGTTTCACAAGCCTCGACCGGATTCTCTCCATTTGAACTTCTATATGGTCGACATGCAATGGGTCTCCTTGATATAGCGAAGGATTCCTGGGAAGCCGAGGTTACGCCCCAATCGGAGCATCATTGAGGATGTCACCAAAATGTAGGAGATGATTGCGAAGGTGATGCCCATCATAAAAGGACATTTCCTCCAGGCACAAGGGGCTCAATCTAGGGTCTACAACTGGTCAGCCAGGGTGAGGCAGTTCAGCCCCAGGGACAGAGTCCTTGTACTAATTCCCACAGTGGAGAGTAAGTTTTTGGCCAAATGGTAAGACCCCTATGAGGTGGTAGAGAAGCTTGGTGAAGGGAACTACAAAGTCCATCACAGATCTACCTCTCTGTACTCGATATCAACTCCTTACTAACCAGAATACCACAATGTCTGTCTGCTATTTCATCTTTCTTCTCTGCTAGATTCCTAAAACTTAATATGGATAAAACCAAATTCATCATATTTCCACCATCTCACTCAACCCCCCTCCTGACCTATCTATCAAAGTCAATGGCCACCCACTCTCCCCACTCTCCCCAGTCTCGCTGCCTCTGGGTAACCCTTGACTCTAATCTCTCCTTCAAACCTCATATCCAAGGCCTTTCCACTTCATGCCGACTCCAATTCAAAAATATTTCCCGGATCCGCACATTCCTCAACCATGAATCTGCAAAAACACTAGTGCGTGCCCTCATCATCTCTCTCCTCGACTACTGCAACCTCCTGCTCTGTGGTCTCTCTTCTAACACTCTCGCACCCCTGCAATCTATCCTAAACTCTGCTGCCCAACTAATGCACCTGTCCCCCCGCTATTCTCCTGTCTCTTCCCGCTGCCAATCCCTGCACTGGCTCCCCATTGCCCAGAGACTCAAGTTCAAGACCCTAACCTTGGCATACAAAACCATCCAAAGCCTGTCTCCTCCATATATCTATGACCTAGTCTCCCGGTACCTACTTGCATACAACCTCCGATCCTCACAGGACCACCTTCTCTACTCTGCTCCTTTCTCCTCTTCCCACAATTGCATACAAGATTTCTCCCATGCATCCCCCCTACTCTGGAACTCTCTAGTCCAACACGTCAGACTCTCGCCTACTGTGGAAACCTTCAAAAGGAACCTGAAGACCGACCTCTTCCGACAAGCCTACAAACTGCAGTAACCCTCACTGCATGACCAGCTGTACCCTCACCTACGGTATCCTCACCCCCCCTTCTACACTGTGAGCCCTCACGGGCAGAGTCCTCTCGCCTCCTGAGCCAGTCGGTGACTTGTTTTTGTTTAAACTATTGTACTTGTTGTCTGCTATGTATACCCCTTTTTCACATGTAAAGCGCCATGGAATTAATGGCGCTATATTAATTAATAATAATAACCAAGAAGACTAAAACTGTACCAAGTGTACGTATGTGGCAAGATAGGGAGCCAGTTGAAACTCCGTGTTTTCTGGACAAGCCTGAAGCAGATGTTGAAAGAGTCATAATAGCAAAGATGCCGTTGAAGGCTCAAAAATAGCAGTGCGGGAGTTGTTGCAGCAGAACAGGGACCTGTTCTTAGATTTGCTATTTTGTACAAAGGTCATAAAACATGAGGTTCTGATGGAATCCCATGTGCGGGTGAACTTGAAGCCCTATCTAATTCCTGAGGCCTGGCGAGAGCTATTCTCCAAGGAATCTCTGAGTATTTGAGGAATCAGAGAGGGTGGTGTAGCCCTATTGTCCTGGTTCCAAAACCTGATGGCGAATGGAGGTTCTGTAACGATTATAGGAAGCTGAATGAAGTCCAAGTTCAACGCATATCAGATGCCATGTGTCGATGACCTGATCGCGAGACGTGGGCTGGCAAAGTATATAACTGTGTGACCCACTACTACTCAGGTAGCGTTAGCCCTCCCCCTGGGAAAGGTGTACTCGGACTGCGGGCCGGTGGTAGAGGGGGATGCAGTGGTGGCCTTGGCCCAGTCCGTGGCCAGGGCGCACACATTAAAAATATGGGGTAGTGGATGAGTGGTTATTTGTCGGCTACGCCACCTGTGGTTTCTGCTGAGGACCACCAGCGCTCTGAGGCCGGTGTTCTAGCAGCTTGGGATGGAATAGCTCCCCGCAGGTGGAGCCAGGCCTCAGGGCAGAGTAGAAGAAGTGCAGTGCAGAGGAATGGTGGGTGCGGTGCCGCGCAGAAATGAGAGAGAAGAGGCGGTGTATGAAGTCATCCAGGTTTTACTCACGGTAGACTTGTTTTCAGCCACAAAGCTTCTCTTTGTTCCTCACGGCGCGCTGCGGCCACCAGGATGGGGTTCAGCTCACTCCGGGTAGCTCGGGTGCACCAGACAAAACCCCTCCACCAGTGTGTTCCTCTCACTTGCTGTACTAGAACCGCCTCGTGCCCCTACTAAGTCCCGTACGGGTACCGCAATGTCCGCTGAAGGTGGCTTGTAGCCCCCGGACCGCCTAGGTCCCTTATTGGTGACTGGGGTGTAAACGTGGCTTAAGGCTGGGGTCCCTCTGGATAGACGCAGATTAAGGGGATACAGGTGGCGACTCCGCTCCATCCATATTCCCCCTGGGATCCACTTCAGCCTTCGGACTTTTCTGACAGAGACCTGGAGTACAAAGTCAGATAATCGGGGACCGGTACCCCCTCTTGCGGCAGGAGTCTCTCTGGCGGGGCCAGAATAAGGGTAGCAGGTGGCGACTCTGCTCCGTCCACATCCCCTGAGATCCTTTCGCCTGTGGAGCTCTTCTCCTCTGCTCCCCTCCTAGGCCTTCTGGTGTGGACTAAGACATAGGACACAGCCAGCTGTAACTCAACTCTGCCCCAGCCCCCAATCTCAAGGCCTGAGACCGGGAATCACAGCCTCCTGAGGCAGCTGCAGCTTGTACTAAATGTCACCTCCAGGGAACTGCGACAAAAGACCCGGTATTAAAGATGGCATCCATATTTATATGGATGTATTAGTGTAACCGTAAAGTGCTTCCTCCACCCTACTCACTACAAGGTTCCCCCTACTTTTGGTCCCCCCCTTACTCCTCCATTCAGGACGGGGGTAGCACATTGTGCTCTAAACCCCCTTCGGAATGGGAGTGTGTAGTGTTGGATGTGTGGTGGGGCCCTGTGTGGTGCTCCATCCTTACCTCGGAGAGGAGATACCACACCTCGTTCCATGAAGTGCAGTACCCCTGTGGCGACTTAACTCTCAGGGGCGCCACATAACCACCTTGGATTTAACTAAGAAATATTGGCAAATCCCCATGTCACAAGAAGCCAAGGAGAAGACTGCCTTCTCTATGCCCAACGGATGTTTCCAATATGTCCGGATGCTGTTTTGTCAAAAGGGAGCCCTGGCCACCTTCCAGAGTGCCATGGACTGGATCCTCGCAATCCGTAAGAATTACACTGCATCATACTTTATATATCGCAATCTTCAGCCCAGATTGGAGATGTCACCTGCAAAAGGTCCAGTCGGTGTTTGATCCTCTCAGGAAGGCAGGGTTTTCTATAAATCTGAAAACATTTTGCCATGGGAAATAAAGAGGCCGAATAACTAGGATATGTAGTAGGTAGAAGCGAGATCAAACCCCAGATCAGTAAAGTAGATGCAATCCAAAACTGGCCAAGACCACTCTTAAAGAAGCAAGTTAGAGCCTTTCTGAAAATGAAAATAACGGACAGCAGTCATGTAATGTGTGGTCTCTAAGTAAAGGTAATGTGACGGGAGCTAGTTACACCCATCCGCAGATGTCCAATCTTCTTCTGCCGGCCCCTGACATGGAAAGGCTTTTCTTACACTGGGATATATAAAATATGACTATCGCACTGTGTCTCCAAGATGGACTAAAACTTTTATTCTTACAAGCAGGTTTTATAGAGAATCACACAGGCTATTTTTAGCACCCATTGTTCTCACCAGATAATACCCACAGTAGGCTCCCAGACAGCAGTTAGGCAACAACCCATTAATCAGCACATTGTCTGTTTGCCCCTGCTAAGTGAGCACAGGAAGGTGGGGGCCAGGAGTGCTTTGGTCACATCACAAAATGTCCAACAATATGTGATCCACAATATTCACCCCACTTTGTAACATTATGTCCCATTAGCTGCATAGGCGCTACGACAACCCCCATGTGGCAAAATCTTGGAGTACGGGGTTGATCCGTCACAGGTAAATTTGCAATAAAAAAGATGGCATCACTTGCTAACTTCTGCGATCAACCAGTGAGGAGTTATCGCAGAAAATTAGAGATTGAATAAAACCAAGAAGGGCGGAGACCAGCCCACGTGAGGTCATCACAGGGGAGTGTGTGGGCAGCGCCCCCGTCGGCATAAAAGATCAGGCCGAATATTGATCTATACTCATGCCGGGTTATACATATTTGTGTAAGCGGGGGTCCTGTTCCATAACGGTTCGTTTGAGTGCTTCCCTCCAGCTAAACTGAATCGTCTCTGTGATCGGCCTACTAAGTCCTTCTATTAATCCATTTTTATTTTGTGTAACTGTATATGCTGTATTAAACATGAACCCTGGGTGAAACATTTCCCACATTCTGGACATGAATATGATTTTTCTCCAGTGTTAATTCTTTGATGTTTTTGAAGATCTGGTTTCCGGATAAAACATTTCCCACATTCTGAACATGAATATGGCTTCTTTCCTGTATGATTTCTGTAATGTTTATGAAGATCTGGTTTCTGGGTAAAACATTTCCCACATTCTGGACATAAATATGGCTTTTCTCCAGTGTGAATTCTTTGATGTCTTTGAAGATCTGGTTTCCGGATAAAACATTTCCCACATTCTGAACATGAATATGGCTTCTCTCCTGTGTGAAATGTTTGATGTTTATGAAGATCTGATTTCTGGATAAAACATTTCCCACATTCTGAACATGAATATGGCTTCTCTCCTGTATGACTTCTGTAATGTTTAAGCAAATCTGACTTATTGCTGAAATATTTCGCACATTCTGAACATGAAAATGGCTTTTCTCCTGTGTGACTTCTTTGATGCATAAGCAATTTAGATTTATGTTCAAAACATTCCCCACATTCTTGACATGAATATGGCTTTTCTCCAGTGTGAATTCTTTGATGTTTTTGAAGATCTGGTTTCTGGATAAAACATTTACCACATTCTGGACATAAATATGGCTTTTCTCCAGTGTGAATTCTTTGATGTCTTTGAAGATCTGGTTTCCGGATAAAACATTTCCCACATTCTGAACATGAATATGGCTTCTCTCCTGTGTGAATTCTTTGATGTTTATGAAGATCTGATTTCTGGAGAAAACATTTCCCACATTCTGAACATGAATATGGCTTCTCTCCTGTATGACTTCTGTAATGTTTAAGCAAATCTGACTTATTGCTGAAATATTTCGCACATTCTGAACATGAAAATGGCTTTTCTCCTGTGTGACTTCTTTGATGCATAAGCAATTTAGATTTATGTTCAAAACATTTCCCACATTCTTGACATAAATATGGCTTTTCTCCAGTGTGAATTCTTTGATGTTTATGAAGATCTCGTTTCTGGATAAAACATTTCCCACATTCTGAACATGAATATGGCTTCTCTCCTGTGTGAAATGTTTGATGTTTATGAAGATCTCGTTTCTGGATAAAACATTTCCCACATTCTGAACATGAATATGGCTTCTCTCCTGTATGACTTCTGTAATGTTTAAGCAAATATGACTTATCGCTGAAACATTTCCCACATTCTGAACATGAAAACGGCTTTTCTCCTGTGTGACTTCTCTGATGTGTAAGCAATTTATATTTAGTTTTAAAACATTTCCCACATTCTGAACAGGAAAATGGTTTCTTCCCTGTGGGAATTATTTGATGTTCGACATCCCTTCTCTGGCTTTCATTTTGCTTAACAGTCTGTGATGAATCCAAGTAGATGACGGATTGAAAAGGCTCAGATGATTGATTTCTGCTCTGAAGGGCTGGAGGTATAGCTGGAATAATGGCACGCTTTTCATAGGTATCTGGTTTGACACCACAGTCATCTGCCAAGAATAAATCTGATTTTATTATTTTTTAATATCAATGCCTTATATTTTATAACATTTCTCTATACATAATTCTATACAAATCAAAGTATAATGAAACTATGACCTAAGACAGTGGTGAGCCACCTGTGCACAAATCCCATGGTACTGAACCCCTAACGTACCATTGACGAACATAATACATATACGCAGAAACTTTTGAGGCAATAAAGGGAGGATTAAAAATAAACTTTATTACATTACAGTCTAAAGCAACAGAGAAAAATACACGCCATAAAAACAATGAAGATGGGGTATTCCAATCTCTGAGAAACTATACCAATATGTAGTAGGTGTAATAAAAATAAGATTAGCAAATATCTCCAATTAGAAATGTAGTATAGTTCTTCTGATTCGCTATGTCGCTTACCCCATGTTCAGGGCATTGCAAGTTAGTTGCTAGTGGTCATAACTATGGATACCTAAGCTACTGCAATGTTCTGCACATGGGGTAAGTGACAAAGAATCAGGAGAACTATACCACATTTCTAATTGGAGTCTGAATAAACCTCGACCTCACACATCGACAGGTACTCCGAGTGTCATGGGATCACCACGCTGACGTAGCGACCCTCCATCCCCTTACAGCAGAAGGACATGGTGGCAGAGACCACATTCGTGACTGTGCCGCACACTGGAATGTTATTGTCGGGGGAGTTCCCGATTCGGACCTCGGCCCCTATCAGTCTCTCCAGACCACAGTCCATCCTGTTAGTTATGGCGACGCTGGATATCTTGTAGCTCTTGCCCAGGTCCAGCTTCCACCAGGGATCCTTCTCCAGGTTGGTGTGGGTGCAGAAGCCACTACTGAAGTCGGTGTCTTTGTTCCCATCGTTGGCGTTCTTAGCCAATATGCTCCTGGTGGCATACGGATAGTCCGACACCAGGGAGGCCACTCTGGTCCTTGCTATGTTTGTGGCTCCAGGTGCAGGAGCGCATCCCAGAGCCAGAACCACAGATCCCAGTAGAATCAGAGAAGATGGGGGTCGGTACGTCAGCGTGGTGATCCCAGGACATTCGGAGTACATTTCTAATTGGAGTCATTTTCTATTATTATTATTATCCTACCTACTATATTTTGGGATAGGATTTTGGAGATGGGAATACCCCTTCAAGGCTGTATGCTTAGGACTTATCCAGGACTCATCCAGATGCCTCATTCCATTGTTTTTTGTGATTACGTTTATCCCTCTTAAATGGCTTTTTGTATTTTTATGTGTTTTCAACTGCGATCTAATAAATTGTATTTTTAATCTCTATATTGTCTCACATTTCTCTGTACACAGTCATGGTTGAAATAGTTGACGCCCTTAAAATTGTTCCAGAAAATGAAGTATTTCTCCTAGAACATTATTGCAATTACACCTGTTTTGTTATAGACACGTTTATTTCCTTTGTGTGTATTGTCACTGATCTTTTCTAGAGAAATGTTCAATGGAGAATCAAAACTGGGCTTTGACTACATTATTACCTGACCCTACTTCTAAACCCTTTTCTGATCTGCCTACATACTTCTTGTTGACCGCAGAATGGTTTGGCTTCTCACTTGACTGTCCTTCTGGGACGTGTACTGCTGCTAGATATTGACCTTGGCTTCTCCAGCTTAGATGTCCACCTGCCTGACTTCTGTGTGTGGCCCGGCTCTCTAATTGACATTCAGCCGTAATCTGGCAACTCACAACTACATTACAATTGGAGACATGGCGCCTTTCTGCAGCAAATAAAATTCCATTTAACCAATGCAACTTTGCTACCAAAACGCGTTAATCAAAAAAGGTGTAAAAAAGAAAAGCTTTTTGTTATGCATCAAATCTATCTGCAAGTAAAATGCACGTCAATTACTTGTGTGATCAAACTCATAATATAATGACCACAGGATCTGTGACTTCTCTGTATCTAGTGGTCACTACTCACCTGGGTGGTCATATGTAGGAATCTCCTCTTTACACCGCTCATCACCCCTCACATATGTCTCTGTAGTATTAATATGGGTCAGATCTTCACCCTGAAACAAATATTGTAAAAGTCACAGACAGATGGAGAAGTCCCATCTATGATCAGCTCTAATCCTGCCATCTCCACCGCTCTCATTACACAAGTATAAAACATATAATACTGGTGGATAAAACAAGACTGAGCACAAGACCCTCACAGCCGTCTACACATCATAGGGGAGATCTCATGACACCTTCTCTCCATCTACCTGATGATCCTGAGGAACATTGGGGTCTTCTTGTTTACAGTTCTGTGGAAGAAGAGGACGGGGACATCTCTCTGGTGTTGTCCTCTTACTGGATAGATCTGGAGGAAACACATACAGGGACTGAATTCATTCTTTACATACAGATAATTATAGGTCGTGTGTATTTAGTCCTGTCTATTACCTGGTGATGTGAGGGGCTGGGGAACCTCCATCATGACGTCCTTGTACAGATCTTTGTGTCCTTCTAAATACTCCCACTCCTCCATGGAGAAATAGACGGCGACATCCTGACACATACAATGATACCGTCATCCCCCCGATCCCTCCATAGCGTTACTGTATAATGTCCCAGCATTCCCAGCAGTGTCACCTCTCCAGTCAGCAGCTCAATCATCTTGTAGGTGAGTTCTAGGATCTTCTGGTCATTGATGTCCTCATGTATCAGGGGGTGAGGTGGAGGCCCCGTGATTGGGCTCAGGGGTCTTCCCCATCCCTCAGACACAGGGTCCTGACAGCGCCCACTAGAGGTCTTCTTCACTACTGTGTAATCCTGGTTATGGAGAGACACAGTAATAAATCTCCCTCCAGACATTTCCAGAGTCCTCACCTCTCCAGTTCTGTCCATCTGTTATTCCCATAGATAAGAATGATGTAATGTGACGTCATCAGAATCTCTCACCTCTCCAGTAAGCCGGAAGAGGATCTCTAGGGTGAGGTGGAATATCCTCTCCGCCATCTTGTCTCTGTCCATATCAACCTTTGACAGGAAACTTCTCTTATCTAGAAGATCTTCACTGAGAGGATCCGATATTGTAGAGACCTGAATGAGAAGATGTAACGTCATCAATAATTCTATGTAATAATACAATCACTGATTCCGGTATAAAGCAGTAATCTGTGGATCTGATCCTGGATGATGCCGGAAGAAGAAGTGGATTTTTATGGCGGCCGTTAATGAGCTTTGCTTTGAGGACCGGAGGAGGTTTGGCCTGAATGCTGCACTCGTGGTGTGAACACGGACATAGTAGATTATTTAGGGATATTTTCTTGTCCTGCCCTAAACTTGCTTATTCAAGTGAATAGGTCCACGAAAAAGAACAGCCTGTCCACGGATGATATCTGTGTGTTAAAGAGTTTATCCAGGACTATATTATTTTTATAACTATGGGCAGAAGAAGCAAAAGGCAGATAGTTCCTAATTGCCTGCCTGCCCTGCCTCAATGTCTGCGGGAACAGAGCGGTCACGGACAGCTCCTGCCAGTGACTCTGCTGCTTCTAATGAGTCACGTAGACGGAGCAGCGGCTTCTCTTTGGCTCTGCTTTCTTGATGGGACGTGACTGACGACATCACACTGATTGTCAGCTGCCTCCCTGCTGCCTCCCTGCGAGCAGCCAGCGGTCAATCAGAGGGATGATTTATTTCACCATGCAAAAAAAACAGACACAAAATAGACGCATAGTGTGAATAACGGCAAATTCTGAGAGAGAATAATGGGGAATCTCCACATACCTCCACCTGCAGACAGGGCCGCCATCAGGGCATCACTGCCCTTACTGCTGTTTGGGGCCCCGTGAGCAGCAGTACAGAGAGGGGCCGGGTCTAGTCAGGGCCCCCCTCTTGTGCGTATGCTCACGGCGCTCCATGCACGGCACTCCATGCTGTAATAAAGTGCCAAGCACTGGGGCGCACACCGCCTTAGACGGCGCACATATTGGCACCGAGTTCCTTACTGAAGCTGCGCCGCTGTAGCAGCTCCTTCATACTTCAGGAGTCAGGAGGACCCGGTGGCGGCGTGCATCTCCTCATCGCAACAGGAGCGCCAGGATGCTGCAGGGATCGTATGTGGGGTAAGTATGACAATTTTATTTTTTTTTAAAAAATTAAATGGAGTGGGGGGGGGAGGATGAGCTGCACATGATGGGGAATTGGGAGTGGAGGGAGAATGAGCTGCACATGATGGGGAATTGGGAGTGGGAGGAGGATGAGCTGCACATGGGGAATTGACAGTGGGGGAAGATGAGCTGCACATGGGGAATTAGTAGTGGGGGGAGGATGAGCTGCACATCATGGGGAATTTGGAGTGGGAGGAGGATGAACTGCACATGGGGAATTGGCAGTGGGGAAGGATGAGCTGCACATGGGGAATTAGCAGTGGGGGAGGATGAGCTGCACATGGGGAATTAGCAGTGGGGGAGGATGAGCTGCACGTGATGGGAAATTGGGAGGGGGGAGAGGATGAGCTGCACATGATGTGGAAATTGGAGTGGGAGGAGGATGAGCTGCACATGGGGAATTGGCAGTGGGGGAGGATGAGCTGCACATGGGGAATTATCAGTGGGGGATGATGAGCTGCACGTGATGGGGAATTGGGAGTGGGGAGAGGATGAGCTGCACATGATGTGGAATTTGGAGTGGGAGGAGGATGAGCTGCACATGGGGAATTGGCAGTGGGGGAGGATGAGCTGCACATGGGGAATTATCAGTGGGGGGAGGATGAGCTGCACGTGATGGGGAATTGGGAGTGGGGAGAGGATGAGCTGCACATGATGGGGAATTTGGAGTGGGAGGAGGATGAGCTGCATATGGGGAATTGGCAGTGGGGTGGATGAGCTGCACATGGGGAATTAGCAGTGGGGGAGGATGAGCTGCACATGGGGAATTGGCAGTGGGGGAGGATGAGCTGCACATGGGGAATTATCAGTGGGGGAGGATGAGCTGCACATGGGGAATTGGCAGTGGGGGAGGATGAGCTGCACATGAGGAATTAGCAGTGGGGGTAGGATGAGCAGCACGTGATGGGGAATTGGGAGTGGGGAGAGAATGAGCTGCACATGATGGGGAATTTGGAGTGGGAGGAGGATGAGCTGCATATAGGGAATTGGCAGTGGGGGAGGATTAGCTGCACATGGGGAATTAGCAGTGGGGGGAGGATGAGCTGCACGTGATGGGGAATTGGCAGTGGGGGAGGATGAGCTGCTCGTGATGGGGAATTGCCAGTGGGGGGTGGATGAGCTGCACATAATGATGAGTTGGGAGTGGGGGGAATGTTGGGAGTGGTGAGGAGGATGAACTGCACATGGGGAATTGGCAGTGGGGGGGGGTGAGCTGCACATGGGGAATTGGGAGTGGAGGGGTGAGCTGCACATGGAGGATTGAGAGTGGGGGGAGGATGAGCGCATGGTGGATTGGGAGTGGTGGGTGGGAAGAGCGAACGGTCAATTAGGGGTGGGGAGAGCAAATGGTGGATTGAAAAATGGGAGTGGGGAAAGCACATGATGAATTGGGAGTGGGGTGGGGAAAGCAAATGGTGAATGGGGGATGAGGGAGAGTAAATGATGAATAGACGGTGGGGGTGGGGAGAGCAGGAAATAATGAATTGGGGCAGAGGGTGCATGTAAATATAATGAATCGGGGGAGCAGGAGGTACAGAGTGGGGGGCGTTGCGGATGCAGGAGTGTGACTGGTAATAAATTCTGGGAAAGAGTACAGGCTCTAATTAATTTACATATTTATTAGGTGGGGAAAGTGGCTATTTACAGTTATTTGGGGCGCAGGGATGGATTACAATTATATTTGGAATGGTGGGTTGCATAATGACTAATTATATATTAATGGTGGGTGCACATCTGTATTCAGCTGTGTAATGTAGAAGTTGTGGAATATGCTCTAGATAACTGTGTTATTTTATTCAAAGACAAGTCCTGGCTGGAAGAAGTGATGGTGGTCTGTGCTGGATGAAGGAGAAAAGTGAAGATGAAGGACTTCAACTAGAGACGTCACTGGTGAGTCAGTGTATTACATGTACAATGACACTATATACTATGTACAGGGCTCCTGTGTATAATGTCACTGGTGATCACTGTATTACCTGTACACTGACATTATATACAGAGCTCCAGCGTATAATGTCACTGATGATCACTATATTACCTGTACACTTACATTATACACTGTATACCATGTACAGAGCTCCGGTGTATAATGGCACTTATGGTAATATTAGTATTATGGTTTTTTATTAATGATCAGTATTGTAGTATTCGGTGACAATGTGGTGGTAATATGTGGTCTGGTCATGGTGTGGCATTTTTTGTCCCTTCTGTGTGGTATTATTCGGTCACTATGTGGTGGTAATATGTGGTCTGGTCATGGTGCAGCGGTATTCCTTGTATGTGGTATTATTCGGTCACTATGTGGTGGTAATATGTGGTCCGGTCATGGTGTGGTGGTATTTGATCCTTGTATGTGGTATTATTGGTCATTTTAAAAAATGTGTATGACACATTCCCTTAAAGAAAAATAAATAAAAATATACCTAAAAAGAGTATTGGGTACTTTAAGAAAATTTTAATAGGTTAGAATAGAGTAGGGCCCGGCCAGAAGAGTCTAACTTATCGTGGTGGTGGTTTTAAAAATCTTTTGGCCAAAACAAAAGCTGCTGGCTATGTACAGTGGGGAAAAAAGACTATTTAGTCAGCCACCAATTGTGCAAGTTCTCCCACTTAAAAATATGAGAGAGGCCTGTAATTCACATCACAGTTAGATCTCAACTATGAGAGACAAATTGAGAAAACAAATCCTAAAATTCACATTCTCTGATTTGGAAAGAATTTTTTTTTCAAATTTTGGTGGAAAATAAGTATTTGGTCAATTACAAACAAGCAAGATTTCTGTCTCTCACAGACCTGTAACTTCTTCTTTAAGAGGCTCCTCTGTTCTCCACTCATTACCTGTAGTACTGGCACCTGTTTGAACTTGTTATCAGTATAAAAGACACCAGTCCGCAACCTCAAACAGTCACACTCCAAACTCCACTATGGTGAAGACCAAAGCAGCTTGGTGTAAAGAAATCAACTGTGGGAGCAATAATTAGAAAATGGAAGACATACAAGAACCACTGATAATCTCCCACGATCTGGGGCTCCACATAAGATCTCACCTCGTGGGATCAAAATGATCTCAAGAACGGTGAGCAAAAATCCCAGAACCACACAGGGGGAGGCCTAGTGAATAACCTGCAGAGAGCTACGACCAACGTTACACAGGCTACCATCAGTAACACACTACGCCGCCAGCAACTCAGATCCTGCAGTGCCAGACGGTTCCCCCTGCTTAAGTCGTTACATGTTCTGGCCCGTCTGAAGTTTGCTAGAGAGCATTTGGATGATCCAGAAGAGTATTGGGAGAATGTCATATGGTCAGATGAAACCAAAGTTGAACTGTTTGGTTATAAACACAACTCGTCGTGCTTGGAGGAGAAAGAATGCTGAGTTGCATCCAAAGAACACCATACCTACTGTGAAGCATGGGGGTGGCAACATCATGCTTTGGGGCTGTTTCTCTGCCAAGGGACCAGGACGACTGAGCCGTGTACATGAAAGAATGGATGGGGCCATGTATCGTGAGATTTTGAGTGCAAACCTCCTTCCATCAGCAAGGGCAATGAAGATGAAACGTGGCTGGGTCTTTCAGCATGACAATGATCCCACCGCCAGGGCAACAAAGGAGTGGCTTCGTAAGAAGAATTTCAAGGTCCTGGAGTGGCCTAGCCAGTCTCCAGATCTAAACCCTGTAGAAAACCTTTGGAGGGAGTTGAGAGTCCGTGTTGCCCAGCGACAGACCCCAAAACATCACTGCTCTAGAGGAGATCTGCATGGAGGAATGGCCCAACATACCAGCAACAGTGTGTGCCAACCTTGTCAAGACTTACAGAAAACGTTTCACCTCTGTCATTGCCAACAAAGGATAAATAAAGTATTGAGATGAACTTTTGTAATTGACCAAATACTTATTTTCCACCAAAATTTGCAAAAAAATTTCTTTACAAATCAGACAATGTGATTTTCAGGATTTGTTTTCTCATTTTGTCTCTCATAGTCGAGGTCGACCTATGGTTTCAATTACAGGTCGACCTCATCTTTGTAAGTGGGAGAACTTGCACAATTGGTGGCTGACTAAATACTTTTTTCCCCACGTTATGTGATCTGGTGATCACTGGGAACTGTTGATGTGTGATTGTTGAGGACGGGGTGCAGAAGAGTTTTTCCAAGAGTAGGCGGTGGGACTGTAGAAGGTTCGAGGGATGGAGGTGGAGCCTGGGCAGAGTCTCAAGGGAGCCTGAAAATTTTGACAGTATAGGGCCCCGAAATTCCTGGTGGCAGCCCTGACTGCAGAGCCGCCACCACATACCTCCACCTGCAGAGCCGCCACCACATACCTCCACCTGCAGAGCCGCCTCCACATACCTCCACCTGCAGAGCCGCCACCACATACCTCCACCTGCAGAGCCGCCTCCACATACCTCCACCTGCAGAGCCGCCACCACATACCTTCACCTGCAGAGCCGCCACCACATATATGGCTGTGATGAGGTCACAGGAGGGGAGGAGTCAGGGGTCACATGATCAGGGGCCTCAGTGGATGCAGTACTCTGCTGTGCTGGTTGTCATGGTGCTGGATGAGCTGAAGTTTATGTGTGGGGTCAGGAGGGGTTTACAGTGTGGATGTAGCAGAGCCGCATGTACGAGGTGTACGGAGCAGAGCCGCGTGTGTACGAGGCGCACGGAGCCGAGCCGCGCGTGTACGAGGCGCACGGAGCCGAGCCGCGCGTGTACGAGGCGTACGGAGCCGAGCCGCGCGTGTACGAGGCGTACGGAGCCGAGCCGCGCGTGTACGAGGCGTACGGAGCCGAGCCGCGCGTGTACGAGGCGTACGGAGCCGAGCCGCGCGTGTACGAGGCGTACGGAGCCGAGCCGCGCGTGTACGAGGCGTACGGAGCCGAGCCGCGCGTGTACGAGGCGGAGGGAGCGGATCCACGCGTGTACGAGGCGGACGGAGTGGAGCAGCGCATGTACGTACGAGGCGGACGGAGCGGAGCAGCGCGTGTACGAGGCGGACGGAGCGGAGCCGCACGTGTACGTACGAGGCGGACGGAGCCGCGCGTGTTCGAGGCAGACGGAGCCGCGCGTGTTCGAGGCGGACGGAGCGGAGCCGCGCGTGTTCGAGGCGGACGGAGCGGAGCGGAGCCGCGCGTGTACGAGGCGTGCGGAGCCAAGTTACGTCGCCTCCTTCTTTCTTTCAATTGGAAACAGAGAGATTTTCTTTGAGGTGCTCAAAGAAAGAAAGAGAGCCTCCTCCACTTAATTATATTATTTACTTTACTGGCTTTTATGGTGAGCTGGTTTTACACCAGGAGAGCCTCCTCCATTATATCTAAGGTACACTAAGAGAGCCTCCTCCATTTTATCTGAGGTACACAGGGAGCGCCTACTCCATTTTATCTGAGGTACACCTGGAGAGCCTCCTCCATTTTACCTGAGGTACACCGGGAGGGCCTCTTCCATTTTACCTGAGGTACACCGGGAGAGCCTCTTCCATTTTACCTGAGGTACACCAGGAGAGCCTCTTCCATTTTACCTGAGGTACACCGGGAGAGCCTCTTCCATTTTACCTGAGGTACACCGGGAGAGCCTCTTCCATTTTACCTGAGGTACACCGGGAGAGCCTCTTCCATTTTACCTGAGGTACACCGGGAGAGCCTCTTCCATTTCACCTGAGGTACACCGGGAGAGCCTCTTCCATTTCACCTGAGGTACACCGGGAGAGCCTCTTCCATTTCACCTGAGGTACACCGGGAGAGCCTCCAACATTTTACCTGAGGTACGCCTGGAGAGCCTCCAACATTTTACCTGAGGTACGCCTGGAGAGCCTCCAACATTTTACCTGAGGGACACCGGGAGAGCCTCTTCCATTTTACCTGAGGTACACCTGGACAGCCTCCTCCATTTTACCTGAGGTACACCGGGAGAGCCTCTTCCATTTTACCTGAGGTACACCTGGAGAGCCTCCTCCATTTTACCTGAGGTACACCGGGAGAGCCTCCTCCATTTTACCTGAGGTACGCCTGGAGAGCCTTCTCCATTTTACCTGAGGTACACTGAAATAGAGCACATCTTCCATTGTACCCGATGAAAACCGTCAGTGATTTTTCTCATACTTAACAATCCAGTCTTATTTTCCTCAGTGTTTTGGATCAGATTTTCATCAGCGTTTGGTTTTTCAGAGTTGTCATAACGGTAAAAGGTGAACTTTGACACATCATGGGCCTCTTTGGCGCCATTATTTGAATGCCCCTCTTATAAAGCTGTCTGACTGTTATATGTGTCTACATGTGGTTATATCCTTAAGAAGTGTCAACTTCGAAAGGTGTCGATAATAAAACGGCAATTAATACAGTTCTGTGTATCCTGGATCCTTTCACCAATCTACCAGCAGCGTGGACCATCCATGTTTTTCCTCCATCTACTTTGGTTTGGTCTGACAACCTGTGGATCTGCAGCAGCTGATTACCCACGTCTTGATAACTGTTTTGTGAACACAGCCATACCAGGTTAGCATAACCCTGTTAAAAATATTTTATTTCATACCGGATAAGTCCCTATCGCACTTTCGCTCCTGAGCTCTTGTACAACTTTTAAACATCAGTGATTTTCTCATATTCCCCAATGTGACGACACAGCATTTGTTCTTGATTAAGCCAGACGTGTTTCTTTGGTGGGTCAAGAAACATAGGCCATTGTTATATGAGCCTTAACGTTGACTCTTGAGTTAACGTTTGTTTCAGCATATTGTCTTGCTATCCTTGGATGACAGGAACGCAGGTCATTGAACAATTGATTTTTGCTAATATGTTGCTACCATTGTATCAGTCCAGGCAACTTGTTTACTTGCAAGCAGGGAAGGACAAACTATGCAGATTGATTAAATACTCAAACAATGAGAGTTGACCACATCTCACCTTCCCCCGGACCTGTGGATGATGGCCTGAAGAATAGTTGTGACCTATTGAAGGGGGGGGATCTGCCTCTGTTCCCCAGACAGAGAATCTACAGGACGCCAGCTTAAGGGACCACAGTCCTAGATGGAAGAATTCAGATCTGCTCAATTGACCATCACCTAACCCTCAAAAACGTTTTGAAGAATCCAGGTTGGGACAATCAGGTCACAGCCTTACCAACACCAGGTCAGATCACCAAAGGCAGCATTTGTGTGCAATGTTGATGCTACACAGCCACTCACATATCTGACAATTCATGGAGGCGGTGTTTTGCACCTGTGCGGCCCCCGCCTTTATCATGGGGTCTGCCGCGTCCGGCTTGTGCTTTGGTGATCTGACCTGGTGTTAGTAAGGCTGTTTTTTTCTTTTTCTGTGATTTTCTTTGACAATCAGGTCACCTGGCCACATACCTCACTGCACTCGGTTAGCTTCCTAAACTTGCCACTACCTCCTCTCTGTGGGTGCCCGCCAAAAGCTGGGTGCTACTGGTTGAGGTAGTAGGCCTTGGATGCCCTGAAGTCACAGCTGCTCTAATTCCGGCGCGCCAGCGGAAGGGTGAGACTCTGTCTTTTGCACCATCTTGTGTATTTGCTGGGACTGTCCTATTTATTATTGTCTGTTTGGTGGTTCAATAAAGTATTGCCACACTGTTTTACCCTCACCCTATGCTGTTTCAGTAATATTATGCCCATGGGGAAGGAGTGTGGGAATTCAATGGGATGAGCCCTGGCCGAGGCGGTCTATCTAAAGACAGCGGGGCTGTGAACGAGACCACCCACAGAGACCCTCGTGTCCTCACACACCCCCCCCCCCCAAAAAAAAAAAGAAGATTTGGCCCAGGACTTTCCCAGTGATTGACAAGTTCCTCCCATAGCGTGAGACTTGGAGCAGTGTTGAGACAAAGATCTAACTATTGAGCCAGAGTCACTGGTATGGTATATGAAGGGAGGTATGTGTCACACTGGTTGCTAGCCTATGTGAACTAGAACCAATAAACTTTCTGCCAGCATTTTATATGCTGGGGGGTTAACTCTTAAAAAGCGTGGTTTTATCGGAATGACATAGAGATGGGAGGGATGTCATTCCCCATACCTCTACCTCAGAGTGTGGCTGAACAATGTTTAAATGTTCAGTCCTGGTTTTTTTTATTCTGTTGTGAGTTTGGAGTGGCAAAGACTCCAGACTGGAAGACCACAGCTCAGAGAGGAGCTGAATGCTGGGACTACAACCTGTGTGGCTAATCCCACACTGCTATGGACTGTGCTTTCGTTTATCTTTTGTTTCGTTGTTTTGCCAGTTTTGCTGGAGCTGCGGAGCTTTATGCCACTAAATAAAGGCTGCAGAGAAAACACGGTTCCTGAGTCTACTTCCGGAAGCGACCAAGTGAGGCGTCTTATCTTACCACAGCTGGTGGAGAATGCGGGCAAGATTCCAGGAACACGTGTACCTGCTACAGAGACCGGTGGATTTCTTGGGTGAAGGCTGCCAGCCAGCAGGAGACGTCCGGCACCATGGAAGAGCTAATTAAGCACCTGGTGCAGAGCCAGCAGACCATGCAGTAGCAGCACTTGCAGAGCATGCAGCAGAGAATGCAACAGCAGCACCGTGAGCAGCTACAGCAGCAACAAGAGACCACTAAGCTGCTGATACAACAAGTTCAGCTCCAGAAACAGCAGCAACAGGATCAGCATCACCAATAACAGCAGATCGAGTTACTTTTAGAGGCGATCCGTGGCAAGGCGACGGCTTCCGTCAAGTCCAAGTGATGATGCATGCATCAGGAAGACGGTAAGGAAAGCGTTACAGAAGATGACCCCGGGGCATGATATTGAGGTGTTCCTGACTGTTTTTGAGAGGGTAGCGGAACGGGAGAAATTGCCCCTGGAGCAGTGGGTGGAGTTTCTGGCTCCATATTTGACTGGGGACCCGCAGAAGGCTTATTACAATTTGACATTACAGGACGCAAAGGAATATGCCAAATTAAAAACCAAAATATTGGCACGCTCAGGAGTGACTATGTCTGTCAGAGCACAAAGGGTCCACCACTGGGCGTATGCTGGCGACAGACCTCCACGCTCACAAATGTTTGACTTGTTACATCTTGTCCAGAAATGGCTGCAGCCAGAGTCTTCCTCTCCTGCCCAGATGGTTGAGCGTGTGGTAATGGACAGGTTCATCCATTCCCTACCCAGGCCGGTGCAGACCTGGGTTGCCCAGGGCGACCCTCGGAATGCAGACGACCTCATAGGTCTGGTAGAGAGATTCCAAGTGGTCGAAAAATCCCTGGGGATACCCGAGATAGCCAGCTCCCCTTACTGGAGTGCCCAAAAGGGAGTGGGTTCACCACGGAAGGGGTTAAGAGCCACAACTGGGGGCATTCCACTTCCACTGAAGGGGCTGCAAGGTCTGTTGTGAAGGATGTGACCTGTTGGCGATGTCGCAATCCGGGACACGTAGCCACCCAGTGTCATATGTCTGCTGAGCCAATGGACTGCAGTCTAGGGAGACGATGTTCATACTATGCTTACCCAGCCTGCAGTGTGGACTGTCAACCCGGCGAGGGGCCGCAGGTGTGTGCCGTGTCCGTTAAAGGAGTGATGAACCTGGTGACCTCGATCAGTGCCACCCTTCCCCACCAGCTGATCCCCGCCAGATCTTTGGGCATCCGCTCCATACATGGGGATGCCAAGAACTACCCAGTGGCCAGAGTGACAGTCGAAACAGACTGTGGCGCCCAATCCCACGAGGTCGGGTTGGTCAAGGACCTGATACATTCCGTCATATTGGGGCACGATTTTCCCTTGTTCTGGGATTTGTGGGGGAAGGGATCCAGACTCCATCACGGAGACAAAAGCCAGGACCCTAGAAATACCTCGGTCGACATTGGAAGTGGATCGGTTTCCACTGTGTGTCCTTGTTGGTGAGGAGGACGAGACTGTGACTGAGGAGGCCGACCTCCCTGAGTTAGAGGTGCCCGGAGAGAACTTTGGGGCAGCTCAAGTTCGGGACTTGACCTTGAAAGGGGCGTGGGACAATGTTACGGTTTGTAATGGTGTTGCCCAAGAGTCGGGGGCGGTACCCACACTTTGCAATTCAGGGGGTACCAGGTAACCAAACAAAGGTGAAGAGGTAGTGGAACAGCTGTTAGTTCCTGGGCCATACTGTCAGAGTGTATTAGATATGGCCCACTCACATATTCTGGGGGGGGGGGGACACCTAGGGGTTGAAAAAACTCAGGAGCGAATAGTGAGGAGGTTTTATTGGCCAGGATGCTACGGGGAGATCTTAAACTATTGTAGGTCCTGCCCCACCTGCCAGATAACCGAGTCCACCTCCCACGTCCGTAGTCCCTTAGTTCCACTACCTGTGATAGAAGTTCTCTTTGAGAAGATTGCCATGTACCTCGTGGGTCCCTTAATTAAATCGGCCCAGGGCCATCAATACATCTTGGTCGTCATGGACTATGCGACCCGGTACCCCGAAGGGGTACCCTTAAGGAACTTAGCTCGGGAACTTGTCAACATCTTTGCTAGGACCGGCCTGCTGAAGGAAATCCTGACGGACCAAGGAACCCCATTCATGAGCAAGGTGATGAAGGAGCTGTGCAAAGTGCTTTAGATTACTCAGCTGCGAACCTGCGTTTGCCATCCGCAAACTGATGGCCTGGTGGAGCGCTTCAATAAGACCCTGAAAGCGATGCTCAAAAAGGTCATTGAGAAGGATGGTTGAGACTGGGACTACTTGCTTCCGTTTCTACTTTTCTCCGTCAGAGAAGTTCCCCAAGCCTTCACTGGCTTCTCTCCATTCGAGCTTCTATATGGCCGGCATCCAAGTGGTCTCCTAGACATCTCCAAGGAAACCTGGCAGGCCGAGATCACGCCCCACCGGAGATAACATCTGCGTGACAGCATGGAAAATCAAGGATGTTCGTGGGCAGAGCCGATTTTTTTGGCGCGAACAAGTCGGAACCCCGAATACGAACCCGAATTTGACATGCCGAACAAATTTGCTCAACACTAACCATGACCTTGTCCTTCTTTTTTTCCTGCAGTAGACAAGTCTGCTTTTTTGCGCTCAAGTCCTAAGAATGACTGAACCCTCTGTGGTTCCAGTTTTGATTTTTATAGGTTTAGCAGTCATCCCAGCCTGGTCAGAATGGTTCTGATTGTTATCAGTTGACAACTGCAGTGCTCTATTGACCTGCCTACCACTAGAATATCGTCCAAGTAGAGGATTTATTAGGGTATTCTGCTACCGGAGATGCGCTGCGACTTCTATATAATTTTTGTAAATACCCTCAGAGCCATAGATAGGCCAAAGGGTAGCGCTCTGTACTAGAAGTGCCCGACTTGTTCGTTTATATACAAGGCCACCCTCAAGAATTTCTGTTCTTCCATATAGATTGGGATGTGTTCATAGGCATCCTTCACGTCTAGCAATCTCATATAAAACACTCTGGAAATAGCATTTTATGGTCTCCATTTTGAAGGGCCAGTAGACTAGAAATTTGTTCACCCCTTTCTTTCAGGTTCACTATGGTCCTGAAGGTGCCATCTGTTTTTTTTTTTTATTAGGAATAGGGGGAATAGAATCCCTTCCCCTGCTCCTGCACTGGCACCTCTGGGAAATTCTCTTATCTCCTGCCTAGTCCAGTATATCATCTAGTACCCGTCCAAAGAGAAATTCTCCTTCGCATGGAATTGGGCATAGCTTGACCTTGGACTGAACATCCCCCGGCCAGCTCTTGAGCCATAGTGCTCTAAGTGCAGCTTTTTATAGGTTTGCCGATCTGTTTGCAAACATCACTGAGTCTGTCGAGGCGTCTGCGAGGAAAGTAGCTGCTCCTTGAATTATATCCTTAGGGACGTTGTTCTTAATCTTATCCTCTAACTGCTGTAACCAAATCATCATGGATCTGGCCATGCAGGTTGCCCAAACTGCTGGTTTTATTGCCCCTTCTGAAGACTTCCATATCTGCTTCAGATACACATCCACTTTTTTATCAAGAGGATCTTCAAAGGGCAGGGTAGATCTTTTGGTTGACTTGGCCACTGCCATGTCTATTTTAGGGGTTTTGTCCCACATGGCTGCTTCTTCCTCATCAAACAGACACCTCCTTTTGGATGACGACGGCAGTGGATCCTTTTTCTCAGGCTTCCTTCATTCCCTATTAATGAGCATTTAAATTCTCTCACTAACCGGAAATATGCAATTTTTCTTTTATTCCAAACCCCCGAAACATAATGTCCTGGATTGTTCTTGGGGTTTTAGTATCTGACATGCCCATAGTAGTTCTTTACCAACTTATCTGTGTCTTCCGTAGGAAAACACGGCCTACCCCCTGTATCACTATCAGAGGATGAGGAAGAAGAGGAGTCCGATTCGTCTCTATACTCAGATATTACAGACTCTTCTGAATCAGCGGCCTGCTGTTTGGGTCTTTTCTCCCTTTTACCACTTTCCTGCTGAATCAGTGAATTAATGGAGTCTGTAACTTCTATCCTAATTATGGATTTTAAATCCATGGCAAAGTTGGGGGTTTCTTCAGAGGTGGTCTTCAGAATACAAGAATCTCTTCATATATGTGCTGGGTAAGTTATCGCCGCACATTCTTTATCTTTTAGCTTGGCGCTACACCTCTTAGGCCCCTCCTAGCAAAGAACACAGAGAGAAAAGGACCTATTCAACATGATGAACATATACGAAGATCACTCACCACTCTGCCGTTCAGTCTAGGGTACCGGAGATGGAGGCTGGATCAGTTCACATGACCGTTCTCCCCTGGAGGTGGTCGACTCACAAACTGCCTTGTTCTTCTGGTTAATCTGTCACTTGTACAGCTGTCACTGCTGCGTCTCTGACGATAACGCAGCTGCCGTGGTGGCTGTGGCTGCTGCTACGCCTCCAGCATATCCATGGCATCAAGAGGAAATCTAGCGTAGTATAGTTACCCATCATACGAAGGTGACCTTGTCGCGGTTGATGGGCACACATAAATTGGCCAAATTATGCGCAAAGAACCTTCATTTTTCAAAGTGACATTAGTCTAGATACTATATTTCTTATATATTCATGTATGGAGTGCCGAAGTTTTCTGCTATTTAGATTATGTTTTTCTTCAGAGCACCCGAATAGACCAGTGAGCGACCCCTTTCTTTTCTATTAATCAATTTTGGGATCCCGCTCCTGGAGCATTGCAGCAGGTACGTGTTCACACTATTAGAAGCTTGACAGCCTTTTTTCTGACCATGTGTCCCTCCCATTCAGTCACAGGTGGTTTTAACTAGCTCTACCAGCCCTTACATTGTAGGTTAAAAGCCCAGCAGAGACATATTGTCCATGCAGGCTTGCAGCCCAAGAGTGGCATATCCAGTGGTAGTGTAGTATAGTTACCCATCATACGAAGGTGACCTTGTCGCGGTTGATGGGCACACATAAATTGGCCAAATTATGCGCAAAGAACCTTCATTTTTCAAAGTGACATTAGTCTAGATACTGTATTTCTTATATATTCATGTATGGAGTGCCGAAGTTTTCTGCTATCAAGAGGAAAGCTGCCGGCCTCCACCATCTGGTGGTCAACCGTCCACTATATACCGGAGGGACGCCACAGCTCCAGCGTCTGCTGCCGACCTCCCCCCAGAAATCTCGCATTATTTCCGGGTCAGACTTTTCCTTCCAGCGAGCTGTGTGAAGGGAGCATACTGGCGAGCCCTGTTCATAAACAGCCCCTGCATTTTACTGCCGCATTGCTTTCTGGCACACTTCCTCAGCAGGGCGCGCTAGATATCCCACTAGTGCGCCTCACGCTTGCGCAGATCTGGGTTGCCATAACTCCAGCGCACTCAACACGGGGTACGCCAACCACGTTCAACAAAGTGGTCATGCAACTGCACACCCCAATGTCCTGGCCAGCGGTCGTGTCTCCAGATCTGTCAGCATCCCAGATCCTTGCAGACACCAACCAGACTTGGGTAAGTTCAATTGTACCGTTACTTTACTCTCTAGGTTCCTTCAAGGACCGGAAACCATATTGATGAAAAGGAGAGGTACCACCCTTTTGTTCAGTAGGTTTCCTGTCCTTGATTAGTGGATACCCTCTCTCTCAGGTGGTGCTGTCATGGGAGAAGGGGAAAAACAAGACTGACCACAAGACCATCACAGCCGTCTACACATCATAGGGGAGATCTCATGACACCTTCTCTCCATCTACCTGATGATCCTGAGGAACATTGGGGTCTTCTTGTTTACAGTCCTGTGGAAGAAGAGGACGGGGAAATCTCTCTGGTGTTGTCCTCTTACTGGATAGATCTGGAGGAAACACATACAGGGACTGAATTCATTCTTTACATACAGATAATTATAGGCCGTGTGTATTTAGTCCTGTCTATTACCTGGTGATGTGAGGGGCTGGGGAACCTCCATCATGACGTCCTTGTACAGATCTTTGTGTCCTTCTAAATACTCCCACTCCTCCATGGAGAAATAGACAGCGACATCCTGACATCTTATAGGAACCTGACACATACAATGATACCGTCATCCCCCCGATCCCTCCATAGCGTTACTGTATAATGTCCCAGCATTCCCAGCAGTGTCACCTCTCCAGTCAGCAGCTCAATCATCTTGTAGGTGAGTTCTAGGATCTTCTCGTCATTGATGTCCTCATGTATCAGGGGGTGAGGTGGAGGCCCCGTGATTGGGCTCAGGGGTCTTCCCCATCCCTCAGACACAGGGTCCTGACAGCGCCCACTAGAGGTCTTCTTCACTACTGTGTAATCCTGGTTATGGAGAGACACATTAATAAATCTCCCTCCAGACATTTCCAGAGTCCTCACCTCTCCAGTTCTGTCCATCTGTTATTCCCATAGATAAGAATGATGTAATGTGACGTCACCAGAATCTCTCACCTCTCCAGTAACCCGGAAGAGGATCTCTAGGGTGAGGTGTAATATCCTCTCCACCATCTTCTTCTTCTCCTTCTCCATCCACTAAGGTTTAAGGTAAATTTTCTAGAAGATGGAAGATAATGATGAGAACGACTGAATCTACAGGATCCTAAATGGAAGGAAGATGGCTGCTCTGTGCGCACAGGAGCTGTGATGAGGTCACAGGAGGGGAGGAGTCAGGGGTCACATGATCATGGTGCTGGATGAGCTGAAGTTTATGTGTGGGGTCAGGAGGGGTTTACAGTGTGGATGTAGCAGAGCCGCGCGTGTACGAGGTGTACGGAGCGGAGCCGCGCGTGTGCGAGGTGTACGGAGCGGAGCCGCGCGTGTGCGAGGTGTACGGAGCGGAGCCGCGCGTGTGCGAGGCGTACGGAGCGGAGCCGCGCGTGTGCGAGGCGTACGGAGCGGAGCCGCGCGTGTGCGAGGCGTACGGAGCGGAGCCGCGCGTGTGCGAGGCGTACGGAGCGGAGCCGCGCGTGTGCGAGGCGTACGGAGCGGAGCCGCGCGTGTGCGAGGCGTACGGAGCGGAGCCGCGCGTGTGCGAGGCGTACGGAGCGGAGCCGCGCGTGTGCGAGGCGTACGGAGCGGGGCCGCGCGTGTGCGAGGCGTACGGAGCGGAGCCGCGCGTGTGCGAGGCGTACGGAGCGGAGCCGCGCGTGTGCGAGGCGTACGGAGCGGAGCCGCGCGTGTGCGAGGCGTACGGAGCGGGGCCGCGCGTGTGCGAGGCGTACGGAGCGGGGCCGCGCGTGTGCGAGGCGTACGGAGCGGGGCCGCGCGTGTGCGAGGCGTACGGAGCGGGGCCGCGCGTGTGCGAGGCGTACGGAGCGGGGCCGCGCGTGTGCGAGGCGTACGGAGCGGGGCCGCGCGTGTGCGAGGCGTACGGAGCGGAGCCGCGCGTGTGCGAGGCGTACGCAGCGGGGCCGCGCGTGTACGAGGCGTACGGAGCAAAGCCGCGCGTGTACGAGGCGTACGGAGCGGAGCCGCGCGTGTACGAGGCGTACGGAGCGGAGCCGCGTGTGTACGAGGTGTACAGAGCGGGGCCACGTGTGTACGAGGTGTACGGAGAGGAGTATCCCTATTTATCTATCTGCACCCTCTGAATAGAGCGAGTTCTGCGTCACTAAGATGAATGATGATGGGAGTGTATGTGCATGAAGGAAGCTGTCAGTTTCTATGCACCTTCACTTACTTCACTATTGCTGTATACATGTTTGTATGTATTTCAGCCATTAACTCCTTGTTCGGTCTAAGATGATGTAAGGTGGCTTCCGGACACATAGTTGATGGGAGGTATGTATCACAGAGGTGGTTGTCCTAGACCAGGGGTCTCAAACTCAGCTGGGCATATGGGCCGCACATGGAAAAACATTTAATTTGGGGGGCCGCATTATTTGCATAACAAAGTGACATTTTTAGTGATACCATTTTATTTTCTATACACCTCTTGAACTGGTCCTCATCTTGCAGACATAGTCTCCCCTCCAGGTCCCCCATATTGCAGACATGGTCTCCCCTCCAGGTCCGCCATATTGCAGACATGGTCTCCCCTCCAGGTCCCCCATATTGCAGACATGGTCCCCCATCCAGGTCCCCCATCCAGCAGACATGGTCTCCCATCCAGGTCCTCCATGTTGCCAACATGGTCCCCCATATTGCAGACATGGTCCCCCATCCAGGTCCCCCATATTGCAGACGTGGCCTTCATATTGCAGACATGGTCCCCCATCCAGGTCCCCCATCCAGCAGACATGGTCTCCCATCCAGGTCCTCCATATTGCAGACATGGTCCCCCATATTGCCGACATGGTCCCCCATCCAGGTCCCCCATATTGCAGACATGGCCTTCATATTGCAGACATGGTCCCCATATTGCAGACATGGTCCCCCATCCAGGTCCCCCATATCGCAGACATGGCCTTCATATTGCAGACATGGTCCCCCATCCAGGTCCCCCCATATTGCAGACATGGTCCCCCATCCAGGTCCCCCATATTGCAGACATGGTCCCCCATATTACAGACATGGTCCCCCATCCTGGTCCTTATGTTGCAGACATGTCCCCCATCCAGGTCCCCATGTTGCAGACATGTCCCCCATCCAGGTGTCCCCCCCATACTGCGCACAGGGCCTCCCCCCCCCATACTGCGCACAGGGTCCCCGTCCCCCCATATTGCACTCAGGGTCCCCATCCCCCCATACTGCACTCAGGGTACCCGTCCCCCCCATACAGCGCTCAGGGTCCCAGCCCACCCCATACAGCGCTCAGGATCCCCGTCCCCCCCCATACTGCGCTCAGGGTCCCCGTCCCCCGCCATACAGCGCTCATGGTCCCCGTCCCCCCATACTGCACTCAGGGTCCCCCCCCCGTACTGCGCTCATGGTCCCCGTCCCCCTATACTGCGCTCAGGGTCCCCGTCCCCCTATACTGCGCTCAGGGTCCCCGTCCCCCCATACTGCACACGGTGCCCCCCTCCCTATACTGAGCACAGGTCCCCTGTGCTGTATTTGACATGACAGAGAAAAAAATATATATATATTCTCACCTGTCCTCCGTTCCCTCGGCGTCCTTTCTGCACCTGTGGCCCGCAGGCACAGACCCCGTAACGATCGCGGCTTTCTCCAGCAGCCGCCGATATCAGCGCTGTAGTGCAGTGTATTGCCGCGCAGAGACTGGCTCTCTGCACAGCAATACCAGTGCCAGCCGCCAACCTATCAGAGGCCAGCAGCTGACATCTGTACATGGCAGTGACGTCACACGCCGCCGCGCTGGGACGCAGAGGTCAGCTGCTGGCCTCTGATAGGCCGGTGGCTGGCACTGATATTGCTGTGCAGAGAGACGGTCTCTGCGCGGCAATACACTGCAATACAGCGCTGATATCGGCGGCTGCTGGAGAGAGCCGCGATCATTACGGGGTCTATGTGCCTGCGGGCCGCAAGAAGCAGCCGGAGGGGCCGCATCGGGCTGCGTGTTTGAGACCCCTAGACTGTCTCTAAAGTGCCCTTGTTGGAACGGTTTACTTTGTTTTGCCTCCATTGAAGGCCGTTTATTTTCCTATGCTTGTGATGTGGTTTATGAAGAACCAATAACCCAGCAAGGGCATATAAATGGAAACGGTTCCCGTGTTACCTCACCACGCACCCAAGTGAGTACCATTCCCACAATGGGTGTTAGAAATACGGGCAGAGTTCCCAGGGAACACGTGTGACTGCTACAGAGGTACTGCATGCCCTGGACAAAGGCGGCCATAAGCCAGCAAATAACATCAGATAGCATGGAGAACCTAGTGAAACACCTGGTACAAGCCCAGCTGTAGCAGCAGTACCGACAACAGCTGGCGCAACAGAAGACAAATAAGCTGCTTATGCAACAGAGGTTCGTGGCATGGCGGTAGATTCGACTCCAAGGTCAGCTGATGATGTCTCCATCCAGAAGGCAGTAAGGAGAGCCCTGCAGAAAATGACCAAGGGTGACGACACAGAGGCCATTTTTGAAAGATTCGACGAGAGGGAGAAACTCTCACCAGGGCAATGTGCTGATGCCATACTTAACGGGGGAGCTCCAGAAGGCCTACTCTGACTTAGCCTTAAAAGATGCGCTTAGGAGTGACAATGACTGTCAGGGTACAACGTGTCCACTGCTTGGCATATCACTGTGACAAACCCCCGCCCTACCAAATGTTTGATTTGCTGAACCACGTTCAAAAATGGTTGCAGGCAAAGACCTCTACCCCTGTGCAGATGGTAGAGCGAGTGGTAATGTACCGGTTTGTGCACTCCTTTCCGAGGCCAATACAGACTTGAGTTGCCCAGGGGGATCCCCGGAATACGGATGACCTGGTCAGACTGTTCGAAAGATATCACGGGGTCGATGGTTCCTTGGGGACCCCCAAAAAGGGGTGGGTCGTCCAAGATCAAAAGGCTCAGGGGAGGTTATACCAAAGGTTCCAGCTGGCAACATATGCTGGAAATATCACGGCCCAGGCCATATAGCACCCCATTGTCCCCTGACTTCCGAGCAAATGGACTGTAGCCTGGGTTGCCACTGTTCATACTATGTGTATCCAGTTTGCAGTGCGATCTTTCCATGCAATAAGGGGCCACAAGCTTGTCCCGTAATGGGGAATGGTTGGCAAGTGACTGGACTGCTAGTCTTAGAAAGTTTGTTGACCCTAGTGAGGGCCACATTTCCTCTCCAGCTGATCCCTGGAAAGAAGGTTGACGTCAATTGCTTTCACGAGGATGCTAAAGGCTAGCCAGTGGCCAGAGTGGACATTGGAATGGGCCAAGGTACTGAGTCCCACGAGATTGGTGTGGTCTAGGACTTACTGCACCCCATTATTATAGGCCAGGACTTTTGTTTGTTTTGGGACTTTTGGAGGAGGGCGACAGTGCTCGATTAAGAGACGGGTCACCCCTAAAGAACTGTTACCACACTGAGAGTCTGACGGGTTTCCCTTCTGTGTCCTTGTGGGGGATGACAAGGTAGTGTCCCTTGGGGCCAACATACCTGATGTAGGGGTGACCGGTGAAAATGTTAGGTCCGCCCGTGATAGGGAGCTAATGCTAAAGGAGACATTACATAATGTAACTGTCTTAAACAGTATAGCGCAAGAGCCAGGGGCTGACACCAGGTTTCCCTATTTTATGTTGAGTGGGGAGTTATTGTACAGCGTTATTAAGGTCAGAGAGGAAATAGTGGAGCAATTGTTGGTACCCTGACCATGTAGATGAAGGATGATGGACATGGTCCATTTACATGTCTTGACCATTTGGATGTGGATAAAAGTGGATAAGTGGTTGTGCGGAGGTTCTATTGGCCTGGATGTCACCAGGAAATCTTAATGTATTGCAGGTCCTGTCCCACCTGCCAGATAATCGCCCCTCCTCTCACTTTCGACGTCCCCTCGTACCATTACTCATCATAGAAGTGCCGTTTGAACGAATTGCCATGGAATGGGTCCATCACCTGGTTAAATCTGCTTGTGGGCATCAATACATATTGTTCATCCTTGACTATGCTACGTGGTGCCCTGAAGCAGTTCCCCTGAGAAACTCCTCTGTGGTAAGTAAAGCACACGAGTTGGTACACATTTTTTCCTGGACCGGATTACCGGGGGAGATACTTACCGACCAAGGAAAAGCCTTTATGAGTAAGGTGATGAGGGAACTGTGTAAGGCCCTGCAAATTACACAACTGAAGACATCCATGTACCATCCCAGATGGATGGCCTTGTGGAAAGGTTAAATAAAACATTGAAGAGTATGCTTAAGTAGGTCATATAGAAGGACGGTCAAGACTGGGACTGTCTCCTCCCGTATCTGTTGTTTTCTATCCGGGAGGTTCCACAAGCCTCGACCGGATTCTCTCCATTTGAACTTCTATATGGTCGACATGCAATGGGTCTCCTTGATATAGCGAAGGATTCCTGGGAAGCCGAGGTTACGCCCCAATCGGAGCATCATTGAGGATGTCACTAAAATGTAGGAGTTGATTGCGAAGGTGATGCCCATCATAAAAGGACATTTCCTCCAGGCACAAGGGGCTCAATCTAGGGTCTACAACTGGTCAGCCAGGGTGAGGCAGTTCAGCCCCGGGGACAGAGTCCTTGTACTAATTCCCACAGTGGAGAGTTTTTGGCCAAATGGTAAGACCCCTATGAGGTGGTAGAGAAGCTTGGTGAAGGGAACTACAAAGTCCATCACAGATCTACCTCTCTGTACTCGATATCAACTCCTTACTAACCAGAATACCACAATGTCTGTCTGCTATTTCATCTTTCTTCGCTGCTAGATTCCTAAAACTTAATATGGATAAAACCAAATTCATCATATTTCCACCATCTCACTCAACCCCCCTCCTGACCTATCTATCAAAGTCAATGGCCACCCACTCTCCCCAGTCTCGCTGCCTCTGGGTAACCCTTGACTCTAATCTCTCCTTCAAACCTCATATCCAAGGCCTTTCCACTTCATGCCGACTCCAATTCAAAAATATTTCCCGGATCCGCACATTCCTCAACCATGAATCTGCAAAAACACTAGTGCGTGCCCTCATCATCTCTCTCCTCGACTACTGCAATCTCCTGCTCTGTGGTCTCTCTTCTAACACTCTCGCACCCCTGCAATCTATCCTAAACTCTGCTGCCCAACTAATGCACCTGTCCCCCCGCTATTCTCCTGTCTCTTCCCGCTGCCAATCCCTGCACTGGCTCCCCATTGCCCAGAGACTCAAGTTCAAGACCCTAACCTTGGCATACAAAACCATCCATAGCCTGTCTCCTCTATATATCTATGACCTAGTCTCCCGGTACCTACTTGCATGCAACCTTCGATCCTCACAGGACCACCTTCTCTACTCTGCTCCTTTCTCCTCTTCCCACAATTGCATACAAGATTTCTCCCATGCATCCCCCCTACTCTGGAACTCTCTACTCCAACACGACAGACTCGCGCCTACCGTGGAAACCTTCAAAAGGAACCTGAAGACCGACCTCTTCCGACAAGCCTACAACCTGCAGTAACCATCACTGCATGACCAGCTGTACCCTCACCTACGGTATCCTCACCCCCCCTTCTACACTGTGAGCCCTCACGGGCAGGGTCCTCTCGCCTCCTGTGCCAGTCAGTGACTTGTTTTTGTTTAAACTATTGTGCTTGTTGTCTGCTATGTATACCCCTTTTTCACATGTAAAGCGCCATGGAATTAATGGCGCTATATTAATTAATAATAATAACCAAGAAGACTAAAACTGTACAAAGTGTACATATGTGGCAAGATAGGGAGCCAGTTGAAACTCCGTGTTTTCTGGACAAGCCTGAAGCAGATGTTGAAAGAGTCATAATAGCAAAGATGCCGTTGAAAGCTCAAAAATAGCAGTGTGGGAGTTGTTGCAGCAGAACAGGGACCTGTTCTTAGATTTGCTATTTTGTACAAAGGTCATAGAACGTGAGGTTCTGATTTAATCCCATGTGCGGGTGAACTTGAAGCCCTATCTAATTCCTGAGGCCTGGCGAGAGCTATTCTCCAAGGAATCTCTGAGTATTTGAGGAATCAGAGAGGGTGGTGTAGCCCTATTGTCCTGGTTCCAAAACCTGATGGCGAATGGAGGTTCTGTAACGATTATAGGAAGCTGAATGAAGTCCAAGTTCAACGCATATCAGATGCCGTGTGTCGATGACCTGATCGCGAGACGTGGGCTGGCAAAGTATATAACTGTGTGACCCACTACTACTCAGGTAGCGTTAGCCCTCCCTGGGAAAGGTGTACTCGGACTGCGGGCCGGTGGTAGAGGGGGATGCAGTGGTGGCCTTGGCCCAGTCCGTGGCCAGGGCGCACACATTAAAAATATGGGGTAGTGGATGAGTGGTTATTTGTCGGCTACGCCACCTGTGGTTTCTGCTGAGGACCACCAGCGCTGCGCCAGTCCTCTGAGGCCGGTGTTCTAGCAGCTTGGGATGGAATAGCTCCCCGCAAGTGGAGCCAGGCCTCAGGGCAGAGTAGAAGAAGTGCAGTGCAGAGGAATGGTGGGTGCGGTGCCGCACAGAAATGAGAGAGAAGAGGCGGTGTATGAAGTCATCCAGGTTTTTCTCACGGTAGACTTGTTTTCAGCCACAAAGCTTCTCTTTGTTCCTCACGGCGCGCTGCGGCCACCAGGATGGGGTTCAGCTCACTCCGGGTAGCTCGGGTGCACCAGACAAAACCCCTCCACCAGTATGTTCCTCTCACTTGCTGTACTAGAACCGCCTCGTGCCCCTACTAAGTCCCGTACGGGTACCGCAATGTCCGCTGAAGGTGGCTTGTAGACCCCGGACCGCCTAGGTCCCTTATTGGTGACTGGGGTGTAAACGTGGCGTAAGGCTGGGGTCCCTCTGGATAGACGCAGATTAAGGGGATACAGGTGGCGACTCCGCTCCATCTATATTCCCCCTGGGATCCACTTCAGCCTTCGGACTTTTCTGACAGAGACCTGGAGTACAAAGTCAGATAATCGGGGACCGGTACCCCCTCTTGCGGCAGGAGTCTCTCTGGCGGGGCCAGAATAAGGGTAGCAGGTGGCAACTCTGCTCCGTCCACATCCCCTGAGATCCTTTCGCCTGTGGAGCTCTTCTCCTCTGCTCCCCTCCTAGGCCTTCTGGTGTGGACTAAGACATAGGACACAGCCAGCTGTAACTCAACTCTGCCCCAGCCCCCAATCTCAAGGCCTGAGACCGGGAATCACAGCCTCCTGAGGCAGCTGCAGCTTGTACTAACTGTCACCTCCAGGGAACTGCGACAAAAGACCCGGTATTAAAGATGGCATCCATATTTATATGGATGTATTAGTATAACCGTAAAGTGCTTCCTCCACCCTACTCACTACAAGGTTCCCCCTACTTTTGGTCCCCCCCTTACTCCTCCATTCAGGACTGGGGTAGCACATTGTGCTCTAAACCCCCTTCAGAATGGGAGTGTGTAGTGTTGGATGTGTGGTGGGGCCCTGTGTGGTGCTCCATCCTTACCTCGGAGAGGAGATACCACACCTCGTTCCATGAAGTGCAGTACCTCTGTGGCGACTGAACTCTCAGGGGTGCCACATAACCACCTTGGATTTAACTAAGAATTATTGGCAAATCCCCATGTCACAAGAAGCCAAGGAGAAGACTGCCTTCTCTATGCCCAACGGATGTTTCCAATATGTCCGGATGCTGTTTTGTCTGCAGGGAGCCCTGGCCACCTTCCAGAGTGCCATGGACTGGATCCTCGCAATCCGTAAGAATTACACTGCATCATACTTTATATATCGTAATCTTCAGCCCAGATTGGAGATGTCACCTGCAAATGGTCCAGTCGGTGTTTGATCCTCTCAGGAAGGCAGGGTTTTCTATAAATCTGAAAACATTTTGCCATGGGAAATAAAGAGGCCAAATAACTAGGATATGTAGTAGGTAGAGGCGAGATCAAACCCCAGATCAGTAAAGTAGATGCAATCCAAAACTGGCCAAGACCACTCTTAAAGAAGCAAGTTAGAGCCTTTCTGAAAATGAAAATAGCAGACAGCAGTCATGTAATGTGTGGTCTCTAAGTAAAGGTAGTGTGACGGGAGCTAGTTACCCCATCCGCAGATGTCCAATCTTCTTCTGCTGGCCCCTGACATGGAAAGGCTTTTCTTACACTGGGATATATAAAATATGACTATTGCACTGTGTCTCCAAGATGGACTAAAACTTTTATTCTTACAAGCAGGTTTTATAGAGAATCACACAGGCTATGTGATCCACAATATTCGCCCCACTTTGTAACATTATGTCCCATTAGCTGCATAGGCACTACGACAACCCCCATGTGGCAAAATCTTGGAGTACGGGGTTGATCCGTCACAGGTAAATTTGCAATAAAAAAGATGGCATCACTTGCTAACTTCTGCGATCAACCAGTGAGGAGTTATCGCAGAAAATTAGAGATTGAATAAAACCAAGAAGGGCGGAGACCAGCCCACGTGAGGTCATCACAGGGGAGTGTGTGGGCAGCGCCCCCGTCGGCATAAAAGATCAGGCCGAATATTGATCTATACTCATGCTGGGTTATACATATTTGTGTAAGCGGGGGTCCTGTTCCATAATGGTTCGTTTGAGTGCTTCCCTCCAGCTAAACTGAATCGTCTCTGCGATCGGTCTAGTAAGTCCTTCTATTAATCCCTTTTTATTTTGTGTAACTGTATATGCTGTATTAAACATGAACCCTGGGTGAAACATTTCCCACATTCTGGACATGAATATGACTTTTCTCCAGTGTTAATTCTTTGATGTTTTTGAAGATCTGGTTTCCGGATAAAACATTTCCCACATTCTGAACATGAATATGGCTTCTCTCCTGTATGATTTCTGTAATGTTTATGAAGATCTGGTTTCTGGGTAAAACATTTCCCACATTCTGGACATAAATATGGCTTTTCTCCAGTGTGAATTCTTTGATGTCTTTGAAGATCTGGTTTCCGGATAAAACATTTCCCACATTCTGAACATGAATATGGCTTCTCTCCTGTATGACTTCTGTAATGTTTATAAAGATCTGGTTTCTGGGTAAAACATTTCCCACATTCTGGACATAAATATGGCTTTTCTCCAGTGTGAATTCTTTGATGTCTTTGAAGATCTGGTTTCCGGATAAAACATTTCCCACATTCTGAACATGAATATAGCTTCTCTCCTGTGTGAATTCTTTGATGTTTATGAAGATCTGATTTCTGGATAAAACATTTCCCACATTCTGAACATGAATATGGCTTCTCTCCTGTATGACTTCTGTAATGTTTAAGCAAATCTGACTTATTGCTGAAACATTTCGCACATTCTGAACATGAAAATGGCTTTTCTCCTGTGTGACTGCTTTGATGCATAAGCAATTTAGATTTATGTTCAAAACATTTCCCACATTCTTGACATGAATATGGCTTTTCTCCTGTGTGACTTCTCTGATGTGTAAGCAATTTATATTTACTTTTAAAACATTTCTCACATTCTGAGCAGGAAAATGGTTTCTTCCCTGTGGGAATTATTTGATGTTCGACATCCCTTCTCTGGCTTTCATTTTGCTTAACAGTCTGTGATGAATCCAAGTAGATGATGGATTGAAAAGGCTCAGATGATTGATTTCTGCTCTGAAGGGCTGGAGGTATAGCTGGAATAATGGCACGCTTTTCATGGCTATCTGGTTTGACACCACAGTCATCTGCCAAGAATAAATCTGATTTTATTATTTTTTAATATCAATGCCTTATATTTTATAACATTTCTCTATACATAATTCTTTACAAATCAAAGTATAATGAAACTATGACCTAAGACAGTGGTGAGCCACCTGTTCACAAATCCCATGGTACTCAACCCCTAATATACAATCGACAAACATAATACATACAGGCAGAAACGTTTGAGACAATAAAGGGAGGATTAAAAATAAGCTTTATTACATTACAATCTACAGATAAAAATACACGCCAAAACATGTAAGATGGAGTATTCCCATCTCCGAGAAACTATCCCAATATGTAGTAGGTGTAATAAAAATAAGATTAGCAAATATCTCCAATTAGAAATGTATAGTTCTTCTGATTCGCTATGTTGCTTACCCCATGTTCAGGGCATTGCAAGTTAGTTGCTAGTGGTCATAACTATGGATACCTAAGCTACTGCAATGCTCTGCACATGGGGTAAGTGACAAAGAATCAGGAGAACTATACCACATTTCTAATTGGAGTCTGAATAAACCTCGACCTCACACATCGACAGGTACTCCGAGTGTCATGGGATCACCACGCTGACGTCCTTCTGCTGTAAGGGGATGGAGGGTCGCTACAAGGTGGCAGAGACCACATTCGTGACTGTGCCGCACACTGGAATGTTATTGTCGGGGGAGTTCCCGATTCGGACCTCGGCCCCCATCAGTCGCTCCAGACCACAGTCCATCCTGTTGGTTATGGCGACGCTGGATATCTTGTAGCTCTGGCCCAGGTCCAGCTTCCACCAGGGATCCTTCTCCAGGTTGGTGTGGGTGCAGAAGTCACTATTGAAGTCGGTGTCTTTGTTCCCATCAATGGCGTTCTTAGCCAATATGCTCCTGGTGGCATACGGATAGTCCGACACCTGGGAGGCCACTCTGGTCCTTGCTATATTTGTGGCTCCAGGTGCAGGCTCCCAGAGCCAGAACCACAGATCCCAGTAGAATCAGAGAAGATACAAGATTCATCCTCCATGGAGATGTAAGTGAAGGTCCTGTGTAATCTCCACATCTGATAAATGCTGGTTCCCTGGTAATCAGTGACTATTCCCTGCAGTCTGTACTCACAGGAGCTGCTCCTGCACAATCTGGATGAATCTTGTATCTTCTCTGATTCTACTGGGATCTGTGGTTCTGGCTCTGGGATTTGCTCCTGCACCTGCAGCCACAAACATAGCAAGGACCGGAGTGGCCTCCCAGGTGTCGGACTATCCGTATGCCACCAGGAGCATATTGGCTAAGAATGCCATCGATGAGAACAAAGACACAGACTTCAATAGTGACTTGTGCACCCACACCAACCTGGAGACTGATGGGGGCCGAGGTCCGAATTCGGAACTTCCCCGACAATAACAATCCGGTGTGCGGAACAGTCACGAATGTTATCTCTGCCACCTTGTGCTTCTGCTGTAAGGGGATGGGGGTCGGTACGTCAGCGTGGTGATCCCAGGACACTCGGAGTACATTTCTAATTGGAGGTATTTTCTATTATTATTATCACACCTACTATATTTTGGGATAGGATTTTGGAGATGGGAATACCCCTTCAAGGCTGTATGCTTAGGACTTATCCAGGACTCATCCAGATGCCTCATTCCATTGTTTTTTTGTGATTACATTTATCCCTCTTAAATGGCTTTTTGTATTTTTATGTGTTTTCAACTCCGATCTAATAAATTGTATTTTTAATCTCTATATTGTCTCACATTTCTCTGTACACAGTCATGGTTGAAATAGTTGGCGCCCTTAAAATTGTTCCAGAAAATGAAGTATTTCTCCTAGAACATTATTGCAATTACACCTGTTTTGTTATAGACACGTTTATTTCCTTTGTGTGTATTGTCACTGATCTTTTCTAGTGAAATGTTCAATGGAGAATCAAAACTGGACCTTGACCAGATTATTACCTGACCCTACTTCTAAACCCTTTCCAGATCTGTCTACATACTTCTTGTTGACCTCAGAATGGTTTGGCTTCTCACTTGACTGCCCTTCCGGGACGTGTACTGCTGCTAGATATTGACCTTGGCTTCTCCAGCTTAGATGTCCACCTGCCTGACTTCTGTGTGTGACCCGGCTCTCTTCTTGACATTCAGCTGTAATCTGGCAACTCACAACTACATTACAATTGGAGACATGGCACCTTTCTGCAGCAAATAAAATCCCATTTAATCAATGCAACTTTGCTACCAAAACGCGTTAATCAAAAAAGGTGTAAAAAAGAAAAGCTTTTTTTGTTATGCATCAAATCTATCTGCAAGTAAAATGCACGTCAATTACTTGTGTGATCAAACTCATAATATAATGACCACAGGATCTGTGACTTCTCAGCATTTAGTGGTCATTACTCACCTGGGTGGTCATATGTAGGAGTCTCCTCTTTACACCGCTCATCACCCCTCACATATGTCTCTGTAGTATTAATATGGGTCTGATCTTCACCCTGAAACAAATATTGTAAAAGTCACAGACAGATGGAGAAGTCCCATCTATGATCAGCTCTAATCCTGCCATCTCCACCATTCTCATTACACAAGTATAAAACACATAATACTGGGGGATAAAACAAGACTGAGCACAAACCTTCACAGCCGTCTACACAGCATAGGGGAGATCTCATGACACCTTCTCTCCATCTACCTGATGATCCTGAGGAACATTGGGATCTTCTTGTTTACAGCCCTGTGGAAGAAGAGGACGGGGACATCTCTCTGGTGTTGTCCTCTTACTGGATAGATCTGGAGGAAACACATACAGGGACTGAATTCATTCTTTACATACAGATAATTATAGGTCGTGTGTATTCAGTCCTGTCTATTACCTGGTGATGTGAGGGGCTGGGGAACCTCCATCATGATGTCCTTGTACAGATCTTTGTGTTCTTCTAAATACTCCCACTCCTCCATGGAGAAATAGACGGCGACATCCTGACATCTTATAGGAACCTGACACATACAATGATACCGTCATCCCCCCGATCCCTCCATAGTGTTACTGTATAATGTCCCAGCATTCCCAGCAGTGTCACCTGTCCAGTCAGCAGCTCAATCATCTTGTAGGTGAGTTCTAGGATCTTCTGGTCATTGATGTCCTCATGTATCAGGGGGTGGGGTGGAGGCCCTGTGATTGGGCTCAGGGGTCTTCCCCATCCCTCAGACACAGGGTTCTGACAGCACTCACTAGAGGTCTTCTTCACTACTGTGTAATCCTGGTTATGGAGAGACACATTATTAAATCTCCCTCCAGACATTTCCAGAGTCCTCACCTCTCCAGTTCTGTCCATCTGTTATTCCCATAGATAAGAATGATGTAATGTGACGTCATCAGAATCTCTCACCTCTCCAGTAAGCCGGAAGAGGATCTCTAGGGTGAGGTGGAATATCCTCTCCGCCATCTTGTCTCGCTCCCTATCAACCTTTGACAGGAAACTTCTCTTATATAGAAGATCTTCACTGAGAGGATCCGATATTGTAGAGACCTGAATGAGAAGAAGATGAGAAGATGTAACGTCACCAATAATTCTATGTAATAATACAATCACTGATTCCGGTATAAAGCAGTAATCTGTGGATCTGATCCTGGATGATGCCGGAAGAAGAAGTGGATTTTTATGGCGGCCATTAATGAGCTTCGCTTTGAGGACCGGAGGAGGTTTGGCCTGAACGCTGCACTCGTGGTGTGAACACGGACATAGTAGATTATTTAGGGATATTTTCTTGTCCTGCCCTAAACTCGCTTATTCAAGTGAATAGGTCCACGAAAAAGAACAGCCTGTCCACGGATGATATCTGTGTGTTAAAGAGTTTATCCAGGACTATATTATTTTTATAACTATGGTCAGAAGAAGTAAAAGGCAGATAGTTCCTAACTGCCTGCCTGCCCTGCCTCAATGTCTGCGGGAACAGAGCGGTGACGGACTGCTCCTGCCAGTGACTCTGCGGCTTCTAATGAGTCACGTAGATGGAGCAGCGGCTTCTCTTTGGCTCTGCTTTCTTTATGGGACGTGACTGACGACATCACACTGATTGTCAGCTGCCTCCCTGCGAGCTGCCAGCGGTCAATCAGAGGGATGATTTATTTCACCATGCAAAAAAAACAGACACAAAATAGACGCATAGTGTGAATAACGGCAAATTCTGAGAGACAATAATGGGGAATCTCCACATACCTCCACCTGCAGACAGGGCCGCCATCAAGGCATCACTGCCCTTACTGCTGTTTGGGGCCCCGTGAGCAGCAGTACAGAGAGGGGCCGGGTCTAGTCAGGGCCCCCCTCTTGTGCGTATGCTCACGGCGCTCCATGCACGGCACTCCATGCTGTAATAAAGTGCCGAGCACTGGGGCGCACACCGCCTTAGACGGCGCATATATTGGCACCGAGTTCCTTACTGAAGCTGCGCCGCTGCAGCAGCTCCTTCATACTTCAGGAGTCAGGAGGACCCGGTGGCGGCGTGCATCTCCTCGTCGCAACAGGAGTGCCAGGATGCTGCAGGGATCGTATGTGGGGTAAGTATGACAATTTTATTTTTTAAAAAAAAAATTAAATGGAGTGGGGGGAGGATGAGCTGCACATGATGGGGAATTGGGAGTGGAGGGAGGATGAGCTGCACATGGTGGGGAATTTGGAGTGGGAGGAGGATGAGCTGCACATGGGGAATTGACAGTGGGGGAGGATGAGCTGCACATGGGGAATTAGCAGTGGGGGAGGATGAGCTGCACATCATGGGGAATTTGGAGTGGGAGGAGGATGAACTGCACATGGGGAATTGGCAGTGGGGGAGGATGAGTTGCACATGGGGAATTAGCAGTGGGGGGAGGATGAGCTGCACGTGATGGGGAATTGGAAGGGGGGAGAGGATGAGCTGCAGATGATGTGGAATTTGGAGTGGGAGGAGGATGAGCTGCACATGGGGAATTGGCAGTGGGGGAGGATGAGCTGCACATGGGGAATTATCAGCGGGGGGATGATGAGCTGCATGTGATGGGGAATTGGGAGTGGGGAGAGGATGAGCTGCACATAATGTGGAATTTGGAGTGGGAGGAGGATGAGCTGCACATGGGGAATTGGCAGTGGTGGAGGATGAGCTGCACATGGGGAATTATCAGTGGGGGAGGATGAGCTGCACGCGATGGGGAATTGGGAGTGGGGAGAGGATGAGCTGCACATGATGGGGAATTTGGAGTGGGGGAGGATGAGCTGCACATGGGGAATTAGCAGTGGGGGTAGGATGAGCTGCACGTGATGGGGAATTGGGAGTGGGGAGAGAATGAGCTGCACATGATGGGGAATTTGGAGTGGGAGGAGGATGAGCTGCATATAGGGAATTGGCAGTGGGGGAGGATTAGCTGCACATGGGGAATTAGCAGTGGGGGGAGGATGAGCTGCACGTGATGGGGAATTGGCAGTGGGGGAGGATGAGCTGCACGTGATGGGGAATTGCCAGTGGGGGGTGGATGAGCTGCACATAATGATGAGTTGGAAGTGGGGGGAATGTTGGGAGTGGATAGGAGAATGAACTGCACATGGGGAATTGGCAGTGGGTGGGGTGAGCTGCACATGGGGAATTGGGAGTGGAGGGGTGAGCTGCACATGGAGGATTGAGAGTGGGGGGAGGATGAGCGCATGGCGGATTGGGAGTGGTGGGTGGGAAGAGCGAACGGTCAATTAGGGGTGGGGAGAGCAAATGGTGGATTGAAAAATGGGAGTGGGGAAAGCACATGATGAATTGGGAGTGGGGTGGGGAAAGCAAATGGTGAATGGGGGATGAGGGAGAGTAAATGATGAATAGAGGGTGGGGGTGGGGAGAGCAGGAAATAATGAATTGGGGCAGAGGGTGCATGTAAATATAATGAATCGGGGGAGCAGGAGGTACAGAGTGGGGGGCGTTGCGGATGCAGGAGTGTGACTGGTAATAAATTCTGGGAAAGAGTACAGGCTCTAATTAATTTACATATTTATTAGGTGGGGAAAGTGGCTATTTACAGTTTTTTGGGGCGCAGGGATGGATTACAATTATATTTGGAATGGTGTGTTGCATAATGACTAATTATATATTAATGGTGGGTGCACGTCTGTATTCAGCTGTGTAATGTAGAAGTTGGGGAATATGCTCTACATAACTGTGTTATTTTATTCAAAGACAAGTCCTGGCTGGAAGAAGTGATGGTGATCTGTGCTGGATGAAGGAGAAAAGTGAAGATGAAGGACTTCAGCTAGAGACGTCACTGGTGAGTCAGTGTATTACATGTACAATGACACTATATACTATGTACAGGGCTCTTGTGTATAATGTCACTGGTGATCCTTGTATTACCTGTAAACTGACACTATATACAGAGCTCCTGTGTATAATGTCACTGGTGATCACTGTATTACCTGTACACTGACACTATATACAGAGCTCCAGTGTATAATGTCACTGATGATCACTATATTACCTGTATACTTACATTATACACTGTATACCATGTACAGAGCTCCGGTGTATAATGGCACTTATGGTAATATTAGTATTATGTTCTTTTTATTAATGATCAGTATTGTAGTATTCGGTGACAATGTGGTGGTAATATGTGGTCTGGTCATGGTGTGGCATTTTTTGTCCCTTCTGTGTGGTATTATTCGGTCACTATGTGGTGGTAATATGTGGTCTGGTCATGGTGCAGCGGTATTCCTTGTATGTGGTATTATTCGGTCACTATGTGGTGGTAATATGTGGTCCGGTCATGGTGTGGTGGTATTTGATCCTTGTATGTGGTATTATTGGTCATTTTAAAAAATGTGTATGACACATTCCCTTAAAGAAAAATAAATAAAAATATACCTAAAAAGAGTATTGGGTACTTTAAGAAAATTTTAATAGGTTAGAATAGAGTAGGGCCTGGCCAGAAGAGTCTACCTTATCGTGGTGGTAGTTTTAAAAATCTTTTGGCCAAAACAAAAGCTGCTGGCTATGTACAGTGGGGAAAAAAGACTATTTAGTCAGCCACCAATTGTGCAAGTTCTCCCACTTAAAAATATGAGAGAGGCCTGTAATTCACATCACAGTTAGATCTCAACTAAGAGAGACAAATTGAGAAAACAAATCCTAAAAATCACATTCTCTGATTTGGAAAGAATTTTTTTTTCAAATTTTGGTGGAAAATAAGTATTTGGTCAATTACAAACAAGCAAGATTTCTGTCTCTCACAGACCTGTAACTTCTTCTTTAAGAGGCTCCTCTGTTCTCCACTCATTACCTGTAGTACTGGCACCTGTTTGAACTTGTTATCAGTATAAAAGACACCAGTCCGCAACCTCAAACAGTCACACTCCAAACTCCACTATGGTGAAGACCAAAGCAGCTTGGTGTAAAGAAATCAACTGTGGGAGCAATAATTAGAAAATGGAAGACATACAAGAACCACTGATAATCTCCCACGATCTGGGGCTCCACATAAGATCTCACCTCGTGGGATCAAAATGATCTCAAGAACGGTGAGCAAACCAGAACCACACAGGGGGAGGCCTAGTGAATAACCTGCAGAGAGCTACGACCAACGTTACACAGGCTACCATCAGTAACACACTACGCCGCCAGGAACTCAGATCCTGCAGTGCCAGATGGTTCCCCCTGCTTAAGTCGTTACATGTTCTGGCCCGTCTGAAGTTTGCTAGAGAGCATTTGGATGATCCAGAAGAGTATTGGGAGAATGTTATATGGTCAGATGAAACCAAAGTTGAACTGTTTGGTTAGAAACACAACTCGTCGTGCTTGGAGGAGAAAGAATGCTGAGTTGCATCCAAAGAACACCATACCTACTGTGAAGCATGGGGGTAGCAACATCATGCTTTGGGGCTGTTTCTCTGCCAAGGGACCAGGACGACTGAGCCGTGTACATGAAAGAATGGATGGGGCCATGTATCGTGAGATTTTGAGTGCAAACCTCCTTCCATCAGCAAGGGCAATGAAGATGAAACGTGGCTGGGTCTTTCAGCATGACAATGATCCCACCGCCAGGGCAACAAAGGAGTGGCTTCGTAAGAAGAATTTCAAGGTCCTGGAGTGGCCTAGCCAGTCTCCAGATCTAAACCCTGTAGAAAACCTTTGGAGGGAGTTGAGAGTCCGTGTTGCCCAGCGACAGACCCCAAAATATCACTGCTCTAGAGGAGATCTGCATGGAGGAATGGCCCAACATACCAGCAACAGTGTGTGCCAACCTTGTCAAGACTTACAGAAAACGTTTCACCTCTGTCATTGCCAACAAAGGATAAATAACAAAGTATTGAGATGAACTTTTGTAATTGACCAAATACTTATTTTCCACCAAAATTTGCAAAAAAATTTCTTTACAACTCAGACAATGTCATTTTCAGGATTTGTTTTCTCATTTTGTCTCTCATAGTCGAGTTCGATCTATGATGTCAATTACAGGTCGACCTCATCTTTGTAAGTGGGAGAACTTGCACAATTGGTGGCTGACTAAATACTTTTTTCCCCACGTTATGTGATCTGGTGATCACTGGGAACTGTTGTGAGATTGTTGAGGACGGGGTGCAGAAGTGGAGTTTTTCCAAGAGTAGGCGGTGGGACTGTAGAAGGTTCGAGGGATGGAGGTGGAGCCTGGGCAGAGTCTCAAGGGGGCCTGAAAATTTTGACAGTATGGGGCCCCGAAATTCCTGGTGGCAGCCCTGACTGCAGAGCCGCCACCACATACCTCCACCTGCAGAGCCGCCACCACATATATAGCTGCTCTGTGCGCATAGGAGCTGTGATGAGGTCACAGGAGGGGAGGAGTCAGGGGTCACATGATCAGGGGCCTCAGTGGATGCAGGACTCTGCTGTGCTGGTTGTCATGGTGCTGGATGAGCTGAAGTTTATGTGTGGGGTCAGGAGGGGTTTACAGTGTGGATGTAGCAGAGCCGCGTGTGTACGAGGCGTACGGAGCAGAGCCGCGCGTGTACGAGGCGTACGGAGCGCAGCCGCACGTGTACGAGGCGTGCGGAGCGCAGCCGCGCGTGTACGAGGCGTACGGAGCCGAGCCGCGCGTGTACGAGGCGTACGGAGCGGAGCCGCGCGTGTACGAGGCGTACGGAGCGGAGCCGCGCGTGTACGAGGCGTACGGAGCCGAGCCGAGCGTGTACGAGGCGTACGGAGCCGAGCCGCGCGTGTACGAGGCGTACGGAGCCGAGCCGCGCGTGTACGAGGCGTACGGAGCCGAGCCGCGCGTGTACGAGGCGTACGGAGCCGAGCCGCGCGTGTACGAGGCGTACGGAGCCGAGCCGAGCGTGTACGAGGCGTACGGAGCCGAGCCGCGCGTGTACGAGGCGTACGGAGCCGAGCCGCGCGTGTACGAGGCGTACGGAGCCGAGCCGCGCGTGTACGAGGCGTACGGAGCCGAGCCGCGCGTGAACGAGGCGTACGGAGCCGAGCCGCGCGTGAACGAGGCGTACGGAGCCGAGCCGCGCGTGTACGAGGCTTACGGAGCCGAGCCGCGCGTGTACGAGGCTTACGGAGCCGAGCCGCGCGTGTACGAGGCGTACGGAGCAGAGCCGCGCGTGTACGAGGCGTACGGAGCAGAGCCGCGCGTGTACGAGGCGTACGGAGCAGAGCCGCGCGTGTACGAGGCGTGCGGAGCCGCGCGTGTACGAGGCGTGCGGAGCCGCGCGTTTACGAGGAATACGGAGCGGAGCCGCGCGTGTACGAGGAGTACGGAGCGGAGCCGCGCGTGTACGAGGCGGACGGAGCGGAGCCGCGCGTGTACGAGGCGGACGGAGCGGAGCCGCGCGTGTACGAGGCGGACGGAGCGGAGCCGCGCGTGTACGAGGCGGACGGAGCGGAGCCGCGCGTGTGCGAGGCGGACGGAGCGGAGCCGCAGGTGTACGAGCCGGACGGAGCGGAGCCGCGCGTGTACGAGCCGGACGGAGCGGAGCCGCGCGTGTACGAGGCTTACGGAGCCGAGCCGCGCGTGTACGAGGCGTACGGAGCAGAGCCGCGTGTGTACGAGGCGTACGGAGCAGAGCCGCGTGTGTACGAGGCGTACGGAGCAGAGCCGCGTGTGTACGAGGCGTACGGAGCAGAGCCGCGTGTGTACGAGGCGTGCGGAGCCGCGCGTGTACGAGGCGTGCGGAGCCGCGCGTTTACGAGGAATACGGAGCGGAGCCGCGCGTGTACGAGGAGTACGGAGCGGAGCCGCGCGTGTACGAGGCGGACGGAGCGGAGCCGCGCGTGTACGAGGCGGACGGAGCGGAGCCGCGCGTGTACGAGGCGGACGGAGCGGAGCCGCGCGTGTACGAGGCGGACGGAGCGGAGCCGCGCGTGTACGAGGCGGACGGAGCGGAGCCGCGCGTGTGCGAGGCGGACGGAGCGGAGCCGCAGGTGTACGAGCCGGACGGAGCGGAGCCGCGCGTGTACGAGCCGGACGGAGCGGAGCCGCGCGTGTACGAGCCGGACGGAGCGGAGCCGCGCGTGTACGAGGCGGACGGAGCGGAGCCGTGCGTGTACGAGGCGGACGGAGCGGAGTCGCGCGTGTACGAGGCGGACGGAGCGGAGCCAAGTTACGTTGCCTCCTTCTTTCTTTCAATTGGAAACAGAGAGATTTTATTTGAGGTGCTCAAAGAAAGAAAGAGAGCCTCCTCCACTTAATTATATTATTTACTTTACTGGCTTTTATGGTGAGCTGGTTTTACATCAGGAGAGAGCCTCCATTATATCTAAGGATACACTAAGAGAGCCTCCTCCATTTTATCTGAGGTACACAGGGAGCGCCTCCTCCATTTTATCTGAGGTACACCGGGAGAGCCTCTTCCATTTTACCTGAGGTACATCTGGAGAGCCTCCTCCATTTTACCTGAGGTACGTCTGGAGAGCCTCCTCCATTTTACCTGACTTACGCCTGGAGAGCCTCCTCCATTTTACCTGAGGTACATCGGGAGAGCCTCCTCCATTTTACCTGAGGTACACCAGGAGAGCCTCCTCCATTTTACCTGAGGTACACCTGGAGAGCCTCCTCCATTTTACTTGAGGTACACCGGGAGAGCCTCCTCCATTTTACCTGAGGTACACCGGGAGAGCCTCCTCCATTTTACCTGAGGTACACCGGGAGAGCCTCCTCCATTTTACCTGAGGTACATCGGGAGAGCCTACTCCATTTTACCTGAGGTACACCGGGTGTCACTGTCACAGAATACTGGAGGTAGGGGGCCTAAGCTGACCCTAAGCTGGGGCCCTGACTAATCCCTCAACCTGGAGGTACTGTTAAAGGTACAGAGGTCCAGGCCGCCAGCGTAACCCCTACCTCCTGAGGATCCCTGCACCTCAGTAATCTAGTCCTGAGAAGGACCCCGATCACAACAATTGGGAACCAGAAATAATATGCCCACACACAGTATTTAGACGAACGAGACAGTGCAAGGGAAAAACCAAAACCACCTTGCATACAACTTCTACACAACTACAACAGAGGGAACACCAACGGGAAAGGAGATAAATGATAAAGCGAGGAAAGGGAAAAAACCCTTCCAAATACACTTATCTCAGCAACTCCAAACACCACGATCCGCTCTGTAAGTCTGAATGAAAAGCTTTCACCGACACCTCCCAAACAGACCTGCAGGAATATGAAGGAGTCTCACTAAAGAAGCATTGATTGCAGCTGGGCGAGGCTGGACCTCAGCTAGCCCAGAGAGAGAGAGAATTAACTCCTTCACTGCCGAAAAAACACAAAACACCAACAAGTCAGCTGCGAGAAGTCAGGCTGTGTACTCGTGACGATCTTCGTGGCAACACACCCGTGACAGTACCCCCCCTTCTACGAGGGGCCTCCGGACCCTCAGGGCCAGGTTTATTCGGGTGAGTCGTGTGGAAGGCCCGAACTAATCGGTCTGCGTTAATATCCGACGCAGGAACCCACATCCTCTCCTCAGGACCATACCCCTTCCAATGAACCAAGTACTGAAGGGACCGGCGATTAAAGCGTGAATCAATGACCCTCGATACCTGGAACTCCAAGTTACCATTGACAACCACAGGAGGGGGAGGTAAAAGTGACGGTACCACCGGCGCCACATACCTCTTAAGCAATGATCTGTGAAACACGTTGTGAATTTTAAACGTAGGGGGGAGGTCAAGACGGAATGCCACCGGATTAATAATAGAACTGATTCTGTACGGCCCGATGAACCTGGGACCCAGTTTCCAGGAGGGAACCTTAAGTTTAATATTCCTGGTAGACAACCATACCTGATCGTTCACACTTAGGTCCGGACCAGACACTCTCCTCCTATCAGCCATACGTTTGTATCGGTTCCCCATAGTATTCAGATTCTTCAGCACCCCTCTCCATACTGAAGCGAGAGATGAGGAAAATCGTTCCTCCTCCGGAACCCCCGAAGAGCCCCCCCTACTGAAAGTACAAAACTGGGGGTGAAAACCATATGCCCCAAAAAACGGGGACTTACCAGTGGACTCGCTCCGCCTATTATTGAGAGCAAACTCTGCCAGAGGTAGGAAAGAAGCCCAGTCCTCCTGGTTCTCTGACACAAAACACCGAAGATATGTCTCCAAGCTCTGGTTCATACGTTCCGTCTGACCATTGGTCTGAGGATGAAAAGCCGACGAGAATGACAAATGCATCCCCCGCCGTGCACAAAACGCCTTCCAGAACTTGGACACAAACTGAGACCCCCGATCAGACACCACCTCGGAGGGTACCCCGTGAAGCCTCACAATCTCCCCAATGAACACCTGCGCAAGAGTTTTAGCATTAGGGAGAGCCGGAAGAGGGATAAAATGTGCCATCTTGCTGAACCTGTCCACTACAACGAGTATGACCGTTTTACCCGAAGACGGAGGGAGGTCCGTAATAAAGTCCATAGACAGATGAGTCCAAGGACGCTCCGGGATCTTCAAAGGTAAAAGGGCCCCAGACTGACGGGTATGTGAGGTCTTAGAGCGCGCACAAACCCCACAGGACGCGACAAAAGTTACCACCTCTTTATGTAAGTTAGGCCACCAAAACCGACGCGAGAGGAGATCCACAGTTGCTTTACTCCCCGGGTGTCCTGCAAAAACTGAGTTATGGTGTGCCTCGATCACCTTTTGTCGCAACTGATCTGGAACGAACAGTCTCCCCGGAGGTCCAACAGGGGCGTCCCCCTGAGCCTCCAATATCTCCTCCTCCAGCTCAGAGCATACTGCCGAAACCACCACCCCCTCCTGAAGAATAGGAATCGGGTCGTCCGTATTCCCGGCCCCAGGGAAACTACGAGATAAGGCATCCGCCTTTACATTTTTAGACCCAGGACGATATGTAACGACGAAATTAAACCTGGTAAAAAACAATGACCACCTAGCTTGTCTGGGATTCAGACGTTTAGCGGACTCCAGATATAGCAGGTTCTTGTGATCGGTGATGACGGTGACCGGATGAACTGCCCCCTCCAAAAAATGGCGCCACTCCTCAAAAGCTAACTTAATGGCCAAGAGTTCCCTATTGCCGACATCGTAATTCCTCTCAGCGGACGACAATTTTTTAGAGAAAAAGGCGCACGGATGCCACTTACCAGGGGACGAACCCTGTGACAATACTGCTCCCACCCCTACCTCGGAAGCGTCTACCTCTACAAAGAATGGCTGAGACGCATCAGGTTGAATGAGTATGGGTGCCGAGGCAAAACATTTTTTCAAGGAGGAGAATGCTTGACAAGCCTTGTCAGACCACCTAGAAAAATCCGTCCCCTTTTTAGTCATGTCTGTGAGAGGCTTAACCATGGACGAGAAATTACGAATGAACTTCCGGTAATAGTTAGCAAACCCCAGGAAACGTTGTAGTGCCTTAAGATTCTCCGGCCGATCCCACTCAAGAACTGCCCGCACTTTCCCAGGGTCCATACGAAAACCGGACGCTGAAACCAGGAAGCCTAAAAACTGGAGTTCCTGTACGGCGAACACACACTTTTCCCACTTGGCATACAGTTTATTATCCCGCAAGATCTGTAACACCTGTCTAACGTGCTCCTGATGAGACACCAGATCCGGCGAGTAAATTAAGATATCATCCAGATATATGACAACAAACTGTCCCACCAGGTGGCGAAAAATATCATTAACAAAGTGTTGAAACACCGCCGGGGCATTAGTCAGACCGAATGGCATGACAAGGTTCTCATAATGCCCCTCCGGAGTGTTAAAAGCCGTCTTCCACTCATCCCCCTCCTTCATCCTAATCAGATTGTACGCCCCCCTGAGATCCAACTTAGAGAACCATTTGGCGCCCACGATCTGATTAAAGAGATCGGGAATAAGTGGGAGCGGATACGGATCTCGGACCGTAATCCGATTAAGTTCACGGAAATCCAGGCAAGGGCGTAGGCCTCCATCTTTCTTCTTAACAAAGAAGAACCCCGCGGCCACCGGTGAAGATGAAGGTCTAATATGCCCCTTAGCCAGACTTTCAGAAATATAATCCTTCATGGCCTGCCTCTCAGGACCAGAAAGGTTATACAACCTAGCTTTAGGTAACTTGGCCTCAGGGAGCAGTTTTACAGAACAGTCATACTCGCGATGAGGAGGTAGTTCCTGACACCCATTCTCCGAGAATACATCCTCAAAGTCCGCCAGAAATGGAGGTAAGACCCAAGGAGTAACCGCACCGATGACCGTGTTCATGCAGTTTTTATTACAGAATTTACTCCATTGGCTTATCTCTCTGGTTTGCCAATTAATAACCGGGTTATGCTTAGCTAACCAAGGAATGCCCAACACTATAGGAGTGGGAAGACCCTCCAACACGTAGCAAGACAACAGTTCTTTATGTATTGCCCCCACTTGAAGTTTTACGCCATGCACAGCTTGCAAAAAACTTCCCTGACCGAGAGGCCTGGCATCGATCGAGAATATGGGGATGGGTTTAGCCAACTCACTCAATCGCATACCTTGAACCCGGGCAAACCGAGCATCAACCAGATTAGCCCCGGCCCCACTATCCAGAAGAACAGATATCCTCTCAGTTCTCGCACCCACCACCACCTCCGCCGGTACGAGAAACTGAGACGAACCTAGGGACGAAATACCTACTCCCAGATTGCCGTCCACCACACAACCTGGGATCAACAGTTTTTTCGACGACTCTTTACTCTGCAAGGGACGGGATGGACACCCCCCAATAAAATGTCCCTTTTTCCCGCAGAGGAAACACCTTCCTGTCTTATGGCGCTCCACCGGTCCCCTTCCCCGAAATGATGTCCCTCCTAATTGCATAGGCTCCTCCGGACTGACCAGGGGAACCACCATATGAGGGGACCTTGAAGGAGGTGGAGACATTACAGGGGGTAGAGTTATCCCGCACCTCTCCCGAAGCCGTCTGTCAACGCGAATGGCAAGGGCCATAGCGGCTTCCAGTGACGCGGGAGAGTCATACTGTGCCAACACATCCTGTAATTTGTCGGATAAACCATGACAAAACTGGCTCCTAAGAGCCGGGTCATTCCACTGGGTGTCCGTGGCCCACCTACGGAACTCCGAACAGAATTCCTCCGCCGGACGATCTCCCTGCTGAATCCTACGTAACTTAGACTCAGCAAGGGAGATCCGATCTGGGTCATCATATACGAGTCCCAGAGCAGCAAAAAACCTATCCACTGACTGGAGAACCGGGGAGCTTGGGGGAAGAGAGAACGCCCAAGATTGTGGGTCCCCTTGTAGGAGCGAGATGACAATTCCCACCCTTTGTTCTTCGCTGCCCGATAACCGAGGCCGCAGCCGAAAGTACAATTTGCATGCCTCCCGGAAAACAAAAAACTTGTCCCGCCCCCCAGTGAACCTGTCAGGGAGAGCTACTTTAGGTTCTGGTCCGGCTTGCTCCAGAGGATGCAAAACCTTGGACCTAACGTCCGCCAGCCCCATGGACAAACTCTGCAACTGCCGAGCTAGACCGGCTACTGGATCCATGGTAGCTGGAGAAAAACTAAGTTGGTCGGTGAAAATGTCACTGTCACAGAATACTGGAGGTAGGGGGCCTAAGCTGACCCTAAGCTGGGGCCCTGACTAATCCCTCAACCTGGAGGTACTGTTAAAGGTACAGAGGTCCAGGCCGCCAGCGTAACCCCTACCTCCTGAGGATCCCTGCACCTCAGTAATCTAGTCCTGAGAAGGACCCCGATCACAACAATTGGGAACCAGAAATAATATGCCCACACACAGTATTTAGACGAACGAGACAGTGCAAGGGAAAAACCAAAACCACCTTGCATACAACTTCTACACAACTACAACAGAGGGAACACCAACGGGAAAGGAGATAAATGATAAAGCGAGGAAAGGGAAAAAACACTTCCAAATACACTTATCTCAGCAACTCCAAACACCACGATCCGCTCTGTAAGTCTGAATGAAAAGCTTTCACCGACACCTCCCAAACAGACCTGCAGGAATATGAAGGAGTCTCACTAAAGAAGCATTGATTGCAGCTGGGCGAGGCTGGACCTCAGCTAGCCCAGAGAGAGAGAGAATTAACTCCTTCACTGCCGAAAAAACACAAAGCACCAACAAGTCAGCTGCGAGAAGTCAGGCTGTGTACTCGTGACGATCTTCGTGGCAACACACCCGTGACACCGGGAGGGCCTCCTCCATTTTACCTGAGGTACACCTGGAGGGCCTCCTCCATTTTATCTGAGGTACACCGGGAGAGCCTCCTCCATTTTACCTGAGGTACACCGGGAGAGCCTCTTCCATTTTACCTGAGGTACATCTGGAGAGCCTCCTCCATTTTACCTGAGGTACGTCTGGAGAGCCTCCTCCATTTTACCTGACTTACGCCTGGAGAGCCTCCTCCATTTTACCTGAGGTACATCGGGAGAGCCTCCTCCATTTTACCTGAGGTACACCAGGAGAGCCTCCTCCATTTTACCTGAGGTACACCTGGAGAGCCTCCTCCATTTTACTTGAGGTACACCGGGAGAGCCTCCTCCATTTTACCTGAGGTACACCGGGAGAGCCTCCTCCATTTTACCTGAGGTACACCGGGAGAGCCTCCTCCATTTTACCTGAGGTACATCGGGAGAGCCTACTCCATTTTACCTGAGGTACACCGGGAGGGCCTCCTCCATTTTACCTGAGGTACACCTGGAGGGCCTCCTCCATTTTATCTGAGGTACACCGGGAGAGCCTCCTCCATTTTACCTGAGGTACACCGGGAGAGCCTCTTCCATTTTACCTGAGGTACATCTGGAGAGCCTCCTCCATTTTACCTGAGGTACGTCTGGAGAGCCTCCTCCATTTTACCTGACTTACGCCTGGAGAGCCTCCTCCATTTTACCTGAGGTACATCGGGAGAGCCTCCTCCATTTTACCTGAGGTACACCAGGAGAGCCTCCTCCATTTTACCTGAGGTACACCTGGAGAGCCTCCTCCATTTTACCTGAGGTAAACCGGGAGAGCCTCCTCCATTTTACCTGAGGTACACCGGGAGAGCCTACTCCATTTTACCTGAGGTACACCGGGAGGGCCTCCTCCATTTTACCTGAGGTACACCTGGAGGGCCTCCTCCATTTTACCTGAGGTACACCGGGAGAGCCTCCTCCATTTTACCTGAGGTACACCGGGAGAGCCTCCTCCATTTTACCTGAGGTACACCGGGAGAGCCTCCTCCATTTTACCTGAGGTACACCGGGAGAGCCTCCTCCATTTTACCTGAGGTACACCGGGAGAGCCTCCTCCATTTTACCTGAGGTACATCGGGAGAGCCTCTTCCATTTTACCTGAGGTACACCGGGAGAGCCTCCTCCATTTTACCTGAGGTACACCGGGAGAGCCTCCTCCATTTTATCTGAGGTACACTGAAATAGAGCACATCTTCCATTGTACCCGATGAAAACCGAGCATCGTCCATTTTATCTCAGGTAGGCTTTGTAAAAGCTCACAGGTTTTTCAGTGTAGGGCCTCATTCAGACATCAGTGATTTTTCTCATACTTAACAATTCAGTCTTATTTTCCTCAGTGTTTTGGATCAGATTTTCATCAGCGTTTGGTTTTTCAGAGTTGTCATAACGGTAAAAGGTGAACTTTGACACATCATGGGCCTCTTTGGCGCCATTATTTGAATGCCCCTCTTATAAAGCTGTCTGACTGTTATATGTGTCTACATGTGGTTATATCCTTAAGAAGTGTCAACTTCGAAAGGTGTCGATAATAAAACGGCAATTAATACAGTTCTGTGTATCCTGGATCCTTTCACCAATCTACCAGCAGCGTGGACCATCCATGTTTTTCCTCCATCTACTTTGGTTTGGTCTGACAACCTGTGGATCTGCAGCAGCTTATTACCCACGTCTTGATAACTGTTTTGTGAACACAGCCATACCAGGTTAGCATAACCCTGTTAAAAATATTTTATTTCATACCGGATAAGTCCCTATCGCACTTTCGCTCTTGTACAACTTTTAAACATCAGTGATTTTCTCATATTCCCCAATGTGACAACACAGCATTTGTTCTTCATTAGGCCAGACATGTTTGTTCGGTGGGTCAAGAAGCATAGGCCATTGTTATATGAGCCTTAACGTTGACTCTTGAGTTGACGTTTGTTTCAGCATATTGTCTTGCTATCCTTGGATGACAGGAACGCAGGTCATTGAACAATTGATTTTTGCTAATATGTTGCTACCATTGTATCAGTCCAGGCAACTTGTTTACTTGCAAGCAGGGAAGGACAAACTATGCAGATTGATTAAATACTCAAACAATGAGAGTTGACCACATCTCACCTTCCCCCGGACCTGTGGATGATGGCCTGAAGGATAGTTGTGACCTATTGAAGGGGGGGGGGGATCTGCCTCTGTTCCCCAGACAGAGAATCTACAGGACGCCAGCTTAAGGGACCACAGCCCTAGCTGGAAGAATTCATATCTGCTCAATTGACCATCACCTAACCCTCAAAAATGTTTTGAAGAATCCAGGTTGGGACAATCAGGTCAGATCACCAAAGGCTGCATTTGTGTGCAATGTTGATGCTACACAGCCACTCACATATCTGAAAATTCATGGATGCGTTGTTTTGCACCTGTGCGGCCCCCGCCTTTATCATGGAGTCTGCCGCGACCGGCTTGTGCTTTGGTGATCTGACCTGGTGTTGGTAAGGCTGTTTTTTTCTTTTTCTGTGATGTTTTTTTTGACAATCAGGTCACCTGGCCACATACCTCACTGCACTCGGTTAGCTTCCTAAACTTGCCGCTACGTCCTCTCTGTGGGTGCTACTGGTTGGGTTAGTAGGCCTTGGATGCCCTGAAGTCACAGCTGCTCTAATTCCGGCGAGCCAGCGGAAGGGTGAGACTCTGTCTTTTGCACCATCTTGTGTATTTGCTGGGACTGTCCTATTTATTATTGTCTGTTTGGTGGTTCAATAAAGTATTGCCACACTGTTTTACCCTACCCTATGCTGTTTCAGTAATATTATGCAAATGGGGAAGGAGTGTGGGAGTTCAATGGGATAATGGGATGAGCCCTGGCCCATGCGGTCTATCTAAAGACAGCCGGGCCAGTGAATGAGATCACCCACAGACCCTCGTGTCTTCACACTCCCCCCCCCCCAAAAAATAAAAAGAAGATTTGGCCCAGGACTTTCCCAGTGATTGACAAGTTCCTCCCATAGCGTGAGACTTGGAGCAGTGTTGAGACAAAGATCTAACTATTGTTGTGCCAGAGTCACTGGTATGGTATAAGAAGGGAGGTATGTGTCACACTGGTTGCTAGCCTATGTGAACTAGAACCAATAAACTTTCTGCCAGCATTTTATATGCTGGGGGGTTAACTCTTAAAAAGCGTGGTTTTATCGGAATGACATAGAGATGGGAGGGATGTCATTCCCCATACCTCCACCTCAGGGTGTGGCTGAACAATGTTTAAATGTTCAGTCCTGTTTTTTTTTCTCTGTTGTGAGTTTGTAGTGGCAAAGACTCCAGACTGGAAGACCACAGCTCAGAGAGGAGCTGAATGCTGGGACTACAACCTGTGTGGCTAATCCCACACTGCTATGGACTGTGCTTTCGTTTATCTTTTGTTTTGTTTTGTTGTTTTGCCAGTAAGGCTGTGTTTAGTTTTGCTGGAGCTGCGGAGCTTTATGCCACTAAATAAAGCCTGCAGAGAAAACACGGTTCCTGAGTCTACTTCCGGAAGCGACCGAGTGAGGCGTCTTATCTTACCACAGCTGGTGGAGAATGCGGGCAAGATTCCAGGAACACGTGTACCTGCTACAGAGACCGGTGGATGTCTTGGGTGAAGGCTGCCAGCCAGCAGGAGACGTCCGGCACCATGGAAGAGCTAATTAAGCACCTGGTGCAGAGCCAGCAGACCATGCAGTAGCAGCACTTGCAGAGCATGCAGCAGAGAATGCAACAGCAGCACCGTGAGCAGCTACAGCAGCAACAAGAGACCACTAAGCTGCTGATACAACAAGTTCAGCTCCAGAAACAGCAGCAACAGGATCAGCATCACCGATAACAGCAGATCGAGTTACTTTTAGAGGTGATCCGTGGCAAGGCGACGGCTTCCGTCAAGTCCAAGTGATGATGCATACATCAGGAAGACGGTAAGGAAAGCGTTACAGAAGATGACCCCGGGGCATGATATTGAGGTGTTCCTGACTGTTTTTGAGAGGGTAGCGGAACGGGAGAAATTGCCGCTGAAGCAGTGGGTGGAGGTTCTGGCGCCATATTTGACTGGGGACCCGCAGAAGGCTTATTACTATTTGACATTACAGGACGCAAAGGAATATGCCAAATTAAAAACCAAAATATTGGCACGCTCAGGAGTGACTATGTCTGTCAGAGCACAAAGGGTCCACCACTGGGCGTATGCTGGCGACAGACCTCCACGCTCACAAATGTTTGACTTGTTACATCTTGTCCAGAAATGGCTGCAGCCAGAGTCTTCCTCTCCTGCCCAGATGGTTGAGCGTGTGGTAATGGACAGGTTCATCCATTCCCTACCCAGGCCGGTGCAGACCTGGGTTGCCCAGGGCGACCCTCGGAATGCAGACGACCTCATAGGTCTGGTAGAGAGATTCCAAGTGGTCGAAAAATCCCTGGGGATACCCGAGATAGCCAGCTCCCCTTACTGGAGTGCCCAAAAGGGAGTGGGTTCACCACGGAAAGGGTTAAGAGCCACAACTGGGGGGCATTCCACTTCCACTGAAAGGGCTGCAAGGTCTGTTGTGAAGGATGTGACCTGTTGGCGATGTCGCAATCCGGGACACGTAGCCACCCAGTGTCATACATCTGCTGATCCAATGGACTGCAGTCTAGGAAGACGATGTTCATACTATGCTTACCCAGCCTGCAGTGTGGACTGTCAACCCGGCGAGGGGCCGCAGGTGTGTGCCGTGTCCGTTAAAGGAGTGATGAACCTGGGGCTGTTGGACTCCGGGATTCTGGTGACCTCGATCAGTGCCACCCTTCCCCACCAGCTGATCCCCGCCAGATCTTTGGGCATCCGCTCCATACATGGGGATGCCAAGAACTACCCGGTGGCCAGAGTAACAGTCGAAACAGACTGTGGCGCCCAATCCCACGAGGTCGGGTTGGTCAAGGACCTGATACATTCCATCATATTGGGGCGTGATTTTCCCTTGTTCTGGGATTTGTGGGGGAAGGGATCCAGACTCCATCACGGAGACAAAAGCCAGGACCCTAGAAATACCTCGGTCGACATTGGAAGTGGATCGGTTTCCACTGTGTGTCCTTGTCGGTGAGGAGGACGAGACTGTGACTGAGGAGGTTGACCTCCCTGAGTTAGAGGTGCCCGGAGAGAACTTTGGGGCAGCTCAAGTTCGGGACTTGACCTTGAAAGGGGCGTGGGACAATGTTACGGTTTGTAATGGTGTTGCCCAAGAGTCGGGGGCGGTACCCACACTTTGCAATTCAGGGGGTACCAGGTAACCAAACTGAAAGGTGAATAGGTAGTGGAACAGCTGTTAGTTCCTGGGCCATACCGTCGGAGGGTATTAGACATGGCCCACTCACATATTCTGGGGGGGACACCTAGGGGTTGAAAAAAACTCAGGAGCGAATAGTGAGGAGGTTTTATTGGCCAGGATGCTACCGGGAGATCTTAAACTATTGTAGGTCCTGCCCCACCTGCCAGATAACCGAGCCCACCTCCCACGTCCGTAGTCCCTTAGTTCCACTACCTGTGATAGAAGTTATCTTTGAGAAGATTGCCATGTACCTCGTGGGTCCCTTAATTAAATCGGCCCAGGGCCATCAATACATCTTGGTCGTCATGGACTATGCGACCCGGTACCCCGAAGGGGTACCCTTAAGGAACTTAGCTCGGGAACTTGTCAACATCTTTGCTAGGACCGGCCTGCTGAAGGAAATCCTGACGGACCAAGGAACCCCATTCATGAGCAAGGTGATGAAGGAGCTGTGCAAAGTGCTTTAGATTACTCAGCTGCGAACCTGCGTTTGCCATCCGCAAACTGATGGCCTGGTGGAGCGCTTCAATAAGACCCTGAAAGCGATGCTCAAAAAGGTCATTGAGAAGGATGGTCGAGACTGGGACTACTTGCTTCCGTTTCTACTTTTCTCCATCAGAGAAGTTCCCCAAGCCTCCACTGGCTTCTCTCCATTCGAGCTTCTATATGGCCGGCATCCAAGGGGTCTCCTAGACATCTCCAAGGAAACCTGGGAGGCCGAGATCACGCCCCACCGGTGATAACATCTGTGTGACAGCATGGAAAATCAGGGATGTTTTTTGGCGCGAACAAGTCGGAACCCCGAATACGAACCCGAATTTGACATGCTGAGCAAATTCGCTCAACACTAACCATGACCTTGACCTTCTTTTTTTCCGGCAGTAGACAAGTCTGCTTTCTTGCGCTCAAGTCCTAAGAATGACTGAACCCTCTGTGGTTCCAGTTTTGATTTTTATAGGTTTAGCAGTCATCCCAGCCTGGTCAGAATGGTTCTGATTGTTATCAGTTGACAACTGCAGTGCTCTATTGACCTGCCTACCACTAGAATATCGTCCAAGTAGAGGATTATTAGGGTATTCTGCTACCGGAGATGCGCTGCGACTTCTATATAATTTTTGTAAATACCCTCAGAGCCATAGATAGGCCAAAGGCTAGCGCTCTGTACTAGAAGTGCCCGACTTGTTCGTTTATATACAAGGCCACCCTCAAGAATGTCTGATCTTCCATATAGATTGGGATGTGTTCATAGGCATCCTTCATGTCTAGCAATCTCATATAAAACACTCTGGAAATAGCATTTTATGGTCTCCATTTTGAAGGGCCAGTAGACTAGAAATTTGTTCACCCCTTTCTTTCAGGTTCACTATGGTCCTGAAGGTGCCATCTGTTTTTTTTTATTAGGAATAGGGGGAATAGAATCCCTTCCCCTGCTCCTGCACTGGCACCTCCGGGAAATTCTCTTATCTCCTGCCTAGTCCAGTATATCATCTAGTGCCCCTCCGAAGAGAAATTCTCCTTCGCATGGAATTGGGCATAGCTTGACCTTGGACTGAACATCCCCCGGCCAGCTTTTGAGCCATAGTTCTCTACGTGCAGCATTTTATAGGTTTGCCGATCTGTTTGCAAACATCACTGAGTCTGTCGAGGCGTCTGCGAGGAAAGTAGTTGCACCTTGAATTATATCCTTAGGGACGTTGTTCTTAATCTTATCCTCTAACTGCTGTAACCAAATCATCATGGATCTGGCCATGCAGGTTGCCCAAACTGCTGGTTTTATTGCCCCTTCTGAAGACTTCCATATCTGCTTCAGATACACATCCACTTTTTTATCAAGAGGATCTTCAAAGGGCAGGGTAGATCTTTTGGTTGACTTGGCCACCGCCATGTCTATTTTAGGGGTTTTGTCCCACATGGCTGCTTCTTCCTCATCAAACAGACACCTGCTTTTGGATGACGAGGGCAGTGGATCCCTTTTCTCAGGCTTCCTTCATTCCCTATTAATGAACATTTAAATTCTCTCACTAACCGGAAATATGCAATTTTTCTTTTATTCCAAACCCCCGAAACATAATGTCCTGGACTGTTCTTGGGGTTTTAGTATCTGACATGCCCATAGTAGTTCTTTACCAACTTATCTGTGTCTTCCGTAGGAAAACACGGCCTACCCCCTGTATCACTATCAGAGGATGAGGAAGAAGAGGAGTCCGATTCGTCTCTATCCTCAGATATTACAGACTCTTCTGAATCAGCGGCCTGCTGTTTGGGTCTTTTCTCCCTTTTACCACTTTCCTGCTGAATCAGTGAATTAATGGAGTCTGTAACTTCTATCCTAATTATGGATTTTAAATCCATGGCAAAGTTGGGGGTTTCTTCAGAGGTGGTCTTCAGAATAGAAGAATCTCTTCATATATGTGCTGGGTAAGTTATCGCCGCACATTCTTTATCTTTTAGCTTGGCGCTACACTTCTTAGTCCCCTCCTAGCAAAGAACTCCAGCATATCCATGGCATCAAGAGGAAAGCTGCCGGCCTCCACCATCTGGTGGTCAACCGTCCACTATATACCGGAGGGACGCCACAGCTCCGTCTGCTGCTGACCTCCCCCCAGAAATCTCGCATTATTTCCGGGTCAGACTTTTCCTTCCAGCGAGCGGTGTGAAGGGAGCATACCGGCGAGCCCTGTGCATAAACAGCCCCTGCATTTTACTGCCGCATTGCTTTCTGGCACACTTCCTCAGCAGGGCGCGCTAGAAATCCCACTAGTGCGCCTCGCGCTTGCGCAGATCTGGGTTGCCATAACTCCAGCGCACTCAACACGGGGCACGCCAACCACGTTCAACAAAGTGGTCATGCAACTGCACACCCCAACGTCCTGGCCAGCGGTCGTGTCTCCAGATCTGTCAGCATCCCAGATCCTTGCAGACACCAACCAGACTTGGGTAAGTTCAATTGTACCGTTACTTTACTCTCTAGGTTCCTTCAAGGACCGGAAACCATATTGATGAAAAAGAGAGGTACCCCCCTTTTGTTCAGTAGGTTTCCTGTCCTTAATTAGTGGATACCCTCTCTCTCAGGTGGTGCTGTCATGGGAGAAGGGGAAAAACAAGACTGACCACAAGACCATCACAGCCATCTACACATCATAGGGGAGATCTCATGACACCTTCTCTCCATCTACCTGATGATCCTGAGGAACATTGGGATCTTCTTGTTTACAGTCCTGTGGAAGAAGAGGACGGGGACATCTCTCTGGTGTTGTCCTCTTACTGGACAGATCTGGAGGAAACACATACAGGGACTGAATTCATTTTTTACATACAGATAATTATAGGCCGTGTGTATTTAGTCCTGTCTATTAGATGGTGATGTGAGGGGCTGGGGAACCTCCATCATGACGTCCTTGTACAGATCTTTGTGTCCTTCTAAATACTCCCACTCCTCCATGGAGAAATAGACGGCGACATCCTGACCCCTTATAGGAACCTGACACATACAATGATACCGTCATCCCCCCGATCCCTCCATAGCGTTACTGTATAATGTCCCAGCATTCCCAGCAGTGTCACCTCTCCAGTCAGCAGCTCAATCATCTTGTAGGTGAGTTCTAGGATCTTCTGGTCATTGATGTCCTCATGTATCAGGGGGTGAGGTGGAGGCCCTGTGATTGGGCTCAGGGGTCTTCTCCATCCCTCAGACACAGGGTCCTGACAGCACTCACTAGAGGTCTTCTTCACTACTGTGTAATCCTGGTTATGGAGAGACACATTATTAAATCTCCCTCCAGACATTTCCAGAGTCCTCACCTCTCCAGTTCTGTCCATCTGTTATTCCCATAGATAAGAATGATGTAATGTGACGTCATCAGAATCTCTCACCTCTCCAGTAAGCCGGAAGAGGATCTCTAGGGTGAGGTGGAATATCCTCTCCGCCATCTTGTCTCGCTCCCTATCCTTCGAGGAAAATTCTCTTCTATAGAAGATCTTCACTGAGAGGATCCGATATTGTAGAGACCTGAATGAGAAGAAGATGAGAAGTTGTAATGTCATCAATAATTCTATGTAATAATACAATTACTGATTCCGGTATAAAGCAGTAATCTGTGGATCTGATCCTGGATGATGCCGGAAGAAGAAGAAGAAGTGGATTTTTATGGCGGCCATTAATGAGCTCCACTCTGAGGACCGGAGGAGGTTGGGCCTGAACGCTGCACTCGTGGTGTGAACAAGGACATAGTAGATTATTTAGGAATATTCTCTTGTTCTTCCCTCCGGTGATTTGTGGACTAAACTCGCTCATTCAAGAGAACAGGTCCAGGAAAAAGAACGGACTGTCCACGAAACCATATCTGAGCCGGTGTCTCAGCAGAGCGGTGACGGACTGCTCCTGCCGGTGACTCTGCGGCTCCTGATGAGTCACGTAGACGGAGCAGCGGTTTCTCTTTGGCTCTGCTTTCTCGATGGGACGTGACTGACGGCATCACACTGATTGTTAGCTGCCTCCCTGCGAGCAGCCAGCGGTCAATCAGAGGGATGATTTATTTCACCATGCAAGAAAAACAGACACAAAATAGACGCATAGTGTGAATAATTGCTAATCCTGATAGGGAGTAATGGAGACTCCACATACCTCCACCTGCAGAGCCGCCACCACATATATGGCTGCTCTGTGCGCACAGGAGCTGTGATGAGGTCACAGGAGGGGAGGAGTCAGGGGTCACATGATCAGGGGCCTCAGTGGATGCAGGACTCTGCTGTGCTGGTTGTCATGGTGCTGGATGAGCTGAAGTTTATGTGTGGGGTCAGGAGGGGTTTACAGTGTGGATGTAGCAGAGCCGAGTGTGTACGAGGTGTACGGAGCGGAGCCGTGTGTGTACGAGGTGTACGGAGCAGAGCCGCGTGTGTACGAGGTGTACGGAGCGGAGCCGCGCATGTACGAGGTGTACGGAGCGGAGCCGTGTGTGTACGAGGTGTACGGAGCGGAGCCGTGTGTGTACGAGGTGTATGGAGCGGAGCCGCGTGTGTACGAAGCGTGCGGAGCGGAGCCACGCGTGTACGAGGCATGCGGAGCGCAGCCGCGTGTGGACGAGGTGTACGGAGTGGAGCTGCGTGTGGACGAGGCGTACGGAGCGGAGTCGCGTGTACGAGGTGTACGGAGCGGAGCCGCGCGTGTACGAGGTGTACGGAGCGGAGCCGCGCGTGTACGAGGTGTTTATGGAGCGGAGCCGCGCGTGTACGAGGTGTACGGAGCGTAGCCGTGCGTGTATGAGCTGTACGGAGCGGAGCCGCGTGTGTACGAGGTACGGAGCGGAGCCGCGCGTGTACGAGGTGTACGGAGCGGAGCCGCGCGTGTACGAGGTGTACGGAGCGGAGCCGCGCGTGTACGAGGTGTACGGAGCGGAGCCGCGCGTGTACGAGGTGTACGGAGCGGAGTCGCGCGTGTACGAGGTGTACGGAGCAGAGCCGCGCGTGTACGAGGTGTACGGAGCAGAGCCGCGCGTGTACGAAGTGTACGGAGCAGAGCCACGCGTGTACGAGGTGTACGGAGCAGAGCCCCGCGTGTACGAGGTGTACAGAGCGGTGCCGAGTGTGTACAAGGTGTATGGAGCGGAGCCGCGCGTGTACGAGGTGTACTGAGCAGAGCCGCGCGTGTACGAGGTGTACTGAGCGGAGCCTCGTGTGTACAAGGGGTACGGAGCGGAGCCTCGTGTGTATGAGGGGTACGGAGCGGAGCCGAATGTGTATGAGGAGTACGGAGCGGAGCCGCGCGTATACGAGGTGTACGGAGCGGAGCCGCGTGTGTACGAGGCGTATGGAGCGGAGCCGCGCATGTACGAGGCTTACGGAGCAGAGCCGTGCGTGTGCGAGGCGTACGGAGCAGAGTCGTGTGTACGAGGTGTACGGAGCAGAGCCGCGTGTGTACGAGGTGTATGGAGCAGAGCCGTGTATGAGGTGTATGGAGCAGAGCCGTGTGTGTACAAGGTATACGGAGCGGAGCTGCGTGTGTACGAGGTGTATGGAGCGGAGCAGGGTGTGTACGAGGTGTACGGAGCAGAGCCGCGTGTGTACGAGGTGTACGGAGCGGAGCCGCGTGTGTACGAGGTGTACGGAGCGGAGCCGCGTGTGTACGAGGTGTACGGAGCGGAGCCGCGTGTGTATGAGGTGTACGGAGCGGAGCCGCGTGTGTACGAGGTATGGACCGGAGCTGTCTACGAGGTGTACGGAGCGGAGCCGTGTGTGTTTATATTCTGTCTGTTAAAAACATGGATAGAATATGAACGTGAACAGCAGAGGTGTGAACGAGGCCTAGGACTGACACTGCGCCTCCTTTATTTCATCCATGCTGAGCTCTTCATTGAGGCTGTGGAGACGATGGGGCATATTTATCGCGGGTTCATGCTGTTTGATCAATGTGCACGTGTTTAGACTAAGTTTACACAAACCACTAGGTGGCGCTTCCTTTGTGCCAGGAATGTGTGCTTCCGTTTTGCTGCATCTTTCAGTGCGCGGTGCCTCGCTCTAGACCACGTCCCTTTCCAGTAAGGCGACGCCCAGTTGTTGCAGAATGTCCTGAATAAGGTAGAAATGATGAAACAAGTTGACCACATAGGCGGCTTCTGTTGAATGAAATGAGAGAGTCGTAGCTGTGGAATATTGTACAATGGATAATACAAAAAAAATAGGACCCGCATGTGGCGCCCCTGAGGGTTCGACCGCCACAGGAATGCTGCACTTCTCCAATGGAGTGTAGTGTTCCTCCTCTGAGGTAAGCCCAGTGTGATGGTTGTGACCTAACCTTTTGCATCCAACACCACATTTCCACCAGAGGGAGCTAGTATGCACTAGGTGCTGCTCCCCTGGTTACAGGGAGACTGGGGAACACAAAATGGTAGGAACCAGTTAGTGGGTGTGGGTGGAGGAACACTAGTTAGTTACACTTCAAATTTCATATTTAATAGAATGCCATCTTTGATCTTGGTTCGGTTCGGTTCTTTTTGGTCCTTATTAGTCCTTCGTCTCTGGCAGTCTGCCTGTCAAGTGGTCCGTCCTTTGTCTAGCCTTTGCTAGTCTGTCGGCTGTCTCTGTGCTGTCAAAATACTGTGTGTAATGTGACTTCCCTCCGGGAGCGCAGATCCTGTGTGGGCCTGCACCGGCAAGGGACACAGCCCTCGTACCCCGATCTTTGGGACGAGAGGTAGGTTGCAGACAAGGAATGTCTCAACCCGGCCGAGGACCAGGATCAAGAAGGCCCGGGAGCTTTAGAGTGTGGCTCCCTAGCAAATGGGTCCCGGGGAGGATGCAGACGGAGCGGAGCACGCCACCTGTCCTCGCCTACCTGATCTATTCAGAGGGATTCCGGCTGCAAGAGGGGTACCGGCCCCCGACACCCGACCTTGTACTCCTCCACGTCCAGGACGGGAAAGCCCGTTTAGGCCCTGAGGATCCCGCCGGGCGTCGGATGGAGAGGAATTGCCACCTGACCCCTACACCTGAGAGGAGCTCAGAGGGAGACCCGGCCTATCTACGCACGCACAGACGGGAAAGGGTGAAGTCTGTAGTGCAGGAACACTCTGGTGTAGGGTCGCTGCCTAACACTGGACTTCCTCGGAGGTAGTCGGACCCCCGTCCCTGGTGGCCGCAGGACTCCGTGAGGAGCAGGGAGTCGCCTTCCCGCTAACATCTCTGAGTGAGTAAAGCTTTGGAAGTTCACCCCTATGGCCTCCGGACTGTTCATTACGCGCCATGCCACGCGACGCGGTGCCCATATTCCCCGCGCTACTGCAACCCCCCTTCTTCCTGTTTGCCTGCCCTGAGGCCTTGCGCCGCCTGTGGGGAGCAGTAATAACTTTAGCCGCCATGACATCGAGCCTCAGTGGACTGCTAGCGGCGCTGGTGGCCCTTCACCAGACACCACAGGTGGCGTAGTCGTAAAAATCAGCCACTGAACCCGGAATAGCCCACAGCATCTCTTTCTAATGTGACTGCCCTGAGCACGGGTCGGGCCCGGGCCACGGCTGCATCCCATCTCTTCAACGCAGGGCCCGACACCGAGTCCCCCAACACCCAGGGTAAAACACGGGCTTTCTGAGTAGAGGCGTCACAACCACACCTTTAGTATTTAATTAATCCTCTATGTGGCCAATATACACTGCTCAAAAAAATAAAGGGAACACTGAAATAACACATCCTAGATCTGAATGAATGAAATCTTCTCATTGAATACTTTGTTCTGTACAAAGTTGAATGTGCTGACAACAAAATCACACAAAAATCATCAATGGAAATCAAATTGATTAACCAGTGGAGGTCTGGATTTGGAGTCACCCCCAAAATTAAAGTGGAAAAACACACTACAGGCTGATCCAACTTTGATGTAATGTCCTTAAAACAAGTCAAAATGAGGTTCAGTATTGTGTGTGGCCTCCACGTGCCTGTATGACCTCCCTACAACGCCTGGGCATGCTCCTGATGAGGCTCAGTATTATGTGTGGCCTCCACGTGCCTGTATGACCTCCCTACAATGCCTGGGCATGCTCCTGATGAGGCTGAGTATTGTGTGTGGCCTCCACGTGCCTGTATGACCTCCCTACAACGCCTGGGCATGCTCCTGATGAGGCTCAGTATTGTGTGTGGCCTCCACGTGCCTGTATGACCTCCCTACAACGCCTGGGCATGCTCCTGATGAGGCTGAGTATTGTGTGTGGCCTCCACGTGTCTGTATGACCTCCCTACAACGCCTGGGCATGCTCCTGATGAGGCTGAGTATTGTGTGTGGCCTCCACGTGCCTGTATGACCTCCCTACAACGCCTGGGCATGCTCCTGATGAGGCTGAGTATTGTGTGTGGCCTCCACGTGCCAGTATGAGCTCCCTACAACGCCTGGGCATGCTCCTGATGAGGCTGAGTATTGTGTGTGGCCTCCACGTGCCTGTATGACCTCCCTACAACGCCTGGGCATGCTCCTGATGAGGCTCAGTATTGTGTGTGGCCTCCACGTGCCTGTATGACCTCCCTACAATGCCTGGGCATGCTCCTGATGAGGCTGAGTATTGTGTGTGGCCTCCACGTGCCTGTATGACCTCCTTACAACGCCTGGGCATGCTCCTGATGAGGTTGTGTGTGGCCTCCACGTGCCTGTATGACCTCCCTACAACGCCTGGGCATGCTCCTGATGAGGCTCAGTATTATGTGTGGCCTCCACGTGCCTGTATGACCTCCCTACAATGCCTGGGCATGCTCCTGATGAGGCTGAGTATTGTGTGTGGCCTCCATGTGCCTGTATGACCTCCCTACAAAGCCTGGGCATGCTCCTGATGAGGCTCAGTATTGTGTGTGGCCTCCACGTGCCTGTATGACCTCCCTACAATGCCTGGGCATGCTCCTGATGAGGCTGAGTATTGTGTGTGGCCTCCACGTGTCTCTATGACCTCCCTACAACGCCTGGGCATGCTCCTGATGAGGCTGAGTATTGTGTGTGGCCTCCACGTGCCTGTATGACCTCCCTACAACGCCTGGGCATGCTCCTGATGAGGCTGAGTATTGTGTGTGGCGTCCACGTGCCAGTATGAGCTCCCTACAACGCCTGGGCATGCTCCTGATGAGGCTGAGTATTGTGTGTGGCCTCCACGTGCCTGTATGACCTCCCTACAACACCTGGGCATGCTCCTGATGAGGCTCAGTATTGTGTGTGGCCTCCACGTGCCTGTATGACCTCCCTACAATGCCTGGGCATGCTCCTGATGAGGCTGAGTATTGTGTGTGGCCTCCACGTGCCTGTATGACCTCCCTACAACGCCTGGGCATGCTCCTGATGAGGTTGTGTGTGGCCTCCACGTGCCTGTATGACCTCCCTACAACGCCTGGGCATGCTCCTGATGAGGCTGAGTTTTGTGTGTGGCCTCCACGTACCTGTATGACCTCCCTACAATGCCTGGGCATGCTCCTGATGAGGCTGAGTATTGTGTGTGGCCTCCACGTACCTGTATGACCTCCCTACAACGCCTGGGCATGCTCCTGATGACGCTGAGTATTGTGTGTGGCCTCCATTTGCCTGTATGACCTCCCTACAACGCCTGGGCATGCTCCTGATGAGGCTGAGTATTGTGTGTGGCCTCCACGTGCCTGTATGACCTGCCTACAACGCCTGGGCATGCTCCTGATGAGGCTGAGTATTGTGTGTGGCCTCCACGTGTCTGTATGACCTCCCTACAACACCTGGGCATGCTCCTGATGAGGCTGAGTATTGTGTGTGGCCTCCACGTGCCTGTATGACCTCCCTACAACGCCTGGGCATGCTCCTGATGAGGCTGAGTATTGTGTGTGGCCTCCACGTGCCTGTATGACCTCCCTACAATACCTGGGCATGCTCCTGATGAGGCTGAGTATTGTGTGTGGCCTCCACGTGCCTGTATGATCTCCCTACAATGCCTGGGCATGCTCCTGATGAGGCTGAGTATTGTGTGTGGCCTCCACGTGCCTGTATGACCTCCCTACAACGCCTGGGCATGCTCCTGATGAGGCTCAGTATTGTGTGTGACCTCCACGTGCCTGTATGACCTCTCTACAACCCCTGGGCATGCTCATGATGAGGCTGAGTATTGTGTGTGGCCTCCACGTACCTGTATGACCTCCCTACATCGCCTGGGCATGCTCCTGATGAGGCTCAGTATTGTGTGTGGCCTCCACGTGCCTGTATGAGCTCCCTACAACGCCTGGGCATGATCCTGATGTGGCTGAGTATTGTGTGTGGCCTCCACGTGCCTGTATGACCTCCCTACAATGCCTGGGCATGCTCCTGATGAGGTTGTGTGTGGCCTCCACGTGCCTGTATGACCTCCCTACAACGCCTGGGCATGCTCCTGATGAGGTTGTGTGTGGCCTCCACGTGCCTGTATGACCTCCCTACAACGCCTGGGCATGCTCCTGATGAGGCTGAGTATTGTGTGTGGCCTCTACGTGCCTGTATGACCTCCCTACAACGCCTGGGCATGCTCCTGATGAGGCTGAGTATTGTGTGTGGCCTCCACGTACCTGTATGACCTCCCTACAACGCCTGGGCATGCTCCTGATGAGGCTGAGTATTGTGTGTGGCCTCCACGTACCTGTATGACCTCCCTACAATGCCTGGGCATGTTCCTGATGAGGCTGAGTATTGTGTGTGGCCTCCACGTGCCTGTATGACCTCCCTACAACGCCTGGGCATGCTCCTGATGAGGCTCAGTATTGTGTGTGGACTCCACGTGCCTGTATGACCTCCCTACAATGCCTGGGCATGCTCCTGATGAGGCTGAGTATTGTGTGTGACCTCCACGTGCCTGTGTGACCTCCCTACAACGCCTGGGCATGCTCCTTATGAGGCTGAGTATTGTGTGTGGCCTCGACATGCCTGTGTGACCTCCCTACCATGCCTGGGCATGCTCCTGATGAGGCTGAGTATTGTGTGTGGCCTCCACGTGTCTGTATGACCTCCCTACAACGCCTGGGCATGCTCCTGATGAGGCTGAGTATTGTGTGTGGCCTCCACGTGCCTGTATGACCTCCCTACAACGCCTGGGCATGCTCCTGATGAGGCTCAGTATTGTATGTGTCCTCCACGTGCCTGTATGACCTCCCTACAACGCCTGGGCATGCTCCTGATGAGGCTGAGTAATGTGTGTGGCCTCCACGTGCCTGTATGACCTCCATACAACGCGTGGGCATGCTCCTGGTGAGGCTGAGTATTGTGTGTGGCCTCCATGTGCCTGTATGACCTCCCTACAACGCCTGGGCATGCTCCTGATGAGGTTGCGGGTGGTCGCCTGTGGGAGCTCCTCCCAGACCTGGACTAAAACATCCGCTAACTCCTGGACAGTCTGTGGTGCAACGTGACGTTGGTGGATGGAGCGTGACATGATGTCCCAGATGTGCTCAATCGGATTCAGGTCTGGGGAACGGGTGGCCAGTCCATAGCTTTAATGCCTTCATCTTGCAGGAACTGCTGACACACTCCAGCCACATGAGGTCTGGCATTTTCCTGCATTAGGAGGAACCCAGGGCCAACCGCACCAGCATATGGTCTCACAAGGGGTCTGAGGATCTCATCTTGGTACCTAATGGCAGTCAGGCTACTTCTGGCGAGCACATGGAGGGCTGTGCAGCCCTCCAAAGAAATGCCACCCCACACCATTACTGACCCACTGCCAAACCGGTCATGCTGAAGGATGTTGCAGGCAGCAGATCGCTCTCCACGGCGTCTCCAGACTCTGTCACGTCTGTTACATGTGCTCAGTGTGAACCTGCTTTCATCTATGAAGAGCACAGGGCGCCAGTGGCGACTTTGCCAATCCTGGTGTTCTATGGTAAATGCCAGGTGTCCTGCATGGTGTTGGGCTGTGAGCACAACCCCCATCTGTGGACGTCGAGCCTTCATACCACCCTCATGGAGTCGGTATCTAACCGTTTGTGCAGACACATGCCACAGCTCGCACTGATGTGCCATCCTGGATGAACTGCACTCCCTGAGCAACTTCTGTGGGTTGTACTGTAGACACCGCCTCATGCTACTGCACCTCTAGGGGTGAGAGCAATGACAATATGAAAAAGTGACCAAAACAACAGCCAAAAAGGATGAGAACAGAGAAATGGTCTGTGGTTACCACCTGCAGAACCGCTCCTTTATAGGGGGTATCTTGCTAATTGCCGAACATTTCTACCAGTTGTCTGTTCCATTTGCACAACAGCAGGAGAAATTGATTCACAATCAGTGTCGCTTCATAACTGGACAGGTAGATTTCACAGAAGTGTTATTGACTTGGAGTTACATTGTGTTGTTTAAGTGTTTCCTTTATTTTTTTGAGCAGTGTACTTTGCCAAACTGCCTTTATCTAGTAATACACATCACAAGAAGGGGTTAAACAATAGAGTCCCAGTTTGTTTTCTTGTACCATATACCTTCCATAATAAAACCTTCAGATAAGCTTTAGTGGTTCTCCTGAAATGACCCCGATAGAGGACTCAAACCTGCACAATGTCTACAAGACTGAAGAATGTTCAAGTTACCTCTGTGTCAAAAGAACTGGGGTGAGTATGGAGACTGTGAGGACCCCCAGCCAAACCCCGACGCTCAGCCCCCCTATCGCTCTCCCCCCTTTAACAATACAATAATGTAACTTTTACAACTGGATGGGTGAGGATCGGTCACAGATTTATTAACTCTTTACACTCATTCCATTAGAAAGGCATTTTATTCCACAATAATTCCGCTTGTTGCAGCATGCCCCGTGTCTCCACACCGGCAAATTGGCCAACAAGTGTAACTGTTCAACATATCCTTTCTATTTCCAGGCCACGGAGGATCCTGCATACTCGTAGGCAGGACTCCGTCCCCCACCCATCGTCATTAACGCTTGTTTCACTCCGTCCTGGAGTCCTGGCAGGAATATATCCAGTCCAATATCGGTTAGGTGAACCCCATCGGGCCGTATGAGGCCTGCTCTTTCTCCTTCCAGCTCTCGGTGTCGTATCACTACACTACCTATTTCTTTTACAAATTTTGCCATCCGATTATTTATTAGCCGCCTTGTCCGTTTGATGGCCGTAATGTCTCGCGCACCTTGCCATACCGCTCTCGGCACCATCTCCGACCATACTATCGTTAGTTTTCTAAAAAATGATTTGAAGCGTTCAGTGTCTAGCTTCATTATTGCCATTAGTTCTGCACTTTTGTAATGACCGAGGTCGTTTCCCCCGGCGTGTATCACTAATATGACCGGACCTGTCACTTCTCTCCCTATGTCGATTACCTCCATTAGCACCTGTGGCCATCGCAGACCTCTAATACCTCTCCAGTTGAAATATGTGTTATGAAACCCCATATTCCTCCCGCCCGGGCGGACTTTCGCCCTTTTTTCTGCCTAGTATATGTACGAGTGGCCTATCACCCACACTGTTGGCTTAGCGTCACCTGTAAAAGAAACAAACCACGTTAGGATAACAAGTCCGGTCTTATGTATCTCGCAAAACACGTGGATCGCCATCTGCCTATCCTCTGCACTACCGTCTCTGACAGTCCTGCTCTTGCTGCTTCCGTGGCTGCGCCTATGCGGAATGAGTGTGTCCCGTAATCTTTGGGGTGGTTCCCTGCCGATGTTATGCATTTATTAAATATAGCTTGGAACTGGTATCTTGATAATGGCGCTCCATCAATGTGTGATAGGAAGAAATTACTTTGTGGCCTGATGGCTGTATATGTTTTTACTATTGTTACCGGACACAATGTACTGTTTGTGGGTTGTAGAAGTACCCAAGTGCCCCTGCCCGCTGCGTCCATTTTGGATTTGCGTATGCGTAGGCGTATTGCATTATTGGCTATGACTACGTCCTGATGTAATAAGCCTCCATTGGTGATGATTTTGGATTGAGGGACTAATTCGCTTATGCATAGCGCCCCGAAGAAGGCGATCACAAATGCAGTAGACAGTAGTGTTGCTTCAAATTGTGAGTGTCATGTTAATGGTGTTAGGGATATGATTCGGGAAAGCAATTTCAATGGGACGTCTGCACTCCTTGCTTGGCTGAGCCCTTTTCCACCCTTTTAAGGCTTGTGTAATAATGAATCTCTTTGTCATGTCTCCCCAATTCAGTAGTTGGAAGTGAAATGCTACTCCAGTCAGCCACCGCTGCGCCGACGCCCCTGATATGACCCTCATCATTAGCTAGTGGAGAAATTCTATGGTGACTTGTAACCTGGCTTGTTCACATTGATCAACCTGTCTGCCTGCCACTAGTCGTTGCCACTCTTCCCATGCCTTACTGTATGCTTGCCACGTCGACGGGGCGACTGACGCTCTGTTTAATGGCATCAGCTGTTCGCCACTAGATCCCATAGGGAGGGTGGACAACTGGTACCCGATGGGTGGGCGTTGGGGAGGAGCTGTCTGAAAACCTGCCAATTGAATTGTGATAAAGCGTTAGCAGCAGCATTAGACCCTTCAGCATCGTGGCTCGCGCGGACCCATATATTGTGTTTTAGGCACAGGAATGCTAGCCGGCGTAGTAGGCCTAGCACTGGGAGAGACGATGATGCCATCTTATTAATGCAGTGCGCTAGGCTGGTGTTTCTTGTTATGAAGCGTATATTTTTGTTAGTCAGGCGCATGCCCCATATTTCTATTGCTACCCCTATTGAGAAGAGTTCTAGTAGTGTGTGGTTATTTGTAAACCCTTGTTCAGACTAATACGAAGGCCATACGCCTGTGCACCACTGGTTATCTAGTATCGCTGCATCTCCGCCCGCTTCTGCCGCCCCGGTGAATAATCTTAGTTCAATGTTGGACTGTTCTGCTGACATAAATAACGTGTGACCGTTGAATGATTATAAGAAGGTTTTCCACACCTCTAAGTCCGCCCGAAGCTGCCTGCTGATTCTGATTCTATGACTCGGTTTTAATGCACGTTTTGTTGCGAGGGATAAACGACGAGAAAACACCCTTCCGACTGGCATCACCCGGCTGGCAAACACAGAGGCCTAGTAACACTTTTGCATCTGCTGTAGTGTTACTTTCCATACTGTGCAAAATCCCTCGATCAGGTGAAATGTTTTTTGAATTTTTTCTGTTGGGAGGCGGAACAACCTTGCTGTAGTGTCGATTTCGATGCCTAAGAACGATAGCTTTGTTGTGGGGCCTATGGTTTTTGTTGGGCATAATGGGACTCCGAACCGTCGCGAGATGTTTGTGAATTCGTCGAGTAATGATTGGCATTGATTTGAATTTTTGGGTCCGACGAATAGGAAGTCATCTAGGTAATGTGTGACGGACCTACTGCCAGTTTCGTACCTCAACACCCATTCTAGGAAAGATCTGAATAGCTCAAAGTAGTAACAGGATATAGAACAACCCATTGGGAGTCAAGTGTCGTAGAAGTAGTCATTGTCCACTTGGCATCCCAACATGTGGTAGCAATCTGGGTGTACCGGAAGTAGGCGAAAGGCGGATTCTATGTCTGATTTAGCGAGCAGCGCTCCGGGCCCCGCATCGCGTACTAACATTACTGCTCTGTCGAACGATGCGTAGGAGACCGAGGCGTCTTCAGACGTAATAACGTCATTCACAGACTCTCCTTTCGGGTAAGATAAATGATGGATTAGACGGAATGAACCTGTCTCTTTTTTGGGGATTATTCCCAGAGGGGAAACTCTTTGGTTACTGAATGGTGGTGTTGGGAAGGGGCCCGCTACTCTGCCTAGGGTTACTTCTTTTTGTATTTTTTTCCTAAGTATTTCGGGGTGCTCTCTTTCAGATTTAAGGTTATTTGCAAAGGTGGACGTTTTATTAAGTTTGAAGGGGATGAAAAAAACGTATGTGAAACCAAAACGTGACTGCCCCGCCACGTCTTTCTTAGGAAATTGGTCTAGCCAGGGGCCCATCGCGTTTACGCTCACCGGGGTCCTTGGATTCTGACTGTGGGAGTTTAATTGATAATTTGCTTGCGGGGCGAGAACATCTCGTTGCAGGGTGGGCTCCTCCACAGGCTGAGCATTCATGCTTGTATCTCCATAAGGCGTAAAAGCGACAATGTCCCTCGTTGTACTGCCAGCAGGCCCCTGGTTTACGTACGACCACTGAATTTTGGCCTGCTGTTGTCGGTTGTCCAGTAGCCGTTGTTGGAAAGGGGTGGTGTTTCTGTGACAGCATTAATCGCAACCATACGTCTGTAGCTTTTACCCACCAGCCTAGCTGTGGTTGTTGGCCAACCGCCTCCGGAACTCTTCATCGTAGCGCCACCATGCTGAACCGCCGTGGGCTTTGTATGAGTTATACACTGTATCCTGGTATATGAATAGTTCCGGGCAGCGTTCCGGATTCTTTTGGCCCATTATACAACCTAGCACAGAAAACGCTTGTAACCAGTTACTCATTGTCTTTGCGACCTTTTGCCTGTTTCTGTCGAATGGTCTGTCGGCTATCCTTCTCTCTTTGTCTATAGTATGTTGGTCAGCGGTTATTAGTGACCAAATGTCAATGTAGTCATTATTCCAAATTTTAATTCTAGTTTCCTCATCTATATGTGAGCCTAATGGGCTAATCCCGCAAAAGAATGCATCCTTGTGTACGCTGGCTAATGGTGGATTTGTTTTCGTAGAATTCTGTATTGCGCCTGGTGGCGTGGATAGTTGTTCGACCAGGGCCTTAAGGGCTGCTATTAAGTTGGTGTTACTATTTCCCATTTCAGTTATCATCATATTGCACTCACCAATTCCTGCGGCTGGAGGAGGGTCTCCGATGTGTGGAGGAACTCCGGCACCAGACTCGAGCGGGGTGAGCGGCGTGCCTCTGCTCGTAGACCTGCGTGAAATCGATGCACCGTGCAGGCTGTAAGCTCTGGAGGGTGCCATTGTACTATTTCTGTCCCACGGAGGACGGGATCGGTGCAGGTGGCTGTTGGGGCTCGACGATGCGCCCGACATGTCTGAAATGGAGGATGGTGAGCGCCACCTTGAGGACCTTGACCTGCGACCCGTCCTGTGGGATGCCGATCTGCGCTTTGTTTGATACGACCGCTTCCTTCGCCGGTGACTTGTGTGCAATGGCGTAGATCTGTCGGAGGAGGAACTACAGCGAGTTCGCCTGGAGCGAGTATGCCTGGAGTCTCTCTGTGCCTGAGGGTGTATGGGGGGTTCTGCGCCATTTACAAGCATCCCGCCGGGACATGTCGGTGCTATTTGTGGCCAGCTGGAGGGCGTCAGGGGAACATTAACTGATAAATGATCAAATGGGCGCTGCGATGCTATAGCTGTGTCAGGCGCGTGCGTCGCTGCGCTATTATAGGGGTACATGGAGGAGGCGAGGATGGGCGCTGACGCGTTTAAGCTGCGCGTAGTGTCCATCAGGGGGACATTGATACCGGGAATGGGCGATAGATGGGCTGCGGTGATTACAGGGGCCGCTATGTCCCCTGGTTGTGTAATGTCATGTGTTCTGTTTTGGGAACTTTTTCTGTTATTTTTATTAGAGGGGTTTCTGCGGGGGAGTGTTTGGGGGTAGGCAGAGCACAGCCCCCGGCAGAGGATTCCTGTCTGGAGCTCTGCTCTACCACAGCCCCTGCTGTGTGTTGAGGGGGCGAGGACTGTGTAATATCTGGCCGGCAGCTTTTTCTGTGAGGCTGCGGGGTGCTGTGCCTAAAGTGCTCTGGAGGGCGGGAGTGCCGGCTGGACTTCTGCTCTCCAGGGCGCTCCTCGGCGGGATGTGGGACAGGAGTGGTCTTGGGGGTGGGGAACAATGGGCTCTGTGCTGTCCCCAGAGCCGGTGGCAGGCGGGAGCCCTGAATCCGCTCTGCGCCCGCCGCAGACCCTGCAGACAGCACACCTTCAGGTATTAGTGCAGCGGAACCCTGCACCTGCTGTGAGTGAGGCGCAGGGCCCACCGCCGCATGAGGAGCAGCCTCCTCCTCTGCCCCGCAGCATCCTGGACTGGGGGGCACGGCCTGCCGAGTCACGTGATGCGCTACAGGCTCTCTAGCCACGCCTCACCTAGGAAGCATAGAGGAGTCACGCGCCCGCTTCCCAGTTCCTGCGCGTGACAGCTGCGCAAAACCCCCCCAGCACCTCGCCAGCCAGCGCCCGTCGCACCGCTGCAGCTGAGCGCCCCCCCCCCGCCGGCATGCGCTCACCGGATCGGCGCCAGCGGCGCACGACGCTTCAAAACGGCCACCAGCTCCCCAGCGCCGGGGCGCGCAGCCACCTGAGACCTCTGCCGCTGTGTGGCTACAGTGGCCGGGCGAGAACGGGGGACAGGGCCGGGCCGCGGCAGCAATGAAGCCCCAAGTCCCAGTTGTGGGAATCGGCGAACTGTGGGTAATTCCTCCTGCTGGAGTGGGTGAGTGGGCCCAAGGGGAGAGGGGACTGGGTCTGGGGAGCAAGCTAGTCCCATGAGAGGTTGAGGGCCTGGAGCAGGGTGATCCGGGGATTTAAAGCTGGGGCCAGGGGGATGAGCGCTGAGCCCAGACATTAGGGCCTGTAACCAGCGCTCGCCCCCCTGTGCAAACCCAGCCTGGAGGGCCCCAGCAATCTGACCTGATCCAGGATTGTCCATATCGACGTTCAGCTCCGGGACCAACAAAGAAAGGGAGGAAGGTGGGATGTCCCGGTGTTTATGTATCCATGGGACGGCTTGTAGCAGCCATCCCTTCCGCTCTATTGGACCCTTCCAGGGACTTCAGGATCACTGGTTAGTAAAGGGCAGTGAAGGGGGGTCACCAATCGCCACGGCCCGGGGAGGGGCCACCACAGTCAGTGACTCCTTCCTTATTTAGTATGGAGTCTACCAGAGTTGTGTCCAGTGGCGTAAAACTGAGGCTTCAGATGATGGGCAAGCTCAGATGATGTTCATCACCATTATAAACCAGCTTGTGAATCAACTTGTGAAGACTCAGCATGCTGGGGAGTACAGATGATTAAAGTGGTTGTTTGGTCACAGAATACTGATTCATTGGATAGGTCATCCATAGGAGATCGGTAGGGTCCAACATCTAACAACCCCGTAATCACCTGTTATTTGTTTTGGTGTCTGCAGGTTAGAAACACTAAGAAGAAAGCTGCAAAGTATAGCTGCATTTAATCTGTAGTAGTCACTACAAATTACTTGTGAGGCCACATCTAGAATGTGGGATCCAGTTTTGGGCTTCACATTTTAAAACAGAGTCAGTTCAAAGGCGGCAGCTAGATTATTACAAGGGATGGAGGCCTCTCATATGATGAGAGGTTGGAAAAGTTGGGCTTTTTTAGCTTAGAAAAACGAAACCTCAGAGGAGATCTCACTTATATGTATAAAACACGTGAGATCAATACAAAGGACTTGTGTAACGGGATGGGTGGTGGAACCACTGTGCCGTGGTGCAAGGAGAGACTCGGGGCATATCAGACTTCGGATGTACAACGGCTTGACTACTCCATGACTCAAGAAGGGACGAGGAAGGTGGACCAGGTGCTAATCCGGGTCTGACCTTGGGAAGATAGCAGCTGACCCCCAAGGGATAGGAGGCAGGAACAGGCGGGCACGGCTGGTAGACTGGCAGGCAGGCACGGCTGGTAGACTGGCAGGTGGGCACAGCTGGTAGACTGGCAGGCGGGCACGGCTGGGAGACAGACAGGCTGACCGACAGGCAGGTAAATGGAGATACATGCACTGGGACCTGAGAACTAACAAGAGTGTTTAGCAAACAAATTTACAACGTTGCACAGGAACCTCCATGTTGGAGGAGGTGCCTTAAGCAGTTTATTTTATTTATTTATTTTACTCACTTACATAGCGCCATTAATTCCACAGCGCTTTACAGACATTATGGGCACTGTCCCCATTGGGGCTCACAATGTACATTCCCTATCATTATGTCTTTTTGGAGTGTGGGAGGAAACCAGAGAACTCGGAGGAAACCCACACAAACTCCTTGCAGATGTTGTCCTTTTAGTGTAATCCAACCATTGGCCAGGGACACTTCAGAATGGCGTGCGGCCCCTTAAGAGGCAGGAAGTGCGTGCGCTCCCCCAAGCACAGTACTCAGGGATCTGTTAGTTGTGTGTGTACCCCAAGCAGTGTCAGTGTGTAAGGATGACTGAGAAGTGGGACACTCTAGCCGGGGGCCGTGGCAGTAAGGGGGTCGGCGTCTCTGCCGCGGGAGAGGGGCAGGCGCTACAACTTGCACATGGCTTATTCCTTCCAAGAACCAGGGGCACTCATTACGTTTGGAGGAAAGGAGATTCCGGCAGCTAAATAGGAAAGGGTTCTTTACAGTTAGAGCAGTGAGACTGTGGAATACCGACCACAAGAGGTAGTAATGGCTGACACTAGAACAGTTTTTAAAAAATGGCTGGATGTTTTTATCACAACAAATGGCATTGTGGGTTTTACATAATCTAGCGATAGAGAATGTATAACTGGTGGAAGAAGGTTGAACTTGATGGACCGGGGTCTTTTCTTTACAATCTTTATAACACCAGCTACTTAAGCTCGGCTACTATTCTTTGCGGCCACAGCAGCTCAGCTCCATTGCAGTGACTGACAGAGGGAGGAAATGTAGAGGGAGAAATTGTGCGAATGCCTGTACAGGTCGAATAAACTTGTTCATAAAATCCTTGCGAAAAGCGCGATATCCATTGAAGATGTTGATTAGGGTTAAGTGAATCAGTTGCACAGTGGAACTCTCTCTCATAGTAATGGGTATATCATTCACTTGAGTAGGATGGTACGTCAAGAGGAGGCAAGAACATATACAAGAGAGCAGAAAGTAGTCATAGCTAAGATAGTAACTTTCATTACTGATGCTTCGCAGAGGTGAAATCTAGTACCATTGGATGAGAGGAAACCTGAATCAGATTAATTTGGAATGGTAAATCTGTGAATCTGAGAAGGGAGTTGGCAAAATCCTGCTTAGACTCCCACAAAGACCGCTATTTATGAAGTACAACCAAAAGAGTCATTCCACATACAGTTCCTGATGGTTTAATGGGAATGACTCCACAACAGTTTCTAGGTGTCCATCATTTTTGAAGGTTGGTACTGTAAAATCTTTGGAAGTGCCTCCCAGCCACCACCATGCTTCACTGTAGGCAGGGTGTTCTTTTTAGCATTTGCTTCATTCATCCTCTTTCAATAATACTTTTATCCATAGGCCTGAAAATGTTCAGCTTTGTTTCATCGCTCGACAGGACAGAATCCCCAAATTTCTGTGACTTATTGACATGATTTTGACACTATTACAGCAGACAACTCTTGTGCTTTTGGGTCAGTGAAGGTGTACTGCTTGGAGATGGGTCATGTTTCCTTCAAGTCCAGGTAGTGTAGCCAGTGTTCCTGGGACTTTGAATGTTCTTAGAGTTACAGCTGGAAGCAGTCTTTACAACTTCAATGTCTTTGCAATCCTTTTGTATTCTTTTCCTTGTTTCCAATAAGCAATGGTCTCTTCACAACTTTTTCGACCACTCTCGAGAACACAAGAATATTAATGAACCGAAGGGAGCTAACGATAAAGACTGGGCTAAGATTTATCAGGAATGAGGCAAAACCGATGTCTGGGTATGTAGCAATGTTTACAGCTGGTGATAACTGCCATAATAATAATAATTTTTATTTTTATAGCGCCAACATGTTCCGCAGCACTTTACAATTTTAGGGGGGACTTATACAGACAATACAGACGTTACAGAATAAGCATAACTCATATCAAAAGGAGTGAGGGCCCTGCTCGCAAGCTTACAGTCTATGAGGACATAGGGGGGACACAAAAGGTATCATGTACATATGTTATATAATATAGCCATAATATACTAAATAGGTTATGTACATAACACTACATGAACTGTTCGCCAGTCAGTACGTGTACATTACAGACTATTAAGTGCATGAATGGTATGAACATGAATTTGAAGAAAATTTTAATATGTGCTAAACTAGGACAGTTAGATAAGTATATTGAGGCAATAGGCCAGTATAAAGAAATGGGTTTTTAGTGCACGCTTAAAACTGTGGGTATTGGGAATTAATCGAATTGTCCTGGGTAGTGCATTCCAAAGAATTGGTGCAGCACATGAGAAATCTTGGAGACGAGAGTGGGAAGTTCGGATTATGGAGGATTTTAGTTTAAAGTCATTGGCAGAACCGAGGGCACGGGTAGGGTGGTAGACTGCGACGAAGGAGGAAATGTAGGGCGGTGCTGAAGCATGGAGCACATTGTGAGTAAGCGTGATAAGTTTATATTGAACTCTGTATTGGATGGGCATAGGGAACAGGCATCGGTGTAGCAGTTGGAGAGGAAAATGATCCTGGCTGCTGCGTTAAGGACAGATTGGAGAAGGGAAAGTTTAGAAAGAGGGAGACCGATTAGTAGAGAGTTGCAGTAGTCCAGGCGAGAATGAATAAGAGCTACAGTAAGAGTTTTTGACAAGTCAAAGGTAAGAAAAGTTCTGATTCTAGAGATGTTTTTGAGGTGTAGATGACATGAACGAACGAGTGATTTGATATGAGGAGCGAACTAAAAATCTGAATCACATATGACCCCAAGACAGCGGGCTTGTTGCTGGGAGTAATGGTAGAGCCACAAACGGAAATAGCAATATCGGGCATAGGTAGGTTAGTGGAGGGAGGAAAGACGAGTAGTTCAGTTTTTAACAGATTCAGTTTTAGATAGAGGGAGGACATACTGTTAGAGACAGCAGAAAGACAATCACTGGTCTTTTGTAATAATGCAGAAGTGATGTCTGGAGAAGAGGTGTATAATTGGGTGTCATCAGCATAGAGATGGTACTGAAAACCGAATCTGCTGATTGTTTGTCCAATAGGAGCAGTGTATAAGGAGAAAAGAAGGGGGTCTAGGACTGATCCTTGAGGGACCCCGACAGTAAGGGGAAGGAGAGAGGAGGAGGAACCGGCAAAAGACACAGAGAAGGAGCGGTCAGAGAGGTAGGAGGAGAACCAGGAGAGAACAGTGTCGTTGAGGCCAATAGAGCGGAGCATAGTGAGGAGGAGCTGGTGATCCACAGTGTTGAATGCTGCAAAGAGATCCAGGAGAATCAGCAGGGAGTAGTGACCATTAGATTTAGCTGTTAGTAGATCATTAGAGACTTTAGGGAGTGCAATTTCAGAAGAGTCTAAAGAGCGGAAACCAGAATGGTAAAGGCCCCGTCACACATAACGAGATCGCTAGCGAGATCGCTGCTGAGTCAAGGTTTTGGTGACGCAACAGCGACCTCACCAGCGATGTCGCTATGTGTGACACTTTGCAGCGATCAGGCACCTGCTGTGAGGTCGCTGATCGCTGCAAAGTGCCCTGGACCATTTTTTGGTCGTTGCCCTCCCGCTGGTCAGCACACATCGTTACCAGCCTGCTACGATGAGCGGGAGGTTACCGCTCACGGTAGCATAGTAGTAACCATGATAAACAGCGGGTTACTAGGAGCGCGTGTGCCCCTAGTAACCCGATGTTTATCATGGTTACCAGCCTGCTCCTGCTTCAGCAGCAGGCTGCTAACCAGGAGCAGGACATCGTGGAAAGATTCTTTCCACGATGTCGCTGCTCCCTGATCGCTGGTGAGCCTGCCTGTTTGACAGCTCACCAGCGACCACATAGTGACGCAGCAACGATCCCTGACAGGTCATATCGTTGTCAGGATCGTTGTAGCGTCGCTATGTGTGACGGGGCCTTAAGGGTCAAGAAGAGAGTTATCTGAGAGATAGCGGATTAGACGGGAGTGGACCAGGCATTCCAGGAGTTTAGAGATAAAGGGAAGATTGGCAACTGGTCTGTAGATAGCAGCGCAGTTCTGGTCAAGGGATAGTTTTTTAAGTAATGGATGTATGCTGGTGTGTTTAAAAGAGGAGGGGAAAAATACCAGATGAGAGGGAGAGGTTGAATATTTTAGGTAGGTGAGTGGTGACAGCTGGAGAAAGGGACTGAAGGAGATGTGAGGGAATAGGGTCACTGGTGCAGGTGGTAGGGCGAGAAGATGCAAGGAGCCTGGCCACTTCTTCTTCCGTGACTGTATCATGCTCATTTTCTGACTTTGAACCAATGTTGGAGGGAGGAGCATGCATAACATTTGGGGATTGGGAGAAAATTTCCTATCGGATATGGTCAAATTTTTCTTTGAAATAGTTGGCCAGATTGTCAGCGCTGAGGTCGGTGGTCGGGGCCTGTGTTGTTTGATTAAGGAGAGAATGAAAAGTGTCATAGAGGTGTTCAGGATTATTGGACAGTAAGATGATGAAGTTGTTAAAGTAGGTTCAAATACTTATTTTCCCCATGGTACACACATACAGCACATTCCAGCCCATCTCCTCTTCAGTTCCTATAGACTCCTGCTGTTAAAGGACCTTGGTGACATTAAGGTAACATGACCGTGATGTCACCAAAGGTCTTTAGCAGTCTTAACCTCAGACTAGAAATACTGAGGGCCCCTAAAAGAGTGAGAGCCTTGAGAAATTGCCCAGTTTGCCCTCCCCCTTCCCTCCAATACCAGCCCGTCTCCTCTTCAGTTCCTCTAGACTCCTGCAGTCTAAGATGGTCTATAAGACTTGATCTCCTACTAAATCATTTCTCACAATCTGGGCATTAAAATAGCTTTTCCCTTGTGTGGCTTCTTTGATGTCTAACGAGATCTACTTTACCCCTGTAACATTTCCCACATTCTGAACATCACTATGGCTTCTCCCCTGTGTGAGTTTTCACATGCTCAATAAGATTTGATCTCTGATAAAAACATTTCCCACATTCTGAACATGAAAAAGGCTTCTCCTCTGTGTGGGTTCTCTGGTGTCGATCAAGATCCGCTTTCCGAATAAAACATTTCCCACATTCTGAACATGAAAAAGGCTTCTCTCCTGTGTGGGTTTTCTGGTGGTTATCAAGATGCTGTTTCTGAATAAAACATTTCCCACATTCTGAACATGAAAAAGGCTTCTCCCCTGTGTGGGTTTTCTGGTGGTAATCAAGGTGCGCTTTCCGAATAAAACATTTCCCACATTCTGAACATGAAAAAGGCTTCATCCCTGTGTGAGTTCTCTGGTGGAAATCAAGATGCACTTTCCAATTAAAACATTTCCCACATTCTGAACATGAAAAAGGCTTCATGCCTGTGTGGGCTTTCTGGTGGCGATCAAGATACTCTTTCCGAATAAAACATTTCTCACATTCTGAACATGAAAAAGGCTTCTCCCCGGTGTGGGTTCTTTGATATTTGAGAAGATTTGATTTGTCTATAAAACATTTCCCACATTCTGAACATGAAAAAGGCTTCTCCCTTGTGTGGGTTTTCTGGTGGTTACTAAGATGCGCTTTCCGCATAAAACATTTCCCACATTCTGAACATGAATATGGCTTCTCCCCTGTGTGAATTCTATGATGCATAACAAGATCTGATTTACAATTAAAACTTTACAGCATTCTGAACATGATAATGGCTTCACCCATGTGTGGGTTTTCTGGTGTCGATCAAGATCTGATTTCCGAATAAAACATTTCCCACATTCTGAACATGAAAAAGGCTTCTCCCCTGTGTGGGTTTTCTGGTGGTTATCAAGATGCTCTTTCTGAATAAAACATTTCCCACATTCTGAACATGAAAAAGGCTTCTCCCCTGTGTGGGTTTTCTGGTGGTTATCAAGGTGCTCTTTCCGAATAAAACATTTCCCACATTCTGAACATGAAAAAGGCTTCTCCCCGGTGTGGGTTCTCTGATGTTTGAGAAGATTTGATTTGTCTGTAAAGCATTTCCCACATTCTGAACATGAATATGGCTTCTCCCCTGTGTGAATTCTCTGATGTATAACAAGATCTGATTTATGATTAAAACGTTTACAACATTCTGAACATGAAAATGGCTTCACCCCTGAGTGAGCTCTCCGCTTCTTAGCTCCCTTTCTGTGCTCAGCATTCTGTAATGAATCAGAAGACAGGACCTGTTGATCATAAAATAGTTCTTTGTTGTGAAGGGCTGATGTTGTATCTGAAGCAATGACATGCTCTTCACATGTATCTGGTGTGATACCATGATCATCTGCTTTCAAATCTGAGGATATCATAAGTCTCTCTGAGTTCCCGGTAAAGATGTCTGCCAAGAATAAAACAAATATATTTGTAATAATGTAACTGTATCTTTATATTGTTAATGTTATATTTATTAGGATTTCTATATGAAATAGCAAAATTCAGTCATTAACCAACTAAAATTGTGATGCCAAAATAGATCTCAATCTATCGATAGAGCAAGATACTGATATTAGGACACTACACAGTTTTCTGATTTCAGTGTTGACCGTTAAATGCACTTTAGCAGAGAGCAGGGCAGCGCGGTGGAGCAGGGCAGCGCAGCGCGGCGGGGCAGGGCAGCGCGGTGGAGCAGGGCAGCGTGGCGGGGAAGGGCAGCGCGGCGGGGCAGGGCAGCGCGGTGGAGCAGGGCAGCGTGGCGGGGCAGGGCAGCGCGGTTGGGCAGGGCAGCGCGGCGAAGCAGGGCAGCGCGGTTGGGCAGGGCAGCGCGGTGGAGCAGGGCAGCGCGGTGGAGCAGGGCAGCGCGGTGGAGCAAGGCAGCGCGGTGGGGCAGGGCAGCGCGGTGGGGCAGGGCAGCGCGTTTGGGCAGGGCAGCGCGGTGGAGCAGAGCAGCGCGGTGGAGCAGGGCAGCGCGGTGGAGCAGGGCAGCGCGGTGGAGCAGAGCAGCGCGGTGGAGCAGGGCAGCACAGTGGAGCAAGGCAGCGCGGTTGGGCAGGGCAGCGCGGTGGAGCAGGGCAGCGCGGTGGAGCAGGGCAGCACGATGGGGCAGAGCAGCGCGGTGGGGCAGAGCAGCGCGGTGGAGCAGTACGGTAATGAACAGTGAAGCACTGCCAATAAACCAGATGCAAGACTGAATTTATTAATCTATGTGCAATGACATAATCTAAAATTATGTCATGCGGTCGAGGCGAAGTAGGAATTTTGTTACACAGGCTGCATCTGCCTTTAGCAGCAGTGGCTGAGTGGCATTTAAATAGTTAAGTACACATCGCTTCCCCCCATGAGTTATTATTGCAGCTGTGGGTCTGGTAAAGTCCCCCGTGGCTGCCATGTTGGTCCCCAGTGGCTCCCAATGCGCGGACTGTGTACAGAAGACACTGACTGTATGATGTCAGCCAGGTACGTTTCATTCTGAAACTCTGCGGCGTTTTAGAGAAATTCATACTTTAATAGACTAGTCGGACAGGCGGGTCCCCGGCGGCTTCTCTCCGTCCGCTGTCTTAGATTGACAGGTCTCTGCCTACGTGATCTATTACTTGTATATGGGGAATTATTTTTGCATAACGAGCTGTGGTCTTTAATGGTGTTTTTTTTGTGTTTTGGTCACTTTTTGATTTTTTTTTTTATTATGCAGAATAAGCAAAAGCTGCAACTCTGACATAGTTTCTCATCTTTCTTTTAAGTCTGTTCATCGTGCTACATAAATATTGAAATCGTTTTATACATACAAGTTGTTATGGAAATGGTGATACCAAATATGCCAGGTTTGTTTTTTTTCTTTCAAATTAAGCTATTTTTTATTGGCAGCATTGGCCATTTGGGGATTTTTTTCTTGCATTGTTTAACACTTTTTTTTAGACTTTATTTACAGAATAATATAATTAATTATTGAGATAATACAGTGCGGAACCAGAAAATTTCACCCAGCATTTCAATTTTTGTTCTCAGATTTTTCATTATAAAGTCTTACCGATAACAGGTTACCGCTCACGGTAGCATAGTAGTAACCATGATAAACAGCGGGTTACTAGGAGCGCGTGTGCCCCTAGTAACCCGATGTTTATCATGGTTACCAGCCTGCTCCTGCTTCAGCAGCAGGCTGCTAACCAGGAGCAGGACATCGTGGAAAGATTCTTTCCACGATGTCGCTGCTCCCTGATCGCTGGTGAGCCTGCCTGTTTGACAGCTCACCAGCGACCACATAGTGACGCAGCAACGATCCCTGACAGGTCATATCGTTGTCAGGATCGTTGTAGCGTCGCTATGTGTGACGGGGCCTTAAGGGTCAAGAAGAGAGTTATCTGAGAGATAGCGGATTAGACGGGAGTGGACCAGGCATTCCAGGAGTTTAGAGATAAAGGGAAGATTGGCAACTGGTCTGTAGATAGCAGCGCAGTTCTGGTCAAGGGATAGTTTTTTAAGTAATGGATGTATGCTGGTGTGTTTAAAAGAGGAGGGGAAAAATACCAGATGAGAGGGAGAGGTTGAATATTTTAGGTAGGTGAGTGGTGACAGCTGGAGAAAGGGACTGAAGGAGATGTGAGGGAATAGGGTCACTGGTGCAGGTGGTAGGGCGAGAAGATGCAAGGAGCCTGGTCACTTCTTCTTCCGTGACTGTATCTTGCTCATTTTCTGACTTTGAACCAATGTTGGAGGGAGGAGCATGCATAACATTTGGGGATTGGGAGAAAATTTCCTATCGGATATGGTCAAATTTTTCTTTGAAATAGTTGGCCAGATTGTCAGCGCTGAGGTCGGTGGTCGGGGCCTGTGTTGTTTGATTAAGGAGAGAATGAAAAGTGTCATAGAGGTGTTCAGGATTATTGGACAGTAAGATGATGAAGTTGTTAAAGTAGGTTCAAATACTTATTTTCCCCATGGTACACACATACAGCACATTCCAGCCCATCTCCTCTTCAGTTCCTATAGACTCCTGCTGTTAAAGGACCTTGGTGACATTAAGGTAACATGACCGTGATGTCACCAAAGGTCTTTAGCAGTCTTAACCTCAGACTAGAAATACTGAGGGCCCCTAAAAGAGTGAGAGCCTTGAGAAATTGCCCAGTTTGCCCTCCCCCTTCCCTCCAATACCAGCCCGTCTCCTCTTCAGTTCCTCTAGACTCCTGCAGTCTAAGATGGTCTATAAGACTTGATCTCCTACTAAATCATTTCTCACAATCTGGGCATTAAAATAGCTTTTCCCTTGTGTGGCTTCTTTGATGTCTAACGAGATCTACTTTACCCCTGTAACATTTCCCACATTCTGAACATCACTATGGCTTCTCCCCTGTGTGAGTTTTCACATGCTCAATAAGATTTGATCTCTGATAAAAACATTTCCCACATTCTGAACATGAAAAAGGCTTCTCCTCTGTGTGGGTTCTCTGGTGTCGATCAAGATCCGCTTTCCGAATAAAACATTTCCCACATTCTGAACATGAAAAAGGCTTCTCTCCTGTGTGGGTTTTCTGGTGGTTATCAAGATGCTGTTTCTGAATAAAACATTTCCCACATTCTGAACATGAAAAAGGCTTCTCCCCTGTGTGGGTTTTCTGGTGGTAATCAAGGTGCGCTTTCCGAATAAAACATTTCCCACATTCTGAACATGAAAAAGGCTTCATCCCTGTGTGAGTTCTCTGGTGGAAATCAAGATGCACTTTCCAATTAAAACATTTCCCACATTCTGAACATGAAAAAGGCTTCATGCCTGTGTGGGCTTTCTGGTGGCGATCAAGATACTCTTTCCGAATAAAACATTTCTCACATTCTGAACATGAAAAAGGCTTCTCCCTGGTGTGGGTTCTTTGATGTTTGAGAAGATTTGATTTGTCTATAAAACATTTCCCACATTCTGAACATGAAAAAGGCTTCTCCCTTGTGTGGGTTTTCTGGTGGTTACTAAGATGCGCTTTCCGCATAAAACATTTCCCACATTCTGAACATGAATATGGCTTCTCCCCTGTGTGAATTCTCTGATGCATAACAAGATCTGATTTACAATTAAAACTTTACAGCATTCTGAACATGATAATGGCTTCACCCATGTGTGGGTTTTCTGGTGTCGATCAAGATCTGATTTCCGAATAAAACATTTCCCACATTCTGAACATGAAAAAGGCTTCTCCCCTGTGTGGGTTTTCTGGTGGTTATCAAGATGCTCTTTCTGAATAAAACATTTCCCACATTCTGAACATGAAAAAGGCTTCTCCCCTGTGTGGGTTTTCTGGTGGTTATCAAGGTGCTCTTTCCGAATAAAACATTTCCCACATTCTGAACATGAAAAAGGCTTCTCCCCGGTGTGGGTTCTCTGATGTTTGAGAAGATTTGATTTGTCTGTAAAGCATTTCCCACATTCTGAACATGAATATGGCTTCTCCCCTGTGTGAATTCTCTGATGTATAACAAGATCTGATTTATGATTAAAACGTTTACAACATTCTGAACATGAAAATGGCTTCACCCCTGAGTGAGCTCTCCGCTTCTTAGCTCCCTTTCTGTGCTCAGCATTCTGTAATGAATCAGAAGACAGGACCTGTTGATCATAAAATAGTTCTTTGTTGTGAAGGGCTGATGTTGTATCTGAAGCAATGACATGCTCTTCACATGTATCTGGTGTGATACCATGATCATCTGCTTTCAAATCTGAGGATATCATAAGTCTCTCTGAGTTCCCGGTAAAGATGTCTGCCAAGAATAAAACAAATATATTTGTAATAATGTAACTGTATCTTTATATTGTTAATGTTATATTTATTAGGATATCTATATGAAATAGCAAAATTCAGTCATTAACCAACTAAAATTGTGATGCCAAAATAGATCTCAATCTATCGATAGAGCAAGATACTGATATTAGGACACTACACAGTTTTCTGATTTCAGTGTTGACCGTTAAATGCACTTTAGCAGAGAGCAGGGCAGCGCGGTGGAGCAGGGCAGCGCGGCGGGGCAGGGCAGCGCGGTGGAGCAGGGCAGCGTGGCGGGGCAGGGCAGCGTGGTGGGGCAGGGCAGCGCGGCGGAGCAGGGCAGCGCGGTTGGGCAGGGCAGCGCGGTGGAGCAGGGCAGCGCGGTGGAGCAGGGCAGCGCGGTGGAGCAAGGCAGCGCGGTGGGGCAGGGCAGCGCGGTGGGGCAGGGCAGCGCGTTTGGGCAGGGCAGCGCGTTTGGGCAGGGCAGCGCGGTGGAGCAGAGCAGCGCGGTGGAGCAGGGCAGCGCGGTGGAGCAGAGCAGCGCGGTGGAGCAGAGCAGCGCGGTGGAGCAGGGCAGCGCGGTGGAGCAGAGCAGCGCGGTGGAGCAGGGCAGCACGGTGGAGCAAGGCAGTGCGGTTGGGCAGGGCAGCGCAGTGGAGCAGGGCAGCGCGGTGGAGCAGAGCAGCGCGGTGGAGCAGGGCAGCGCGATGGGGCAGAGCAGCGCGGTGGGGCAGAGCAGCGCGGTGGAGCAGTACGGTAATGGACAGTGAAGCACTGCCAATAAACCAGATGCAAGACTGAATTTATTAATCTATGTGCAATGACATAATCTAAAATTATGTCATGCGGTCGAGGCGAAGTAGGAATTTTGTTACACAGGCTGCATCTGCCTTTAGCAGCAGTGGCTGAGTGGCATTTAAATAGTTAAGTACACATCGCTTCCCCCCATGAGTTATTATTGCAGCTGTGGGTCTGGTAAAGTCCCCCGTGGCTGCCATGTTGGTCCCCAGTGGCTCCCAATGCGCGGACTGCGTACAGAAGACACTGACTGTATGATGTCAGCCAGGTACGTTTCATTCTGAAACTCTGCGGCGTTTTAGAGAAATTCATACTTTAATAGACTAGTCGGACAGGCGGGTCCCCGCCGGCTTCTCTCCGTCCGCTGTCTTAGATTGACAGGTCTCTGCCTACGTGATCTATTACTTGTATATGGGGAATTATTTTTGCATAACGAGCTGTGGTCTTTAATGGTGTTTTTTTTGTGTTTTGGTCACTTTTTGATTTTTTTTTTTATTATGCAGAATAAGCAAAAGCTGCAACTCTGACATAGTTTCTCATCTTTTTTTTTAAGTCTGTTCATCGTGCTACATAAATATTGAAATCGTTTTATACATACAAGTTGTTATGGAAATGGTGATACCAAATATGCCAGGTTTGTTTTTTTTCTTTCAAATTAAGCTATTTTTTATTGGCAGCATTGGCCATTTGGGGATTTTTTTCTTGCATTGTTTAACACTTTTTTTTAGACTTTATTTACAGAATAATATAATTAATTATTGAGATAATACAGTGCGGAACCAGAAAATTTCACCCAGCATTTCAATTTTTGTTCTCAGATTTTTCATTATAAAGTCTTACCGATAACAGGATTATGACCGCACCATGAGCGAGGGGATCCGCCCTTCAAGGACAGGAAACCTACAGGCTTAAAAGGTTGGCACCTCTCCTCCGCATCAGTTGGATTACAGCGCGCGATAGGACCTCCATTGGTTGTTGCCAAAACACAAATCTTACCCGCACCACAAATCACAACGAAAAAGGTGAACTTATAACACTAGTGAAAGAAGTGCTCACACACACGTGACAGGAGGGATTATAAGGGTGCTGTCATGGGTTCCGAAAAAACTCATCAGACTCACCCATGACAGCACCATGACAGAATTATAGAGAAAATTAAGAATTTAGGGAGGGACCACAGCCTGGAGCACCCTTCTTTCAAAGGTGAGGCCATGCCATCAAATGAAGATTGGCTACTTGTGGATGGTGAATTGGCCCCAGAGAGGAGATTTGGAATCTGCGGGAGGACCCACGAGTCAGTGACAGACATTGTCCTCAACCATGAAAAGCCCCTGACATGATGGTAGTCTTCATAGGAGTCTTCTTACTGCCAAGTCAGCTGCAAGTAATTCCTTCAAGTTTGAGGAACAAAAAACTCTCTTGTCCCCTGTCCAAAAGCCCTGGTTTACTACGTCTTCTAGATGAGCCCCCCAATCCCTGTGACTCGCATCCGTGGTGAACACCCGTGTGACTTTATTTACCCAGGGAGCCCACCTGGACAGATTAGTGACATTCAGCCACCAAAGGAGGGACTGCATTGACATTGGGGATAGCGTCAACCTTCATTCCAGGTGTCCTCTAAAGGAAATGTCATTTCTTAACACATCCCACTACAAGGCTCTAGTATGGAACTGGGCTCACAAGACTGCCGGGAGGCACAAAGTTAGAAACCTAGAAGGGACATAGCGCTTCTAAGGGACATGATGGGGAATTTCAGGGCCCTTAACATCTGGCCTCAGATCTTTTCTTTTTTATCGCCTGGGAAATGATACTCCCGCACCTCTGAGTCCAGCAGAAGCCCAAAATAGTCCTGTATTTTTAGGGGCTCTATCTTTGACTTTTTAAGGTTCAATAGCCAACCTAAACATTCTTAGGTGGATATCACCTTCTCTAGCTGACTAGTGCAATGCCGGGTCGAATTGCCTAGAACCAGAAAATTATACAAATACAGGATAATCAATACATTCTTCTCCCGGAAACGGGCCATCACCTCTTCTGGGAAGAGTAACTTTATTGCAGATTTTACACATTCCATTTTGAATGAAAGGATTCTCAGGAATTTAATAAAGCCCTTCAAATTTATTATCATCCTGAAAGAGCAGTCTGGTTTCTTGATTAGAAAGAGAGGGGATTAAAACCCCTTCCATCTTTCTGACACTGAAACTTCTAATAGGACAGCCTTCTGCACCAGCTGAGACTTCAGCCTCTGGGACCCATTGCCCTGCTGACAAAGACCTAGAGGGTATTACCACGAATCTTCCATGCGGGACTGAGCGGAACTCCATTTCTAGACCAGATTTTATCAGGCCGAGAATCTAACTGTTTCCCGATATTTTTTTCCCAGGCCGGGAAGAAGGACGAAAGTCTCCCCCCACCTGGGCTGGAAATCACTGACCTTTCGGAATCCTGGGAGGAGGTTCCGAACATGAAGCTGCTACCTTTTCTTCTTTGATCTTTCCATTTGTCTTGATCTGTGGAGGTCTTCCAACGAGTGAACCTTCTTTTCCAGAATGATCGCTTGTAGGCTGGGATGGACAAGTTAGGATATCCCCTTTTAGCATCGCCAGCCTTTTCCAAAGCTGGGCCAAACAGGTTTTCCCCCTCACATGGAATGGCACACAGTTTCATTCTAGCCTGGAGTTTTCCTGGCCAACATTTTAACCATAAGTGTTTGAAATGTCTGCTGACCTTGCCGCTAAACAAACTTGAATCAGCCGAAAAAAAGATAGAAAAGCTGCAGCCCCTCGCATAAGTGGGACAGTGGCCAAGATATTGTGTCCTGACATAGTCTTGACATTGTGTCTTTTAACTGGGTTTCCAGATGATCCAACCAGATTATTAAGGATCTGGCTGTACATGTAACAGCCATTGTTGGCTCTAGAGCACCAGTCAACATCTCCAATGTACATCTAAGCCGCCTTTACTATGGCTGCATCCAGTTTTGGGGCTTTGTCCCCGTTTGACAAGGAAGGCTCATACAAGGGATATCGCCTCTTAATTGATGGGGGAAGGGAGCCTCTCTTTTCAGATCTTTTCCATTCCCTCTAAATTAGGGGGCAGATTTTTTCATTCATAGGAAATGACCTATGCTTTTTTTGGTCCAAGCCTCCAAACATAATGTCCTGAACTGATTTCTAGAGTTTGGACTTGACTATCCCCATTGTGGTCCAAACTGCCTTTACGAGTTTGTCCATCTCATCTATAGGAAAACAAAGAATGCCAGCGTTACCGTCTGAGGAGGATTCGTCATCATTATTTGAAACGCTAGACACATGTAACCCCGGGACCACTGGCTAGCCCTTTTACTCTTCTTACCTCTATGAACCTCTTCCTGGGAAAGGGATTTAAGGGACTTCTGCCATGATAATTGATCTTAAATCGGTGGCAGAGTTAGTGGTCTCCTCCGCTACTGTCTGCTCTATACAAGACTGGCAAAGATTTTTTTTGGTTGGAGTCAGGCAAAAGATTTCTGCAAAGCGCACACTCCTTGTGCTTAGACTTTGCTGTACACTTCTTTCCCTGGCAATAACTGACAAAAAAGGGAAAGGCTACATCACTGAGCGAACTTTCACAAAGATCACTTACCAGTATGAGGCAATCAAATAGTACGAGATTTAGTGGGGAACCCACCTCAGCCAAAAGACCATCTCTAGAGGTCGAAAACTCGTCTACTTTCCTGGAGCTCCTCTGTCTGGATTCGCCACTGCCTGCAGACCTCTGTCTCTCACAGACACTGCCACCAAAACTACTGCTACGGGGTCGACGCTGTTCCGCCTGCTTCTGGGGCTTCTTATCAGGCTGCTGCTGCTCAGTGATATCCATTATTCTGGAGGGAACAATGAGCAAGGAAGCACCGATCCATGCTCCTGCCGTCTTTTAGATGCCGGAGAAACGCTATTCCCCACCTCTCCACGCCCTTCCGGAACCCCCGGTTCCCACACACTTCCGATGAAGCGGCTCACGCTTCATCCAGGCATGCCCTAGTTGCGCTATCTGGGCACGCCTCGGCCGCTGCTAACATGCTGTTCAGGCGCATCCTGGCATCGAACACGTCTTCTTTGCATCAGAGAGGCGCGCCTTCAGACCGGAAAACGCCAGCTGGCGTGAATTCCAAGGAAGCACTGCACATGCAGCTGCCCTGTATCTCGCTTCCAGGCACGTGCCAACACCCGATGAGCCATGCTATCCTCGCCCAGGATGCTGCTCACCTGCGCCCGCACACAACCGTGAAAGTCCTCCTGGACCCACTGTGGCGCTTCTAGGGACCCTGGACTGGCCAAGGCAGGGAAAATACCGCTGCCTGAACCGTCCGTCTGGGCCTGGGAAAATGATCTTCCGGTACAAAGGTTCACTCATCAAGGACAGGAAAACAACTGATCTGTGGGAGAGGTGCTGCCATTTTAAGCCTGTGGGTATCCTGTCCTTGAAGGACGAATCTCCTCTCTCGTGGTGCTGTCATGGGTGATCGATAAAATTCATTTTATATAATTCATCAATTATATTTTATTTTACATAATGCATCTGTGGCGCCCCTGCGGGTTCAGTCGCCACAAGGGTACTGCATCTCACCCAGAGGTGTGGTATCTCACGCTCAGGTAAGGAAGGAGTACTGCCCGGGACCCTAACACCTCCATCCAACACTATACTACTCCAGACCGGCAGGAGGGGCAAGATGCGTCGCTTCCTGCTGAGCCCTGTCCGTGGCTGGAGTGGGGGGAACCAAAGTGAGGGGGAACCATGTAGTGGGTGTGGGTGGAGGAAGAAGTTCAGGAGGGCACTTGTTAATGATAGTATATAGAGAGAAACCATCTTGAAGAGATCAGGTCAGTCAGAGGAGGACAGTGAGAGGAGCAGGAGCTCTGTAGAAGCTCTGCTCTGGAGGAGGGCCTAGCCAGAGAAGCACAAGGCTGGAGAGAGAGAGAGAGAGAGAGAGGGAGGAACAGGAAAGGCTCCAGGAACGTGGAAGGGACCCCAGGGGTACGGGTAGTGCTGGAGGCCACCCGTACACCCGAATCTGCCAGGAGGTGGAGGGGTCAGGTCGCACAGAGAGGACCGGTCCCTAAACTAGCAGAGTTCTTTAAGCCTCAACTAGGAAACCGGAGGCTGCAGTATTTCAGGTACTGTAGCCACAAGCCACATCTAATCACCAGAAAGGTGGCCATAGAGGACCCAGGGGACAGAGAAGACATCGCCCGGCAAGGTCCACGGCCACTGGCCTGAGACACTGGGTGTGAGGTGCAGGGAGACGACCAGAGGGAACACACAGAAGGGGGTCCTGTTACGTACTCCGGAGAGACCTGGGAGTTTGCTGAACCCCTCCCTGAATAAGCACAGAACGCCGTGGGAAGTTACTCTAGTACTGGTAGCTGGAAGTCTAAGAAACCATGAGTAAACCCTGAGGACTGCACCTTACTGTCTCTGTGATCATTATCTGCGCCATCCTCTGCACTACACCATAACAGCAACATCTACACTGCCCTGGAGCTAAGCTCTACCTGTGGAGAGCTGAACCAACTCTGCTGCATTACCAACACCTCCAGAGGACCTGCTCCGCAGGGGTGGCTCCCTTTAGCCGCATACCACAGGTGGCGTCACGAACTGTATCTAAGAACTATAAATCCCCGGTAAATAAATATTCCCCTTTTGATTGACTGCCCTGGGTCACCGCCACTGTGACATTTCCCCTAGCAACGACCGGCCCAGCACCGTGTACCCCACGGCCCAGGGGGCGTGTCACATCTAGTAGTGCGGGCCTAGGTAAAATAGGAGGCAGGTCAGTGAAGGCACAGTGAGCTGTCATAAGAGCATACAGATGAATATGTAAGCAGAGCACCAGATAGAGCGCCTCCCACAGGCCGCCCTGAAACATATCATTATCTCCAAACTGAAAGTAAAGATTACACAAGAACCACAAGATTTCATCAACCAAGGTATCGTATTAACCAGTGTAATGTCACCCACCAGACAGTGTATGTAGTTTACGGAGCACAATCCTGCTGGCAAGTGCGCTGTAAGTTTACGAACTCATTCCAGATATTTTTGACCTGCAGCACTTGCCACAAGAACAGTATCCATGTCGGTGTAACATAAAAGTCATTTAAGTGGCAGTATTTTTTAACCCCTTTACCCCCAAAGGTTGTTTGCACGTTAATCACGGGAACATTTTTACAGTTCTGACCAGTGTCACTTTATGAGGTAATAACTCTGGGACTCTTCAACGGATCCCCCTGATCCCAAGACTGTTTTTTCATGACATATTGTACTTCATGATAGTGGCAACATTTATTCGATATGACTTGCGTTTATTTGTGAAAAAAAAATCAGAAAATTTTGAAAATTTTGCAATTTTCTAAATTTGAATTTTCATGCCCTTAAATCAGAGAAATATTTTACACAAAATAGTTAATAAATAACATTTGTCACAAGTCAGCTTTACATCAGCAATTTTGGAACCAAAATTTTTTTTTTGTTAGGAAGTTATAAGGGTTAATAGTTGACCAGCGATTTCTAATTTTTCCAACAAAATTTACAAAACCATTTTTTTTTTTAGGGACCACATCACATTTGAAGTGATTTTGAGGGGCCTTTATGACAGAAAATATCTAAAAGTGACACAATTCTAAAAACTGCACCCCTCAAGGTGCTCAAAACCACATTCAAAAAGTTTATTAACCCTTCAGGTGCTTCACAGGAATTTTTGGAATGTGGAAGAAAACAATGAACATTTAACTTTTTTTTCACAAAAATGTTAATTTAGACCCAAATTTATTTATTTTCGCAAGGGTGACTGGAAAAAAATTGACCGCAAAATTTGTTGTGCAATTTTTCCTGAGCACGCCGATACCCCATATGTGGGGGAAAACCACTGTTTGGGCGCACTGCAGGGTTCGGAAGGGAAGATGCGCCATTTGACTTCTTGAATGTAAAATTTGCTTAAATAATTAGAAGATGCCATGTCGCGTTTGGAGAGTCCTTGAAGTGCCGAAACAGTGGAAACTGCCCACAACGGACCCTATTTTCGAAACTAGACCCCTCAAGGAACTTCTCTAGATGTGTGCTGAGCACCCTGAACCCCCAGGTGCTTCACAGAAGTTTATAACATGGAGCCGTGAAAAGAAAAAAAAATTAACTTTTTCCACAAAAATGATCTTTTAGCCCCAATTTTTTTATTTTCACAAGGGTAAGAGGAGAAAATTTACCCCAAAAACTGTTGTGCAATTTCTTCTGAGTATGCAGATACCCCATATATGGGGAAAATACACTGGGTGCACGGCAGGGTTCAGAAGGAGAGGACCACTGTGTGACTTTTTGAACTCAAAATTGGCTGGAATCAAGAGGGGAAGCTATGTAGTGTTTGGGGAACCCCTGATGCGCCTATATAGTGGAAACCCCCCCAAGTGACCCCATTTTGAAAACTAGACCCCTTAAGGATTTTATCAAGGGGTATGGTGAACATTTTGAACCCAGAGGTACGACACAGAATTTGATAACATTAGGTCATTATATTGAATAAGTTGTCATTAGTCTTGAGTGCAAGTGCTCGCTACTTGACTTTGCATCGGGTACTCGGGTATGCACCATGTATCGCGGGTGCTCGAGTAACATGTGCAAGGCCCCGCATGTTTCACGGTTGTTAAGACACCCAAAAAAAACATGTGGGGATCGCTCGTGCATGGCAGGCAATCCCCGCAAGGTTTTTTTGGCCGCGAAGCATATAGGGCAGAAACTCGAGCATGTCACTAGAGCACCCGCTATACTCGGTGTATACCCGAGCACCCGATGCAAACTCAAGTAGCGAGCACTTGTGCTCAACACTAGTCATCATTTTTTTCTTTATTTTTAAAAAAATCATAACCCCAACACAACCCTACCCAACCCTAACACAACCCCAACCCTAACCCTAAGCCTAGCACAGTCAAAACACAACCCTAACCCTAGCACAACCCTAACCATAACACAAACCTAACCCTAGCACAACCCTAACCCAACCCTAACCCTAGCACAACCCTAACCCTAGCACAACCCTAACCCTAGCACAACCCTAACCCTAGCACAACCTTAACCCTAGCACAACCCTAACCCTAGCACAACCCTAAACCTAGCACAACCTTAACCCTAGCACAACCCTAACTCTAGAGTTTATCTTTTTCACCGTTCCTCGTGCGGTATAAGTGATTACACAACTTTATTCTTCAGGTCGGTGCGATTACAGCGATACCAGATTTATATCGAGTTTCTATATTTGGCAGCTGTCACACCCTAAAGGGCAGAAAAATATTTTTTCCATATTTCGGCTGAAGAGTCATGTAAGGGCTTGTTTTTTTGCAGCACAAGTTGACGCTTTTCTTGGTTCCGTTTTCGGGCACGTGACATTTTCTGATCACTTTCTATTCTGATTTTTGGGAGGCAGAATAAACAAAAACCAACAATTCAGGAATTGCTTTTTGGTTTTGTTTTTTTTTTATGCCATTCCACGTGTGGTAAAATTTATTCTTCGGGTCAGTACGTTTACAGCGGCACCACATTTATATTGTTTTTTATGGTTTGGGGCTTTTATACAATAAAAACTATTTTATAGAAAAAAATATTTTTTTGTATCGCTTTATTCTGAGGGCTATAACTTTTATTTTTCGGCTGATGGAGTTGTTTGGTGGCTTGTTTTTTGCAGAACAAGATGATGTTTTCAGCAGTACTATTTTTAATAACATTCGTCTTTTTTATCGCGTTTTATTTCATTTTTTGTTTGGCGGTATGATGATAAAGCATCATTTTTTTCTTCGTTTTTTATTTTTTTACCGTGTTCACTAAAGGGGTAACTAGTGGGACAGTTTTATAGGTCTGGTCGTTCCGGATGTGGCGATACCAAATGTGTGTAATTTTAATGTTTTGGTTTTTTTATAATATTTATTTATGGGTAAAGTATTTTTTTTTTTCATTATTTTTCATTTTTTTTAATATTTTTGCAATTTTTATTTTAATTTTCCCGACTTTCTAGCACTTTTTTTTAATTACTTTTACACTTTGTCCCACTATGGGACTTTCACTTTTTGCAGCCGGATCACTTGCATAGCATAGAGATGCAGGAGCATCTCTGTGCTATGCAGGCTGTCAGTCCTGCACTGGCACAAGTTAGTTAGAACGTGCACTGAGAACGATCTAACTAACTTGCTGATGCCTGGTGACCCGGATGTCGTCATGACGACATCAGGCCACCATGGCAACTTACAGACCCAGCAGACACAGCGCGGGATCCCGGATACAAGGTAAGAGGGGTTACTTCCCCTTGCTCCCGGAATGCTGCAATCGACTTCGATCGCAGCATTTTGGGGATTAATGTGCCACTGTGGGACCGCTCCTGGCACATATTACCGGGTGTTAGCCATAAGGCCCAGGGCACAGGGACGTACTATTACTGACATTGTCAGTAAGGCAGGGGCGGAACTACCGCCCGTGCAGCCGGTTCATTGAACGGGGGCCCCGAGGGAGAGGGGGCCCCTCCAGCCTCCAGCAGGGCCGCCATCAGGGCATGACTGCCCTGACTCCAGTATGGGGCCCGGCCGGTTGGGGCCCCCCTCTTGTGCGTCTCTCTCCTCATGGGGCCCCCGGCCCCATGCTATGCGCCGGGTCCGGGACATTTCAGCGCTGAGCTGCGCTGTTGCAGCAGCGCCTTCATGATTCCCCTGACTTCCGGTCATGTGACGGCGCCGTCACATGGCCGGAAGTCAGGAGAACCTGCTGTCAGCGATTTGGACGAGCACCAGGATTCTGCAGGGATCGCATGGGGGTAAGTATAACAAGTTTTATTTTTTTTAAAATACAATTAACTAGGAGTGGAGAGATGGGAGAAGCACATGTGTGTGTGTGTGTGTGTGTGTGTGTGTATGTGTGTGTGTGGGGGGGAGATGGGAGATGCACATGTGTGTGTGTGGGGGGGAGATGGGAGATGCACATGTGTGTGTGTGGGGGGGAGATGGGAGATGCACATGTGTGTGGGGGGGGGAGATGGGAGATGCACATGTGTGTGTGTGTGTGTGTGTATGTATGTGTGTGTGTGGGGGGGAGATGGGAGATGCACATGTGTGTGTGTGGGGGGGGAGATGCACATGTGTGTGTGTGGGGGGGGAGATGGGAGATGCACATGTGTGTGTGTGGGGGGGAGATGGGAGATGCACATGTGTGTGTGTGGGGGGGAGATGGGAGATGCACATGTGTGTGGGGGGGGAGATGGGAGATGCACATGTGTGTGTGTGGGGGGGAGATGGGAGATGCACATGTGTGTGTGTGGGGGGGGGATGGGAGATGCACATGTGTGTGGGGGGGGGAGATGGGAGATGCACGTGTGTGGGGGGGGGAGATGGGAGATGCACATGTGTGGGGGAGATGGGAGATGCACATGTGTGGGGGGGAGATGGGAGATGCACATGTGTGGGGGGGGAGATGGGAGATGCACATGTGTGGGGGGGAGATGGGAGATGCACATGTGGGGGAGGGGGATGAGAGAGGGGCACATGTGGGGGAGGGGGATGAGAGAGGGGCACATGTGGGGGAGGGGGATGAGAGAGGGGCACATGTGGGGGAGGGGGATGAGAGAGGGGCACATGTGGGGGAGGGGGATGAGAGAGGGGCACATGTGGGGGGGAGGGGGTGAGAGAGGGGCACATGTGGGGGGGAGGGGGTGAGAGAGGGGCACATGTGGGGGGGAGGGGGTGAGAGAGGGGCACATGGAGGGGGATGAGAGCTGCACATGGGGGAATTGGGAGTAGGGGGATAATGAGCTGCACATAACGAATGTGGGGTGGGGGAGAGTAAATGATAAATGATGATGGGGTGGGGAGAGCACGGACATGATATAATGAATTGGGGCAGGGGGTGCATGTAAATATTGAATGCGGGGAGCAGGAAGTATAGAGTAGGGGGCGTTGCGGATGCAGGAGTGTGACTGGTAACAAATTGGCGGAAAGAGTAGAGGTTCTAATTAAATTATATATTAAGTGCCTATTTACAGTTAATGGGGGCACAGTGGTGGATTACAATTTATATTTGGAATGGTAGGTTGCCTAATAACTAACCATATATTGATGGTGGATGCACGTCTGTATTCAGCTGCGTAATGTAGAAGTTGGGGAATGTGCTCTAGATAACTGTGTTATTTTATGCAGAGACGAGTCCTGGCTGGAAGACGTGATGGCGGTCTGTGCTGGATGAAGGAGAAAAGAGAAGATGAAGGACTTCACCTAGAGACGTCACCGGTGAGTCAGTCTATTACATGTACACTGACACTATATACAGAGCTCCTGTGTATAATGTCACTGGTGATCACTGTATTACCTGTACACTGACACTATATACAGAGCTCCTGTGTATAATTTCACTGGTGATCACTGTATTACCTGTACACTGACACTATATACAGAGCTCCTGTGTATAATGTCACTGGTGATCCCTGTATTACCTGTACACTGACACTATATACAGAGCTCCTGTGTATAATGTCACTGATGATCACTGTATTACCTGTACACTATATACAGAGCTCCTGTGTATAATGTCACTGTATTACCTGTACACTGACACTATATACAGAGCTCCTGTGTATAATTTCACTGGTGATCACTAGATTACCTGGACACTTACGTTATACATACCATGTATAGAGCTCCCGTGTATAATGACACTGGTGGTAATATTAGTAATGTAGTGGTAATATGTGGTCTGGTCATGGTGTGGCAGTTTTTCTCCCTTCTGTGTGGTATTATTCGGTCACTATGTTGTGGTAATATGTGGTCTGGTCATGGTGTGGCGGTGTTCCCTGTATGTGGTATTATTGGTCATTTAAAAAAAAAAATGTATATGACACATTCCCTTAAAGAAAACTAAATAAAAATATATCTAAAAAGAGTATTGGATATTTTAAGAAAATTTTAATAGGTTAGAGTAGGGCCCGCCCAGAAGAGTCTACCTTATCGTGGTGGCGGCTTTAAAAATCTTTTGGCCAAAACAAAAGCTGATGGCTATGTATGTGGCGCCGTCACATGGCCGAACGTCAGGAGAACCTGGTGGCAGCGACGTGGACGAGCGCCAGGATTCTGCAGGGATTGCATGGGGGTAAGTATAACAAGTTTTATTTTTTTTAAATACAATTAATTAACTAGGAGTGGGGGGAATCAGAGATGCACGGGGGGGATGAGAGATGCACATGGGGGGGTGAGAGATGCACATGGGGGGGTGAGAGATGCACATGGGGGGGTGAGAGATGCACATGGGGGGTGAGAGATGCACATGGGGGGGATGAGAGATGCACATGGGGGGATGAGAGATGCACATGGGGGGGATGAGAGATGCACATGGGAGGGATGAGAGATGCACGGGGGGTGAGAGCTGCACATGGGTGGGATGAGAGCTGCACATGGGGGGGTGAGAGATGCACATGGGGAGTTATGTTTACATAACTTTGTTGCCTTATGAAGGGCAGGGGGGGCCCCCCAAAATTTCTTGCACAGGGGCCCACTACAGTCTGTGTCCGCCCCTGCAGTAAGGGGTTAATAAACAATTAATATAAAGATTACAAATCCGGACAGGACACAGATTATTACATGTAATACATTTTTTTTTAATCTGAGACTTCTCTGCATTTAGTGGTTACTACTCACCTGGGTGGTCATATGTAGGAATCTCCTCTTTACACCGCTCATCACCCCTCACATATGTCTCTGTAGTATCAATACGGGTCAGATCTTCACCCTGAAACAAATATTATAAAAGTCACAAACAGATGGAGAAGTCCCATCTATGATCAGCTCTAATCCTGCCATCTCCACCGTTCTCATTACACAAGTATAAAACATATAATACTAGTGGATAAAACAAGACTGAGCATAAGACCTTCACAGCCGTCTACACATCATAGGGGAGATCTCATGACACCTTCTCTCCATCTACCTGATGATCCTGAGGAACATTGGGATCTTCTTGTTTACAGTCCTGTGGAAGAAGAGGACGGGGCATCTTTCTGGTGTTGTCCTCTTACTGGATAGATCCGGAGGAATCACATACAGGGACTGAATTCATTCTTTACATACAGATAATTATAGGCCGTGTGTATTTAGTCCTGTCTATTACCTGGTGATGTGAGGGGCTGGGGAACCTCCATCATGACGTCCTTGTACAGATCTTTGTGTCCTTCTAAATATTCCCACTCCTCCATGGAGAAATAGATGGCGACATCCTGACACCTTATAGGAACCTGACACATACAATGATACCGTCATCCCCCCGATCCCTCCATAGCGTTACTGTATAATGTCCCAGCATTCCCAGCAGTGTCACCTCTCCAGTCAGCAGCTCAATCATCTTGTAGGTGAGTTCTAGGATCTTCTGGTCATTGATGTCCTCATGTATCAGGGGGTGAGGTGAAGGCCCCGTGATTGGGCTCAGGGGTCTTCCCCATCCCTCAGACACAGGGTCCTGACAGCGCTCACTAGAGGTCTTCTTCACTACTGTGTAATCCTGGTTATGTAGAGACACATTAATAAATATGACTACAGACATTTCCAGAGTCCTCACCTCTCCAGTTCTGTCCATCTGTTATTCCCATAGATAAGAATGATGTAATGTGACGTTACCAGAATCTCTCACCTCTCCAGTAACCCGGAAGAGGATCTCTAGGGTGAGGTGGAATATCCTCTCCACCATCTTCTTCTTGTCCTTCTCCATCCACTAAGGTTTAAGGTAAATTTTCGAGAAGATGGAAGATAATGATGAGAACGACTGAATCTACAGGATCCTAAATGGAAGGAAGATGGCTGCTCTGTGCGCACAGGAGCTTTGATGAGGTCACAGGAGGGGAGGAGTCAGGGGTCACATGATCAGGGGCCTCAGTGGATGCAGGACTCTGCTGTGCTGGTTGTCATGGTGCTGGATGAGCTGAAATTTATGTGTGGGGTCAGGAGGGGTTTACAGTGTGGATGTGTGGCACCCCAGGGGTCTGGTTTCCACAGTAACGGCAATGTTATGTCTGAGAGCAGGTGGGAGGTCTCTTGGTCAGGGATCCTGTGCATGCCACACCTCCTGCCCAGTCCTGGGAGGGGAAGAACTTCCCCTATATAAACCTAGGGCTGAGGCAGGGTTAGTGAGTAGAGAAGAAGTAGAGACAGAGAAGAGAAGCAGATATAGGAAAGAACATCAGGAGCTCTGTGGGAGCAGTGCTACAAGGAGTCAGGGGCTGGCAGCTGCAGAGCTCGTCCTGACTGAGAAGTTATCACCGGACCCGGAGTCCGAGGCTGTGGGGACTAACTCCTATCCAGCAGCAGAAACCGACCGGCAGGGGATTGCAGGTCCTCTGGCCCAGAAACCCGAAGGCACGGTCACACGCGTGGGACCAGCACCGCCGTCGTGGAGCGGAAGCTACTAGAAGGCCCCGAGTCACCGGCCATACGGGTGAGCACCACACGGTACACTCAGGGACGTGGGCTACTTATACCCGCCTCTAGCAAGGTAGCCAGAAGAGTATCGTTAGTTTGGGAGGCCTACAACTCCGCCTGGCCAGGGGAGATCCCATCTGCTCAAGGACTGACCAGGCCCCAATCGCTAGCCAGTACTCCGGGAGGGTCTATCGTTGTCACCAGTAAAGACCCTGAACTACACCGTACCGTCTCTGAGTGGTTCCTGCTACGCCCATCATCCACGTCGGCTGCCCTGAGGCCATACCCCTCCCGTTGGGGGTTATACTATCACGCTGCACAATCCTACCACCGGCCTCAGCGGTCTGCCCTGCAGCAGCAGCTCCTTAGCTGTACTCAACGGGTGGCGTAGTCGTCCAACATCTACCGCTAATACAGCGCCACTTAGTCTGACTCCCTGGGCACGGACCGGATCACCGCCACGAGACTACAACCCTCAAGAGATCCGGCTCCGGGTAAGCTCCCGCATGCGCAACGCAGCGCGACACAGGCCCAGGGGCGCGTCAACTTTTGGCGTAGTCGGCAGGATTTCGTGCCCGCAACCACCGGGTACTGCGTGCCTGAAAAAGACTGTTCAAACTTACCTGTGGTGAAGATTCCCGCCATCCGGCGCCATCTTCCGCTTCCTTCCCGCCATCGGTGGAGTTTTCCCGCCATCCGGCGCCATCTTCGGCCTTCTTCCCGCCATACGTGGAGTTTTCCCGCCATTGGACGCCATCTTGAGGACGCCGCGCGGGAAGAAGAGGGGCGTGGACTCCGAAAGCGCGCGAGAACTGAAGCCCCGCCTCACGTCCGGACGTTGCGTAAGGTCCTGGAAGGAGCCCAGCAGACGCCGACGTCACAGGAGCGCGACGGAAGGTCCTCAACCCTGACGATCCACTGCGGAGCCGCGGCCTACGGAAGAGGATCATCGCAAGGTAGGCCACGGTCCACTAGGGGGGAGAAGGATGTCGGATACGGAGGAGAGCTTCACCGCTTCAACCCCCGCCAGCGCCACCGCTGTTGCGGTCATGCCTTTCACCATGCCCTATATCCCGGGGGCAGCCTGGCTACCCCAGTACTCAGGGGAGTCACATACCCTGCATGACTTTAGAGAAAAGCTGGATAGCCTCTTCCAGGTGTACCCCCTCACAGAGGAGCAAAAAGTGAGCATCCTGGTGGCCCAATTAACCGGAGCAGCCCAAAGGGAGGTAAAGTCCTGGCCACCTGGGGGGAGGACTGTCGCAGGGATACTAACCCGGCTGAGGGACACCTTTGATACCCGCACCTCAGCCGAGATCAAGCTTAGATTCTACGGGTGCAAACAGCGGGCACATGAGAGTATAAGGGACTATGCCCTGAACCTACAAGAGGCCCTGAGAGCCATTAAGCAGACCGACCCTGACGGCATGGGAGATGAGGACAGGCTGTTGACTGAACAATTTATAGAGGGTTTATATTGCAATGCCCACCGAACCCAGTTGCGGGCAATGGCCTTACAGGACCCTCATCTGGGATTTGCACAGTTCAAGGACAGAGCCATCCGGGTGCTTCGAGAACCGGCACCAGGTGGCGTTGTGACCCCCAGACGCCCCACTACCACTTACCACTAGGAGGCGGCGCCCTTGTCGGCAGGGCCTGTGGGAGCTGATGCACAGGCTTTGAACAATGACCCGGCTCCAGACCTGCACCATCAGGTCCAAGAGCTAGCTAAAAGCGTTGCTGCGCTAACCCGAACTGTGCAATCTTTACAGGTTTCCACTCCAGGGAAGATCCAGCTGGCATCCGGACCGGAGGACATCCCATGGCGTCGACCAAGGAGGACCCCACCGGCCAGAGGAAGACCCAGCGACCGATACAACGAGGACGGACGACCCATCTGCCGCCGCTGCAATCAACCCGGACATATGGCAAGGTACTGTCCTTTAAACTGGCACAACCTGGGGTAGAGGGCCAACCCCCAGGAAAAAGATCACCAGGCCCATCGAACTGGCGCGACAAATATGTGGGAGGACGTCCAGTCTTACCCGTGGTACTGGATGGCATTCCTATGAGTGCCCTACTGGACACCGGGTCACAGGTCACCACCATCCCGTACGTGCTCTTCAAGCAGTACTGGAATGACTCGGATATCACCCGCTACCCTGACGACGACTTGAGTATCATCGCCAGCAATGGTCAGCCCGTGCCACAGATTGGATTTAAAGAGGTGACCATTAAAATCGGTAGAGTCGAACTGGCAGCACAGGGACTGATCATTGTAGACATTGACAAACACGAGAGTCACCCAAAGATAACTCTAGGAACTAATGTAATTGAAAATTGTCTTGCAGAGGTGATTTTCCTTTTACAGCAGGTTGCCAAGAACGCCAGCTCCGGCCAGCAGCGAGTGCTCCAGAAAGAGATCCGGGCACTGATGCGACGGCAACAGCTAGAACTCTCCGGTGGTGAGATTGGTAGCGTGCGAATGTGTGACCCTTTCCCTATTGCCATGCCCCCGAAAAGTGAAATGATGATTTGGTGCCGGGCAGCTATTGGTCTGAGAGGTAGAGATTACCAGGCAATGGTAGAACCAGTTTACTCAGACAGTAGGCCCACCATTTTGACAGCACGGGGGGTGGTCAATGTACGCCATGGGAGGGTGCCCGTTCGCATAATAAATATCGGGAAGAGGGAAGTGTACCTGCCCCGGTATGCCACGCTAGCCAAATTGTATACCATCAATCAAGATTCCATACAGTCCGTAGAACCCTTGCCTCCATCTTCCCCGGAGGAAGGTAACGGCTCTCAGAAAACAATGGAGGACTGGTGTCAGCAACTACATTTGGGTACTGACTCCACTCCCTCACACCAGAAACAGGGAGTCTATCGGGTGGTGCAAGAGTACGAGAGAGTGTTTAGTAAACACCCGTTAGACTTCGGGCGAGTCAAGGGGGTAGAACACCACATCCCCACGGGAGACCATCCTCCCATAAAAGAGAGGTATCGACCCGTACCCCCTGCACACTACCAACACGCCAAGGGGATGCTTAGAGACATGAAGGAGGCTGGGGTGATCAGGGATAGCTGTAGCCCCTGGGCAGCTCCACTAGTCTTAGTCAAAAAGAAAGACAACACCATGAGGATGTGTGTAGATTACCGGAAAATCAACCGTATCACACACAAGGATGCGTACCCCTTACCAAGGATAGAGGAGTCTTTGGCTGCTTTAAGATCTGCTAACTTCTTCTCTACCTTGGATCTCACTAGTGGGTACTGGCAGGTTCCTGTAGCAGAGGCGGACCGGGAGAAGACCGCATTCACCACCCCGATGGGACTTAGCGAGTTTACCTGCATGCCGTTCGGACTCTGCAACGCACCAGGGACCTTCCAACGATTAATGGAGTGCTGTCTGGGCCACAGAAACTTCGAGACGGTCTTGTTGTACCTGGACGATGTCATCGTATATTCCAAGACGTATGAGGACCACCTGAAACACCTGGCGGAAGTGTTCGAAGCTCTGGCAAGCTACGGCCTAAAGGTGAAACCCTCCAAGTGTCACCTCCTGAAACCAAAGGTGCAGTACCTGGGACACGTGGTGAGCGCTGATGGAGTGGCTCCCGACCCTGATAAGATCACCGCAATTAAGGAATGGCCAAGTCCCTCCAGTGTAAAGGAAGTGCGGCAGTTCCTCGGGTTGGCAGATTCATCCCCGGTTTCACCAAAAAGGCAGCTCCTATGCAGGACCTCCTGATAGGCCAGTCCCGGAAGGCCAAGAACCAGAAGCCACCCTTCAGATGGGAGAAGTTAGAAGAAGAGTCCTTCCGCCAGCTGAAGATGGCCCTCACGGGGGATGAAATCCTGGCGTACCCTGATTACAGCCAGCCCTTTATCCTCTACACCGACGCAAGTAACATCGGGCTAGGAGCCGTGCTGTCCCAGATCCAGCAGGGGAAAGAACGAGTAATCGCTTACGCCAGCCGAAAACTGCGACCCACCGAGAGAAACCCTGAGAATTACAGCTCATTTAAGCTAGAGTTCCTGGCAGTGGTGTGGGCAGTCACCGAACGCTTTAAGCACTACCTCGCTTCTTCCCGGTTCACCGTGTACACGGATAACAACCCGTTGACACACCTGGACACGGCAAGACTCGGTGCCCTAGAGCAGAGATGGATGGCCCGTCTGTCCAACTACGAGTTCACAATCAAATACCGGGCAGGACGCTCCAATACCAACGCGGACGCCCTGTCCAGGATGCCAAACCTACCGGACGTAGGAGAAGATCCAGAGGGACTGGAAGAAGTTGAACTCCCCGCGTTCCACCGTCATGGGACTATCCAGTATTCCCATCGGGTAAGGAGTAAGCAAGCCGCTACGTTTAACCCCTTGCCTCACTACAACTGGGAGGAAACGCAAGACAGTGACCCTGCCGTCCGACTGGTGAAGGAGATGCTGACTCGGCCAGAGGCTCGCCTTGACCCAGACGCTCCGGAGGAAGCCAAGCAACTGTGGGCTGAGAAGAGTCGACTGTTCCTTTACAAGGGGAAGTTGTGCCGCAGAATGGTTAACTCCCGGACGCATGAACTAATCTGGCAAGTAGTGGTGCCACGGAGAGACGCAGCCATGGTGATGGAGGCATACCACGACGGGGCTGGACACTTCGGATGGAAGAAGCTGGAGTTCCTGCTGCGCGGGCGGTTCCACTGGGTAGGCATGAGGGGAACCATCGAGAGGTGGTGCAGAGACTGTGGCCCGTGCAACCTAAGAAGGAAGGACCGTGCCAGCCAGAAGACTCCCCTGCAGTCCATCGTCACCCGGCAGCCGTTGGAACTGGTAGCCTTGGATCATGTAAAACTGACCCCAAGCAGAAGTGGCTACGTTTACGCACTAACCATCGTGGATCACTACTGCCGGTTCTTGGTTGTCGTCCCCGTCAAGGACTTAACAGCTCGAACAGCAGCTAGAGCCTTCCAGCAGCACTTCTGCCGTCCACACGGGTACCCGGACCAAGTGCTGACGGACCAGGGACCTGCCTTTGAAGCGGAGGTCTTCCAGGAATTCTGCAATCTGTATGGCTGCCGGAAGATAAGGACGACACCCTATCATCCGCAAACTAATGGACTTTGTGAGAAAATGAACCAGGTGGTAATGGATCTTCTGAAAACGTTGCCCCTGGAAGAACGCAGTCTGTGGCCTGAGAAGCTGCCCGATCTGGTGGACCTATACAACCACATCCCGGTAGGTTCCACCAACTGTACCCCGGCTTACCTGATGAGGGCAAGGCCTGGTAAGCTACCTGTTGACCTGGAGATGGGAGTCCTGACACCCGAGGACACTTCACCAGAAGCAGACTGGGACACAGAGAGGCAGCAGCAGTACCGGAAAGTACAGGAGAGCATGGAGCGAAGTCTCTGTCAAGCTAGGGAAAGACAAGAGAAAACTTACAACCAGTATGCTCCCGCTGTTCCCCTGGTACCCGGAGAGCAGGTCTTGAAGAGGAAAAGGCGGCTCCACAAGTTGGACGACCAGTGGGAGAAGGACCCGTACATCGTACTGCCCTCAAGCCACGACAACCCAAAGGTCTGTACCATCAGTAAAGACGAAGGGGAAACCACAACCATTGTATCCCGGGATCACCTGAAGAAGTGTCCCGAACAGCTACGGAACCCTGAAGAGGAACAAGAAGACCCTCGACCCATAGAGGAAAGGGAAGACATGGTTAGTACTGTGTTCGGAGACTTCCCTCGGTCTTGGACTCAAGTCAATGGCGCAGTTGTGGTACCCGTACTCACCTTCCTCCAACCAGCATCCCAAGCACCTACGGAGCAACAGGTACAGCTGGAAGAACAGCCGGTCCAGGAGGCAGAAGACTCCACACAAGCAGAACAGGAGGATCAACCCTCTGCTTATAGTGAGCCTGCCATACCCCTAGTGAGCCAAAGAGCCAGTAGACAGCTGCCCAGTTTACCCTTGACAGCTCCTACACCCTGTAGTTCAGGGCTAGACAGTCAGCTCCGTAGGTCCACTAGGGCCACTAGAGGCCAGTTACCCGCACGTTGGAGGATTTGAAATGTATAAATTGTTTTATTTGTGGTTACCTGTTTTTCTTGTTGCTTGTGTATAATTATGTGTTTCTAGTTATTTATAGGAGTCCTTGGTGGATTTACCGGGAATCCTTTGTACATGGTTGGAGCGTAACCTAGGAATGGACTAAAGACTGTTAAGGACTCGGGGCAGGACAGACCCCTACCTGGTTACGTCTCCCTGTTTTGGTGAAATGGACACCTTGCTTTTCTTCAAAAACTGCACCCGGTTGCGGACACGCCGTGACCATCTTTATGTGTTTTTCTTATTGTATTATTATTGTTTATACCTTGTTATGTTTTTCTAAAAATATGTTTAGTCCCGGAGTACTAAATTTCACTAGGGGGGAATGTGGCACCCCAGGGGTCTGGTTTCCACAGTAACGGCAATGTTATGTCTGAGAGCAGGTGGGAGGTCTCTTGGTCAGGGATCCTGTGCATGCCACACCTCCTGCCCAGTCCTGGGAGGGGAAGAACTTCCCCTATATAAACCTAGGGCTGAGGCAGGGTTAGTGAGTAGAGAAGAAGTAGAGACAGAGAAGAGAAGCAGATATAGGAAAGAACATCAGGAGCTCTGTGGGAGCAGTGCTACAAGGAGTCAGGGGCTGGCAGCTGCAGAGCTCGCCCTGACTGAGAAGTTATCACCGGACCCGGAGTCCGAGGCTGTGGGGACTAACTCCTATCCAGCAGCAGAAACCGACCGGCAGGGGATTGCAGGTCCTCTGGCCCAGAAACTCGAAGGCACGGTCACACGCGTGGGACCAGCACCGCCGTCGTGGAGCGGAAGCTACTAGAAGGCCCCGAGTCACCGGCCATACGGGTGAGCACCACACGGTACACTCAGGGACGTGGGCTACTTATACCCGCCTCTAGCAAGGTAGCCAGAAGAGTATCGTTAGTTTGGGAGGCCTACAACTCCGCCTGGCCAGGGGAGATCCCATCTGCTCAAGGACTGACCAGGCCCCAATCGCTAGCCAGTACTCCGGGAGGGTCTATCGTTGTCACCAGTAAAGACCCTGAACTACACCGTACCGTCTCTGAGTGGTTCCTGCTACCCCCATCATCCACGTCGGCTGCCCTGAGGCCATACCCCTCCCGTTGGGGGTTATACTATCACGCTGCACAATCCTACCACCGGCCTCAGCGGTCTGCCCTGCAGCAGCAGCTCCTTAGCTGTACTCAACGGGTGGCGTAGTTGTCCAACATCTACCGCTAATACAGCGCCACTTAGTCTGACTCCCTGGGCACGGACCGGATCACCGCCACGAGACTACAACCCTCAAGAGATCCGGCTCCGGGTAAGCTCCCGCATGCGCAACGCAGCGCGACACAGGCCCAGGGGCGCGTCAACTTTAGCAGAGCCGCGTGTGTACGAGGTGTACGGGAGGTGTACGGAGCGGAGCCGCGCGTGTACGAGGTGTACGGAGCAGAGCCGCGTGTGTACGAAGTGTACGGAGCGGAGCCGCGTGTGTACGAGGCGTACGGAGCGGAGCCGCGTGTGTACGAGGTGTACAGAGCAGAGCCGCGTGTGTACGAGGTGTACGGAGCAGAGCCGTGTGTACGAGGTGTACGGAGCGGAGCCGCGTGTGTACGAGGTGTACGGAGCGGAGCCGTGTGTGTACGAGGTGTACGGAGCGGAGCCGCGTGTGTACGAGGTGTACGGAGCAGAGCCGCGTGTGTACGAGGTGTACGGAGCAGAGCCGCGTGTATACGAGGTATACGGAGCAGAGCCGCGTGTATACGAGGTATACGGAGCAGAGCCGTGTGTGTACGAGGTGTACGGAGAGGAGTATCCCGAGTTATCTATCTGCACCCTCTGAATAGAGCGAGTTCTGGGTCATTAAGATGAATGATGATGGGAGTGTATGTGCATGAAGGAAGCTGTCAGTTTCTCTGCACCTTCACTTACCTCACTATGGTTATATACATGTTTGTATGTATTCAGCCATAGTTACATAGTTACATAGTTAGTAAAGCCGAATAAAGACTTGCGTCCATCAAGTTCGACCTGTTAGTTCTGTAATTGCTAAAGTTGATCCAGAGGAGGGCAAAAACCCCAAATGATTTAGCCAATCTTCACCTGAGGAAAAATTCCCTCCCGACTCTGAAACCAGCAGTCAGAATAAATCCCTGTATCAACCTACTATTTTATTCTATTGTTAAGTATATGCAGAAATCTGCCTGGTATCTAGAAAAGCATCCAGTCCCCGCTTGAACTGGTTTAGTGAATCCGACATTACCGTCTCCTCACTCAGTGAATTCCATATTCTCACTGCTCTTACCGTAAAGAACCCCTTCCTATGCTGGTGCTGAAACCTTTTCTCTTCCAGTCTTAGTGAGTGCCCTCTTGTTACCGTAATATCCCTCCTTTTGAACAAATCCTGGGCAAGGTCTCTATACTGTCCCCTAACATATTTGTACACATTTATTATGTCCCCCCTCAACCTTCTCTTTTCCAGGCTGAATAGTCCTAGTTTTGCCAACCTCTCTGGGTATTGCAGTCCCTCCATTCCCTTTATTAATTTTGTTGCCCTCCTTTGTACCTTTTCCAGCTCATTTATATCCTTTCTATATATTGGGGCCCATAACTGAGCACAGTATTCCAAGTGTGGTCTGACCAGAGCTTTGTACAGTGGAAGAACAATGTTCTCATCCTTTGCAGCTATACCTCTTCTGATACATCCCATTACCCTGTTTGCCCTTACAGCAGCCGCCTGACTTTGGGCACTCCAATTTAGTTTGCTATCAATCAAGATGCCCAAGTCCTTCTCCATCTCTGAATTCCCCAATGATTTCCCATTCAGTGAGTACTGGTGACTTCCATTTTTCCTTCCCATATGTATGACCTTACATTTCTCCTCGTTAAACCTCATTTGCCATTTAATGCTCCACCTACCCAGCTTATCCAAATCCCTCTGTAGGTCTGCACTGTCCTCTTTTGTATTAATTGTTTTACATAACTTTGTGTCATCTGCAAATATTGATATTTTACTATTTATCCCGTTGACTATGTCGTTAATAAAGATATTAAATAACATTGGGCCTAGTACAGACCCCTGTGGTACCCCACTAGTGACGCTTACCCAATCTGAGTATATTCCATTTATAACCACCCTCTGCCTTCTATCCTTTAGCCAGTTAGCTACCCACTTGCAGACATTTTCCCCCAGCCCCATCATTCTCATTTTGTATACCAACCTATTATGTGGCACGCTATCGAACGCTTTTGAGAAGTCGAGATACACGACATCCACTGGTTCCCCCTGATCTACTCGAGAGCTAACCTCCTCGTAGAAGTCAATCAGGTTTGTTTGGCAGGAGCGATTCCTCATGAATCCATGTTGGTTCGGGATTAAAAGATTATTAGCATCAAGATGCTCCGTAATTGCCTCTTTAATGAAGCTTTCAAAAATTTTGCCCACAACGGACGTCAGACTCACCGGCCGATAGTTTCCGGCGTCACTTTTCGCTCCCTTTTTGAATATTGGCACTACATTCGCCTGTCGCCAATCAAGTGGCACAGACCCAGTCTCAACAGAGTCCTTAAATATAAGATATAACGGTCTGTCTATCACATTACTTAGTTCCCTTAGTACCCATGGGTGTATGCCATCAGGTCCTGGTGATTTGTTTATTTTAATGTTACTGAGGCGTTTCTGTACCCCAGCTTGGGTTAGATTTGTCATACTTAGTGGAGGATTAAGCTTGTCCCTTCTCATTTCGCCTGTTAGTTCTTTTTCCTTTGTGAAAGTTGTCGAAAAAAAATTATTTAATAGATTAGCTTTATCCTCATCTTTCTCTATGATTTTGCCTTCCTCACTTTTTATCGGTCCAATATTATCCGATTTAATCCTTTTACTATTTATATACGTAAAGAACAGTTTGGGATTTGATCTACTTTCCCTAGCAATACGTCTCTCTGTTTCCTCCTTCGCTATTTTTATTTGTTTTTTACAGGTTCTCGTTTTTTCCTTGTAACACATTAGTGACTCCTTACTGTTTTCCTGTTTTAATCTCTTGAATGCCTCTTTTTTGCTATTTAACGCCCCTTTTACGTTCTTGTTCAACCATATTGGTTTCCTCTTATTTCTGGCCCTTTTATTCCCATACGGTATATACCTCTCGCACTGAGTATTCAGAATTCTTTTGAAGGTTTCCCATTTACTATTCGTATTCCTTTGATTAAGAACTTTGTCCCAGTCAATAAGTTGAAGGCTTTCTTTCAGCTGATCAAACTTCGCCCTCCTAAAGTTTAATGTTTTTGTTGTTCCCTTATTGATAACCCTACTGAAGGGCATTTTGAAGTCGATAATATTATGGTCGCTATTACCTAGGTGCCCCCCTATCTGTACCTCAGTTATTCTATCAGGCCTATTAGTCAATATTAAGTCCAACACGGCCTTCCCTCTCGTTGGTTCCTGCACTAGTTGGGAGAGATAATTATCCTTAATATTTGTCAAGAACCTTTTTCCTTTCTGAGATCTACAGGTTTCTGTTTCCCAGTCAATATCCAGGTAGTTGAAATCCCCCATTACAATCACTTCATTATGTTTTGCTACTTTGTCTATTTGTCCTAATAGCAGATTCTCATTCTCCTCTGTTATATTTGGTGGCTTATAGCAGACCCCCAGTAATATTTTATTTTATTATTATTTAAGGCACCTCCTCCAAAATGGAGGTGCCCGAGCAATGTTGTTGCAAAGCCTTCACTCTGCTTCAGCCCTCAGGTCCCGTTACCAGTTACCAGCCAGTTACCTGCCAGATTCCTGCTTGTTACCTGCCAGTCACCTGCCGGATTCCTGCCTGTTACCTGCCAGATTCCTGCTTGATTCCTGCCTGATATCCGTTTACCTGCTTGCAAGCCTGCGGTCCGACGGTCTGCTTTCCGACACCTGTCAGTCTGTCTATGGACCAGCCTGCCCGCTCACCTGGGAGCGCTCATCTGCTACCTGCCTGCTAGCCTACCTGGAGGCTCTGCCGTCACTTGCCGTGACCACCTGCCCGTCCAGAGACTCTCGCCCGCTCACCTGGGAGCGCTCACCAGCCACCTGCCTGCTGTCCTTCTACCCAGAGACTGTCCCTGTCACTTGCCGTGAGTACCCGTCCTTTTACCCAGAGACTGTCCCTGTCACTTGCCGTGACTACCTGCCCCTCTACCCAAAGACTGTCCCTGTCACTTGCCGTGACTACCTGCCCCTCTACCCAGAGACTGTCCCTGTCACTTGCCGTGACTACCTGCCCATCTTCCCTGGGAGCCACCCGCTTCCTTACAAGGACTGCCCCCTTGTATAGTTGCACAGAGGTTCCACCTCCCAGACCCGTTACAGTTTGCTCGGGCCATGGAACCCGGTGGCCCCCAGATCTCTGATCTGCACCAGGAAGTCTTACGTCAGAAAACTCAGCAGGAGGTGGTACTGTCCTATCTACGGTCCGTTAACTCTCGTCTAGGCGCATTGTGTGACTTGTCTATGTCTACCTCTGGTCCAGCCGTGCCCATTCCTGCGGTACCGCAATCCAGTCCCTTCATGGTACCCGACTATGGACCTCGGCTTCTGGCACCTCCACGCTTTGCCGGCGAACCTACTTTAGCTCGGGGTTTCATAAACCAGTGCACCCTGCACTTTGAGCTATTGGCATACCAGTTCATCTCCGACCGGGCCAAGGTGGTCTTCATCATGTCCCATCTTACTGGGGAGGCACTGGCATGGCTAAATCCCCTGTGGGAGAGAGGGGATCCCCTGGTGTCCGACCTGCCGTCTTTCCTCGCTGCTTTCCGGAAAGTCTTCGATGAACCTGGACGGAAAACCTCTTCTGCCTCCTCACTGCTACGTCTCCGCCAAGGGAGTCTCACCGTGGGCCAATATGCCATACGGTTCCGCACCCTCGCTTCTGAGCTTGCCTGGGAAAATGAGGCTCTGGTGTCCGTCTTCTGGGAGGGTCTTTCCGGTCGGATTAAGGACGAGTTAGCTGGTCGGGACATTCCTATCACTCTGGATGACCTGGTGTCACTAGCTACCCGGATTGGCATCCGGTTCCAAGAACGTGCCAAAGAGACTACCTGGGAGAAAGACTTTTCTTGCTCTGCTCCTACTTCCCTGAGACCTGCCTCTCAATCAGTCACTCCGCGGGCGCCCTCGCCTGAACCTATGCAGATCGACCAGACCAAGATGGTCAAATCTCGCCAAGAATCTCGCCGAGCCGAGGGAAGCTGTTTCTATTGTGGCAGTATGGAGCACTTCTTCCTGCCCGGAGAAGCCGGGAAACGCCAGTGTCTAGGACCGCTCGCAGAGGTCGTCCTAGACAAAAGTAAGCCCTCTCCGTCTCTGACTTTACCTGTCTCTATTGCTTGGGGAGAAAACCGTCACTTTGAACTTGCCCACCTGGATTCTGGAGCTGCTGGAAACCTCATCTCCCAGTCTCTGGTAGAGATACCGTATTCCCACCAACTCCCTGGCTGAACCATTATCAGTCGCCTCCGTGGATGGAAGACTTCTCTCGGAGACCATCCTGCTCGTCACTGAACCCATAACCCTGCAGGTGGGAATGCTGCACTCTGAGGAAATCTCATTCCATGTGTTGTCCGGACTTTCTCACTCCCTGTTGCTAGGTCTACCTTGGCTCCAGACACACGAACCCGTATTGAACTGGCGATCCGGTGAAGTACTCCGATGGGGTCCAGACTGCCATAGGACCTGCCTGGTTCCGGTCCGCCCAGTTCGCCCTCCGCCTACTCCAGCTAATTTACCAGGTCTCCCGGCTCCTTACTGGCCCTATGCGGACGTCTTCGGTAAGAAGGAAGCAGAGACGTTGCCACCCCATAGGCCATATGACTGCCCGATCGACCTGGTACCTGGCACCACTCCTCCCCGTGGGCGTATCTACCCGTTGTCTGCAGCCGAGACCCGGGCCATGTCTGAGTACATTGAAGAGAATCTGGCTAGGGGATTTATCCGGAAATCTACCTCCCCGGCTGGAGCCGGATTCTTCTTTGTCAAAAAGAAAGACGGCTCGCTACGCCCCTGTATTGACTATAGAGGACTCAATCAGATCACGGTTAAAAATAAATACCCCCTTCCGCTCATCTCTGAGTTATTTGATCGTCTTAAAGGCGCCAGGATCTTCTCCAAGCTGGATCTACGTGGAGCTTATAACCTGGTCCGTATCCGTCAGGGAGACGAGTGGAAAACAGCATTTAATACCCGGGACGGACACTATGAGTACCGTGTGATGCCCTTCGGTCTCTGCAATGCTCCCGCCGTCTTCCAAGAACTGGTCAACGACATCTTCCGTGACCTTCTTTACTCCTGCGTGGTGGTATACCTGGAAGACATCTTGGTCTTCTCTCCGGATCTTCCCACACACCGGAGGGATGTTCGTCAGGTCCTGCTTAGGCTCAGGCAGAACCACCTCTATGCTAAATACGAGAAGTGCCTTTTTGAGCAGACCTCTCTTCCTTTCCTGGGCTATGTTATCTCCCAGATAGGCTTGTGAATGGATCCCGAGAAGCTCTCTGCTGTCCTAAAGTGGCCCCGTCCGGAGGGCTTGAAGGCGATACAGCGATTCCTGGGCTTCGCTAATTACTATCGTCTCTTCATTCCTCACTTCTCGTCACGGACTGCGCCCATATCTGCGCTCACCCGTAAGGGAGCAAATCCCAAGGTATGGTCATCCGAAGCTGAGGAGGCCTTCCTTTCCCTGAAACAAGCCTTCTCCTCTGCCCCTGTGCTGCACCGTCCGGACTGCAACAAACAGTTCTACCTGGAGGTTGATGCCTCCTCCTCTGGAGCCGGAGCGGTGCTCACCCAGAAGTCTTCCTCCGGGAGAATGGTAACCTGTGGCTTTTTCTCTAAAATCTTCTCCTCCTCTGAGCGCAATTACTCCATAGGAGACCGAGAACTGCTTGCCGTTAAATTGGCGCTGGAGGAGTGACGTTACCTGCTTGAAGGGGCCCTATATGCGGTGATCATCTATACGGATCACAAGAACCTGGCATATCTCCAAAATGCCCAGGGACTTAATCCACGTCAAGCCCGGTGGTCTTTGTTCTTTGCCCGCTTCGATTTCATCCTTCATTTCCGCCCGGCGGACAAAAATGTCAAAGCTGATGCCTTGTCCCGATCCTTCCTGTCCTCCGACCAAGAGGAGGAGCCTATGCACATTATCGACCCCTCCAAGGTGATGAATGTGGCCCCCTTGGATTTGACTCGTCTTCCACCCGGCAAGACGTTCGTGGCGCCTCCAGACCGTGAGAGGGTTCTTCGCTGGGGTCATTCTTCTAAACTAGCTGGCCATGCCGGCCAAAAGAAGACCTTCCTACTCATTTCCCGGCATTACTGGTGGTCTACCCTGCGTAAGCATGTGGTAGACTTCGTCTCTGCCTGTTCATCTTGTGGCCGCAACAAAATTCCCAGACACTTACCAGCTGGTCATCTCCTGCCGCTTCCCATACCTGTTGCCCCGTGGCAACACATCGCTATGGACTTCATTACCAATCTTCCTGTCTCTGCCGGGTGTACTGTCATTTGGGTGGTCGCGGACCGCTTCTCTAAAATGGCCCAATTCATTCCCCTGCCTGGTCTTCCGTCTGCACCTGAGCTGGCTAAGGACTTTATTCGCCATATCTTCCGTCTCCATGGCCTACCCCTCCACATCGTGTCGGATCGAGGGGTTCAGTTTACCTCACGCTTCTGGAGAGCCACATGTAAACTGCTGGACGTCACCCTGGACTTCTCCTCCGCTTACCACCCTCAGTCCAATGGTCAAGTGGAGCGGATCAATCAGATCCTTACCAGCTATCTCCGGCACTTTGTTAATGCCCACCATTCTGATTGGGTGGACCTCCTTCCTTGGGCCGAGTTCTCTTATAATAACCACGAGAGCGAATCCTCTTCCAAGTCCCCGTTCTTTATTGTCTATGGCCAGCACCTCCGGATTCCGCTCCCTGTCTCCGTTTCTGTGGACAACCCTGCTGCGGAGTCTCTTGTCAGCGAATTTTCTACTATTTGGGAGAGTACCAGGTCCGCTCTTCTTCTGTCCTCTGAGCGGATGAAGAGATATGCTGATAAGAGACGTCTGGATCCGCCTCAATTCCGTCCGGGAGACAAGGTTTGGCTCTCGTCCAAACATGTGCGGCTCAAAGTACCCTCCTTCAAGTTGGGCCCTCGATTCATCGGTCCCTTCGAAGTCCTCAGGCAAATTAACCCTGTGGCCTACAAATTAAAACTCCCGGCCACCCTACGAATTCCCAACTCCTTCCACGTATCTCTCCTCAAACCCGTTGTCTTTAACTCTTTTTCCAATAATCCAGGTGCCCCTCCTGCTCCGGTTTCCGCTGATAACGTCTTTGAGGTAGAGAGTATTCTGGCCTCCAAGAGGGTAAGAGGAAAGACCTTTTTTCTGGTAGATTGGAAGGGGTTTGGTCCTGAGGAGAGAACTTGGGAACCCAGGGAGAACATCAACGCCCCGCTTCTCCTTGAAAAATTTCTTTCTGGCCAAAAAAAGAGGGGGACTAAAGGGGGGGGTACTGTAGCATCGGCGTCTCTGCCCCGTACTAGGCAGAGACGCCGTCCCTCTCACCTCCCCGCTCCTGGCGCGGCGTCCTCCAGCGCTTCTCTCCCCGCTGCTTCCGGCACGCGCTCCTTCCCCGGCAGTGTGCTTAGGGCGCGCGCGCGCTCCCCCTCTCTTAAAGGGACCGCGCGCGCCGTCCTAAGGAGTCCCCGGCCAATTGCCGGAGGACTTCCCATATTTAAGGCACCTCCTCCAAAATAGAGGTGCCCGAGCAATGTTGTTGCAAAGCCTTCACTCTGCTTCAGCCCTCAGGTCCCGTTACCAGCCAGTTACCTGCCAGATTCCTGCTTGTTACCTGCCAGTCACCTGCCGGATTCCTGCCTGTTACCTGCCAGTTACCTGCCAGATTCCTGCTTGATTCCTGCCTGATATCCGTTTACCTGCTTGCAAGCCTGCGGTCCGACGGTCTGCTTTCCGACACCTGTCAGTCTGTCTATGGACCAGACTGCCCGCTCACCTGGGAGCGCTCATCTGCTACCTGCCTGCTAGCCTACCTGGAGGCTCCGCCATCACTTGCCGTGACCACCTGCCTGTCCAGAGACTCTTGCCTGCTCACCTGGGAGCGCTCACCTGCTACCTGCCTGCTAGCCTACCTGGAGGCTCTGCCGTCACTTGCCGTGACCACCTGCCCGTCCAGAGACTCTCGCCCGCTCACCTGGGAGCGCTCACCAGCCACCTGCCTGCTGTCCTTCTACCCAGAGACTGTCCCTGTTACTTGCCGTGAGTACCCGTCCTTTTACCCAGAGACTGTCCCTGTCACTTGCCGTGACTACCTGCCCCTCTACCCAGAGACTGTCCCTATCACTTGCCGTGACTACCTGCCCGTCTTCCCTGGGAGCCACCCGCTTCCTTACAAGGACTGCCCCCTTGTATAGTTGCACAGAGGTTCCACCTCCCAGACCCGTTACAGGTTGCGTCAGAGCTCACTCGTCAGTTCTATCTTCTGCCTGCCACAAATCAATTCACTTTAGACAGATTTACTGACATCTATGACAGCTTGTGACACGGTGATTCATTTTGCACATATTTAGACTGCGATAAAGTATTGATCTTTGGGGGTGAGACCGCTGGGACCCCCAACAATCCCCAGGAGGTTCTGTAGAGCAAGCTTTGAACAGAGCAGAGGGGGAGCATGTACATCTCTACTCCATTCATTCTCTGTGGAACTGACCCCTAGCGATCAATTCCTAAATCCTGTTGATAGGGGATTACTTATATACTTGGTACAACCCCTTTAATAGGGCATGCGGATGTCCCTGATCGGGAACTTTCTATATAAACGCATAATATAAAGTCGAGTTTGGGTCAGGAGACCTGAAGCCAGTCTTTGCATTGAAGCATACTCAGACCGCAAAACACACGTGTGAATCCAGGCAAAAGCTGTTTTCTTTTTGTTTGCCTGTACAAAACAGACCAATTTTGCAAGTGTGTTAGATCCAATTTTCGGGCATATTTAGTCCACATGTCCGTTTTTATCAATGGTTTTGCCATATGCAAAAACAACGTGACAGAGGTTTCCCAAGCTTCTTCAAGTACCCAGTCAGTGAAAATGAAGAATAGCAGTAGGATGCAACTTGGATGTCCGCAAATAAGGTCAATGTAGGGGATGTCTTTGTTTATATACAGACCATCAGTCAGCAAAATAACAGAACGGACATGTGAATAGTGTAAGGATAGGATGTGTCAGTGTGCTGTCCGAGTAATGAGGCCCAACTTGCCACCACATATTTTCACTGATCTGAAGTCACCAGCCATAGATCAGCCACTGAGGGACTCATTAGGACTCGCTCACATTGCCACGTAACACGGCCGAGTGCTAGTGCTATGTGATGTTTTATCGGATAGCACTCGGACCAATAATATACTATGTTATCCGAGTGCAGTCTGATGTACGTGCACAGAGACAATGGAGAAGATGGAAAAATTAAGTCCTCCATCTTCTCCACACCTGTGCTGCAATTCTTCCATGCGAGAAAATTGGATCACACTCAGAGTTAAAGCAGAGTGTCATTAGCATAATCGGCCCAATTCTCTGGCATGGGAGAATATACAGCATTGTGAGCTAGCCCTTCATGTGTGTACCATGAGCTAGCACGTCTTAAGAACATATATCATGAGAATTGCTCGATGATAATCTTCTGTACTTGTGCATATACTAACTCTTCAAACTTATTTTTCACCATGGAAGGTTTTGGAGGGGCCTCTATAACCGATTTGAGAAAGGAATGCACCCTCGCCAGTCAGTCACTGATTTTCTACAGGCAGTAAAAGAAGAGACGCAGCAGCTGGAGGAGGAAATGGAGTTCATGGAGTAGGTGTGGTAGAAATACTGAAAATCCAGCTTCCTGGCCTATATGTTTTTGATGTTTATACCTCCGCTTAGGTTTCAGTGTAAACCAATTCAGCTTTTAATGGTGACTGAGAAACAATTTTAAATGATTATATATAGAAACCCTGCACAAGATAAAAAAGAGGCAATCATTTTTAGCCGATGCCCTACGTCTTTGGTGTTCTCCAACACAATAACTGGAAGAGAGCACCATTAAAGGGAATCTGTTACCAGGTTTTTGCTACCCATCTGAGTGCAGCGCAATATAGGGGCAGAGGCCCTGATTCCAACAATCTGTCACTTACTGGGCTACCTGCTGTCATTTTGATAAAATTACTGTGTTATCTGCAGCAGACCCCGCCCACATCACTGATTGGCAGTTCTCTGACTGCTGAGCTCTGTATAACCCCGCCCACACCACTGATTGGCCACTTTGTGTATACTACATTTGCAGAAAGCTGCCAATCAGTGATGGGGGCGGGGTTGTACAGAGCTTATGAATATGTAGGACTACCTGGCAGCAGGTTTACTAGTCCCCAATGATAATCTGCTTGCTGATAAAATAGTGATTTTATAAAAACTACAGCAATCAGACCATTAAGTGACACATCACTGTAACCAGGGTCTCTACCTTGTGTCTTTTCAATGTCAGTAATGCCTGAGCACTGTGGCGTTATGGATTTCTTATGGCACCAGAGAAGTTTGTTCATTGGTATAAAGTTTTCAAGTAAAGGTTCATTTAGGCAGGCCAATAATTGGGTTAGGGAGCGTTCCCTCATTCCCAACTGTTGGCTGCCTAAACAGGCCATCAAACATCCAATGGAGGGGCAAAACATTCATTGGTGTGATAATTTTTGAGCAAGTTTAAAAATTATCATTAGCAGCACATTGTCCTGTGTAAACGAGAAATGTGCTGACGATAACATAAGTGCGGCCGGCCTTACTAAACAGACCATTAAACCACTGCTGATCGACTTGCATATAGAGGTTACATTAACATGCCCTAACCCAATGTAACTTTTGCTCTTGTCTAACAATTTTTCCTTTAGAGATTAACAAAACTGGAAACTCGAGAGTCAAATGAAACCTACAAGAATCTCAATGACCAGCCAAAAATCCACAACTTCCAGATATGCATCACCAAACACTCTCCGGCTAATACGCCCCAAGATTACAGCATCAACCTGAAGCTGTTTCCCTCTCGTAGTCCATCCCAAGGTGAGGAGGACTCGGCGCTGATCCTAACCCAGGACCATTTGAAGAGCTCGGACACCGACCTGTCGGCTAACAGTGACTAGGAATCTGGGGTGGAGGACTTGAGCTGCCGGTCTCCGAGTGGTGGAGACTCGTTACCCAGCGAGGACAGTGGGAAGGATCCCGATTCAGATGAAGCAGTGTTCCTGGCTGCTTAGAGGTCTTATTAACCACTTGCTATTATATTAGTGCTTCTATTTATTTATAGGGAGTGATGTAAGCTGGGAGGGATATACTGGGGGAAAAAAAACATATCGACTTTGTTCACATGTATCAGTGGTAGTTTGTGCAGCGGAGACCAGATACTAATGTCCTATATAGTCGGTCTGATCCAGGCAATTGAACGACTGACAATTGGAAAAGTGCATACACAGGTTGACGAAACAATGACGGGGACACAATGATCGCTAATAATCTGGTATCATGTTATCAGCAGCACGTCTCCTGTTTACACTGAGTAATGTGCTGCCGTTAAGAATTTTAATGAATGCATAAAATGTATCGCACCCAATGAAACGGTGCTTTCCTAGTTTGTCTGCCGATTGTGGTCCTGGTTAGATGGGCCAATAATCGTATGTTGGAATGATTCCTATGAGCGCTCGTTCATCGTTTATTGGCTCTACGCCTTAAGTGCGTGTCTGCAGCCTCCGGGAATATTCAGAAACAGTTATCTTTTTTTAAGAGCCAACCTTATAATGCATTTTGTTTCCTTTCATGATTTCAAACCACATGTCCGTGGAGCATGAATCCTGTCCCAATATATTTGTATATTTAAGGTTTGTCATTGACAAAGGTGCCCTGTACTGGAAATATGGACACTTACATGGTTTTCGGGTTTAGGTCCACTGTGTGAAAGATCTGAATGTGCTTTGCTTCTGTGTAAGTTGCTGGTAGACTAATGGTGGTCATCCAGGATCTGACATTGGGTATTAATTCCCTACCTCCTAGTTATGTTAGGCATGACTATCACATGTAAGGTTCTTGCCACCTGGCCGAGAAAAGTTGGAAAAAAAGGACGCAAGCATAAAGTGTTTGGCCTGTGACCACAGCAATTTACAGGAAAACAATGTGATTTTCGTCACATGATTAAAACCATGACCCAATGTCTATGGCTGAATAATCCCTTAAAGACTAATGTTTTGTGCTATGGTATACCATCGGTCCGATCTTCTGTAACTTTATACTGTTTCCACATAGACTGCCAATGAAACAAAACTTCAGAATCTCATTTGGAGACTTTAAAGGGGCTGTCCAAGACTTTATTGAAGGCCTATACTTGATCATCAATGTCTGATTGATAGTGCGTGCTGTAGCTGTTCCTGTGTCAACGGTGGCCAGAAATGCTCAGGTGCCGAGCTCTGTTGACGGAGTACTACATATCGGCCACCCATTCAAATCATTAGGGGGCAGATGTGTAGTACGCAGCCGCAGCCACTATTCCCTCCACAGAGCTCTGCAGTGCAGCTCCGCCAATGAGCACCCCAATTGATCAAACATTGATGACTTATCTTAAAGAGGTGGTCACTACATTGTATAATGCCCCCATCAAATTACACCTTTTAAATACCTGCAGCCGGGGTCACGTGATGCAGACTGAGCAGTCAGCAATAGCGCCACCCACAGGTACATATGGAAGCAGGAGGTATTTACAAAAACATTTATTTAGTTAACATGTGTAAATCGATGGGGTCATTATACAATGTAGTGGACCACCTCTTTAAAGAAAGGCCATCAATGTTAAAGTCCGGGACAACCCCTTTAATTATTAATCGGTATCGGTACAGATCTATTAGACTTTTCAGAACTTCAAAATAGGTCCATCCTTCAAACAGATGCCAAAAAGTACAGTATGCTGCAAACTTTAATGGAAGCATTCCTGTATGAATACAATATTGGAGGAAATAAAGAAAAAAAAACAAAAAGCTTTGGCACTTTTATGTAGGTCTCCATAATATAGTGGGGAGAGACTTTCTTATTGACTTATATAAGTGAGGTAGAGCAGTAACCCCAAAGAAATTGAAAAATCAGCTGTGGTCCCTATAGGATGGCCCTACACATTGCATTTCCCATCACTTTTTTGACAATACATTGGGGTGGAAAAATAAGATACAAATAAAGCAGATAATAAGAATTTATAGTCCAGAATTTACTGGTCACTTTTGTATTTCTGTAGGAATTCCAGCTCTGTACGTTGCAGATATCCTGCCCATCAGCGGATTAGCGGGGTCCCGCGTACTTGAATCCTTGCATGTTATCTGGGGGCTAAGAGCCATAGGGGTCTCTCTAAGTGCTTCCGACACTGGTTTTCAGAAAACGTACTGATCCTTTTATATTCGTGCTGCAAGGTAGTTACATGTGGGGTCTCAGCGTCACATTACTGGGCTAGTACTAATATGGTAAGAGTCAATGTTGTGTAGTATCCCCGCGCCATCCTTTACATGTCTGCCTGCTGCATAGTGAACGGCTGCCATCTTGAATGCTCATTGAAGCTGCTATTAGTTTTTTTTGTAAATTGCATGGATAATCTTACCAGAATAATCGTTCTCACTTCTTGACTTGTCTGCTCATTGTGACCAATATCATATTGGTTTTCTAGAGGAGTTTACAAGCGCTTGTAGTGCTACAATACAAGAACAAAGCTCCTAGATGTAATAGGAAGATCATCATAAAATGACCGTCCCTCCCAACTGCAGATTCCAAAATCTTCTGAAGATGCAGCTTATAAGTGAGGTCCGTGATAGTCAGAAGCAGCGTCTTCTTCCCATGATCGGTGCCTGGGGTGGTAGCCCAGCGATGTAGGGGCTGAGCCGCAGTAACAGACATGGGGCCGTGTCTGCGGGGGAAGGTGGGGAATAGAGTTTTCATTTTCTAATCCAGGACAACCCTTTTAAAAGTAGAACTCCCAAAAACAATGAAAGGGAAAGCCTCTTAAAGGGACACTAATCCTCGAAATGAATGAGGGCAAAAAATAGAGCAGCTCTTACTTTTGTCCAGTCTGAACATGATCCTAAAAGAGATGGGGCCAGAGTCATCAAGAGCGGCGCTGTTCACATTGGTCTTGATGAGGAGGTGTGCTGGAGTCAGACAGACGCTCACGGTTCATGAAAAGGTGCATGCTTCTTCCTGAATTGAGAACGCACCGTGGGGCAATAAACAAATATGCAACATGTGAATGAGATTTTGTGGCTATTTATGGTACAAAGATTTAAAAAAAAAATTCTGCACAAGCGCTGTGTGTGAACAAACCCCAACGGTGGTGCCGCAGGTCTTTTGGGAGTTCTCCTTGATTGCAAAGGGTTTTGTGTGGTTTTTTATATATATTATTTATGGTTTATTTATTGATGCCGTCATTGCTTATTTTTGTGACGAGTATAATAAAATCATGATCTATTTTTTTATTTTGTGTTGCATATTTTGGCTGTAATTTATATGCAGAAATTGATTTTTGTTTTAAGATATTTTAAAATATGTTGTCAAGCAATATTACCCTAATTGTGACTATATCAGTACAAAGTACGTATGTAAAGTAGTTTATTCCGTAATGTGCAATTAGAATATTTTTGTAAACTCCCTTGTGTTGTGTGTGCTGGTGTGTATAGATTAGATTGGGCCGCTGTCCTTTACGGACATAGCATTACAGTCATTTATGCTGCACTTATAGAAGATGCTAAAGAATTACACTACAGTTTTTTTAATACAATTTTCTTTTCTTTTTTAAAGCAATACTTTACTCACCCTCTCTGGGTCTAATGCAGAGTGTCAGCTATTTGTCACATTGACAGCGCTGCAGCCAGTCAGTGAGTTCAGTGACTCTGAGCAAGTAGTGCCGTTAACTCGGGCAAAGCTGCTGATCTCAGTTATTGGTTGCAGCGCTGTCGACGTGAGGCCAAAGGACAGTAACAGACACTGGGAGCAGTGGCAGAGACCCTGTGCTGGACCCAAGGAAGGTGACTAGTGCACAGTTACAAAAAAAAACAGCTGCACCAACGGGTTAAAGGAAAATCCCTTTAACCCTCAACTGGTGAGGTGGGGGTTGCCACACCCCAGGGAATTTTTGTTCGGCGGCCATTCATTGAAAAATGCTGGTATGAGGATACGTGTCTCACTAGCTTCCATCCATTTGTGGGTGTCAA